>NC_142141.1:17062164-17365195 GCF_024610735.1 Ursus americanus
TGAACTGTGGCCTCACCGGCACAGGAGGCTGCAGAAGTTAAGGCTCCACTCGGGCCGGCACAGAGCACGTGAGCAGTGCTGAGGACGACCACACCTCAGCCGAAACCACACGTAATCTTACCTACACAGTATTCACACTCTTGGGAGCACACCCGGTCCAGGCGTACCGCCCGGGAACCTCCGACTTAATTTGCTACTTGTTCTGATATGCTGGCGTTGTACCGTTGCGTGATGCCACCCGTATTTCCGACTTCTGTTTCCCGATCATTTTTGTAATAGTTTCCAACTCAGACTTCTGACTGAAAGAAGACAAAGTTTAACCATCTCTACTATTGAACAGAAAACAAAGATTCAATTTCTCTTCCTTAAATCTTAAATCAGATTTAAGTGAGAAAATATTACATTCTTTCGGGGCCCTTTTTGTGTCCACTTACTGATGCCACTGTTGGTTCAGACCATGGGTACATATATTCATTTGTATCAGTTTTCTCTTAAAAAGCTTTTTATCACCTTATGAACTTTGAGATCAAAGTTAGTACTTAACCATCTAAACTAAACCCTCATACTAGCTATTAACATGCATTTCCACTTCGTGGTGTTTTCATGTTATGAAACTGGTTCCAGTGATCTAAGCCATGCTATTGGCAGAGTATGTCCCGAGAGGTCTGATTTTCAAACGCTGGCCCGAACACGAGGCTCTGAGATGCCCTCATTAGGGCTCCCGTGTTGTGTCTTGAAGTATGCCATGTTCTCACGAGCACTTTACATCAGAAACATTCTGCTTTCTAACGGTTTTGACGTTATGTCGAATTGTGAATTTAATGGGTTGGTGGAGAAGGAAAAAAATCTGTAGTTTCCAAGTTTAAAAGGGAGGCCTTTTTTCCTATGGCTCTGGTAATGGGACAAGAGCCTTACAGAGATGTAAGTATTAATAACCTGAGTATGCTGTTTTGGGGGAAAAAAACACACCTTTAAGAAAATAAGTTTTACATTCCAGTTGCTTCTACTCTGGCTTTCATTTAAAAAAGAGAGTCCAATTTTAGAATCATGGCAAGTTGAAGGTAGGAATTATAAGGTTTCAATTATTTTTTTAAATCCTATACGATTTTTAAAAATACTTTTTCCTCATTTTTTAACACTGCTTATGATTTGGAAAGTGAAGTTTTTTTTTTTTTTTAAGATTCTGTTTATTTGAGAAAGAGAGAGTGAGCGAGAGATAGAGCACAAGCCAGGGGCAGAGGCAGAGGGAGAAGCAGAGTCCCCATTGAGCAGGGAGCCCAACGTGGGACTCGATCCCAGGACCCTGGGGTCATGACCTGAGCCGAAGGCAGACGCTTCACCAACTGAACCACCCAGGCATCCCAATGAAAGCAAAGTATTTAAAAAGAATAAAAATCACCCACAATTTCACTTTTGGAATTAGTCTTTTCAAATTGCTTTTAGAGTCAGTGCTAACAGAACTCCCTCCCTGACAAGTACACCCCCACTCACCCAGGAGTCATTTTTACTTCTATTTTTAAAGTCTGCTGCCTCTCGTTAAGCTTCTGAAATTCAAACACATTCCAAACAATTCTGTAATTCATCCATTAAGGTACCTGTTTCTCCCAACTTTGAAGGTACAGAATGCTATGACTAAAAGTTGCATTTAATAGATAGCACTTGCTTGGAAAATAATAAAAAATACTAGGAGCAGCTTACAGAACTAATTATTCCTGTGGCCACTCAGAAAAAGACTTCCTTCTCCAGTAGATATGACATTCAGTTGCAGTGTGGTTCAGAGCGAAGTTGGGGCATTCCTAGTAAAGACTGAGTAGACCCTGCTATCAACCATGCTTCTAGAGTCCTATCCACGTTCCTTGCTCTTACTAAAACTGTTCTTCTCCTAATCTAATTTTTACGAATGTTGGCTGTTTGACCCTTAGTTTTTCTTTCTATTCTTAATAGATATAAGTAACTCCTTGCTTTTTTATTATTTTATATGTTCTAAGGTAAAAGAAAATGACTTCTGACTAGCTGGAAAGAATAATCCCCATGAATCTAGAAGAACTTCTGTGGCAATTCTAGATGGAATATTCTATTACTTTCCAAATGAGAACTTGCCAAACTGAAGTCATCTCTCTGAGTGGTACCAAGCCTGCTAGTTTTCTCTGACAATCATTTACCAGTCCCCTTGGATTTAGGCAGATCGGCACAGAAGAGGTGAGAGGAGGCTTGACTAAAGGCTCGAGCTCTGGGCTATAATTTTTATTCCTGTTTGAGTTGTGTGATCCTTGGCCAGACTTTGTTTTTCTGGGCTTCAGCTTCATCTGACAAAACGATCTCTGAGGTATCGTTCTGCTCTTATGATTTTGCCCCTCTGTATTTTTAATCTTTTCTGTGGACTGAGTGATAAGCTTCATGTATTTTTTTTTTTAATGTGCTATGGCAGATATTAAGCTTAACTAAGGTTCGGGTTACTACTGTGTTTCCAGTGCCTGGGACAGAGCAGGAGCTCTCTAAATATCTGAGTGAACAAAAGAACTTAATATGTGGCTCCTTGTATAAACCCCATAGTTTAAAAATGGCAGAGAATTCTGTTACTTCTAGGGGCAGAGAGCATAACATTACGTGCCAGCGAGATGAGATCATTTCTGTGAGTGGTTTTTGATTATTCAGCTAAATTCAGATACAGAACTCAGAGCTTTCTAGAATAAAAATGACAAACCTGGGGCATTCAGGTGAAATCCAGGCTGATGAATTTTTTCTTAGTTTCATTGTTTGGCCTCAAAGGTGCACTTTTAAATGACTTCTTAAAAAACATTTGAATTAGTTGCCAACCATTTAAAAATTGCAAGCCAATACATACAAATCCAATTTCTGGCTTTTCTTGGAAAATCGGAAGAGCTGGCTGCATGAGGTTACTCATTCCTGCCTGGCCACAGTTGGCAGGAGCTGAAGTGGGTCGAGTGGGCTTTCTCATTCACCCCAGACCCCCTCCCATCACTACCTGCTCTCGGAAATGAGGTTGTTATCATCAAACTTCTGTCCAAGTAGGAGATGACAGCTCAGATTCCTGGCAAGCTTGGCTTCTCATTTAATGACATTGTAGAGTGCACATATTCTGTATTGATCAAAGCAAGAAATAGAAGAGAACCAAGAGCGCTGTGGATAAATTTGATGTTCACTTGTGAAAGCGTAGAATCTGTATTTTCACTTTTCTTTAATTATAGTAGTCATTAAAAAAAAATTAGTGACCAAGTGTTGCATTTGAATGTATTTTCAGTTTGAGTCTGCACTTGAAGTTTGTGCTATTAGCACATGATTGTGTGGACCTCGGCCCGTGTTCCTCCCTCTTTGTTGGGCACTGGAAGCCGGTGGGAAGCGTGTGAAAACTACAGACGTTGGGTCCAACCCCATAGATTCTGACTGGGTACATTGGGATGGAGCCTGAGTACTTGTTCTTTTTATAAATTTTGCGGATGATTCTGATCCGTTGAAATGTGGGAGCCTTTGACCTAGGGCAAATATTTCCGCTACTTTGGTGGGGGGGGGGCTTATTTCTGGAACTATTGCTTTTATGGAAGAAGTTTCTTAAAGAAGAAATACACCTAGAGATGTGTGCCTCTGGGGAACATTTGTGGATGAGGATTCCAGCAGCGCCCAGGGCTCCTGCAGGGAAGCAGCAAAGCCTGGCGGGCACGTCAGTGCAGGTGCACGTGTGAGACCTGACCTCGTCTACCAACCATTGGGGTTGATCAGCCACCCAGAAATGTCTGCAACTATTTATATTTTCGGTTTTACATTGTCATTTTTTTCCCCAAAAAAACATACAGAATTAAAGAACCATAGAATTTTGGAAGTAAACCAGCCTTTAAGAAATCTAGAACACTTGCCTTATTCTACAAGAGAGCAAACTATTCAGCTTGTCCAAGGCCACACGCAGCTGACGGCTGAGCTGGGAATAGTTCTTAGATCTCTGAAGTCCAGTCCAGGGCTCTTCCTATTATTTCTGCTCACCCTGAAAAAATATTGAAACACCCGTGTGTATTAGGTCGTATTCAAGAGAGCTGCTTTGTTAAATGGAAAGCTATTATACATGAGCTTTGGTGAAAAGATGAAACGGTGAAAGTTTCTGAGATAGCATAATATTTAAAACTATCAACCTGATCAATTTCTAAATAAATTGCTTAAAAAGGGAAAAAGAGTTAATAAACTTTAGGCTGCAGAGTGAATCTTGATCTATGGCAAGCCACGGTCCATCGGGACATGAAAGTTGGAAACTGTTGGCTCTAAAATGTCCTTGCACCACTACTAGGAAAATGATCTTGGTGTCATTAGAGGCCACAAATGGTGCAGACCATGCGATCCCACTGTCTGCAGGAAGAGATGGGCGGTGTTTGGGACTGGGGAGTCAAGTCATGGTTTAGAGAATTTTAAAATATAAAAATGACTTCCTTCCCAAGAGCAGTATTACATCACTGAGGGTCAGCACGTGAGGGATAGATAGAATTATACATTCCTGTTTTCTTCTGGTTGTTCATTGTATCTTTTCCAAAACCCACTCGTTTTCCCTAAATTACTCTGAAACTCTTCCCTCTCCCTTAGAGAAGATGAGGCACAGCTGAAAATTTTTGTTCTCATGAGCTGTATCGTACAACTCGCAAAGAAGGGAACTCGGAAGATGGGAGCCTCTGTGTTTCCGTGTTGCTGACGGTGGAGGGTTGATTTCTGAAGCGTCACGTGTGGTTCCCACCCCACCCTGAACCTTTGTATTCTCAATGCCCCCTCTTCTCAGTCTTGGGCAAGCCGGTCTCTGATGCCTCTGCCAACGTTCGGGCTCAGAGTTGGCAAACTGGTGCCTAGGGGGATCAGTCTGGTTGGCAAACATGCTTGGTTTTGCTTTAGACAATGTTTCTAAAAAATCTGAGCTCACATTTAAAAATTGCGAGATTTCACATAAAAAAATCTGGATTCTTGAGTTCTCTGAAAAAACCAGAAAATCTAAGTCCATTCCCATTGTGATATTCAATAGAAGCTTAGGACCTCCTGCCCCTTAAAGTGGCATCCACTCCTCGCCCCCTAACTACCCTCTAGGTAATGCAGCTCAATAGAACATTCTATGATGACGGAAATGTTCTGTCTGTCCCCTGTCCAGCAGGGTGGTAGCCTTTACCAGGTGTGGCTTGAGCACTTGAACAGTGGCTAGTGTGACTGAAGAACTGAATATTAAATTTTATTTAATTTTTATTAATTTAAATTTAAATAGCCGTATGTGGCTAGTGATGACCATATTGAAATAAGTCTAGCTGATTATTTTTGAGCAGAAGTGAATGCGGAGCCAGTGTGAACAGATGTTCCGTTTTTTCCAGAGCATCCAGGAATCCAGATTTTTAATGAAATCTCTTCCATTTAAAATTTTGGCTCCATTTTTAAAATGTGAAAGCCAAACAAAGCACACTGATGGCATGAATTGTGGCCTGTGACCACCCATCAATGCCCTCCACCCATTGGATTAATGAGCAGCCAAGGGCGAAGAGAAAAACACCTTGCACATCTGTCAGTGGAAATAGAAAGACACAGTTAAAGTGTTATTATTGCTCTGAGATAGAGCATTTCACAAATAAAGTTGGTTGAAATTATGTCAGTGGCAAAGATTACATGCATCCTGTCCTATAAAAGCATTTAACAGGTGAAGGGTAGGCTGAGACAAAGGACAAAGAGAAGGACTTTGAATGGGCGGGAACAGCAAGGGCAAAGGCCCAGAGGCAGGAGAGGACGTAGTTGGCTGGGAACCTCAGGAAGCTTCATGTGTCTGCTCTATCCAATATGGTAGCCACTAGCCACATGTGGCTATTTACATTCAAATTTGAGTGAAATATCAAAAACGAAAAATTCAGTTTCTCAGTCACATTAGCCACATTTCAAGCACTCAGTAGCCATGTCTAGCTAGTGGCTACCATATTGGACCTTCGAGATATAGAACATGTCTACCATTGCACAAAGGTCTACAGACAGTAGGAGAGCTTAGAAACCGGAGATAGGCTAGAGAGATATTCGGGGACAAGGCCACGAGGTCACAAGGGGGCTGGCGGACCACAGTGGGAAGCGTGGGCTTGGAATGAAGATTTTCTTTTAGGAAGGTCATGCTGCTGTCATGTGGAGAATGGATTGGGAGAATTCACAGAAGTGGATGGTAGAGCCCCTGTTAGGAGGCTGTGGCAGTGCAGGGAAGAGACAAGGAGGCCCCAGCCATGAGACAGTCTCCATTTATCTAACACTACATCACGCTGGGCCGCGGACCTAGAAGGCAGTCATTACTTACAGTGCCAGGTGTAGACTACCCACTCGAGACAGCTCTAATTCTGCAGGCGAGACGCTGGGGCTCAGAGTGGTTAAATAAATCAATCCCACAGCCCACACAGCTGGTAGGTTCCACAACTGTTGATTCTAACCCGTGGCTGTTTAGTTCCAAATCCTGAGATTATTTTCTATTTTTCTCTCTATACGACGTTCGCAACAACTTCCCCCCACAGCCAGTGAGTCGCTTTCTCCACCTGCATCCTCACCCTTTTCTGTTCCTTTTAGGATGAGAATGATATTGCAGAGCAATTTTTCTTTTGTACCCTCTTCTATTCCAAATGAAGGGTAATCGCAGCTGGTTGGTTCAGTGCCAGAACCCGACCTGGATAAGAGTCCTTTGTACGTGATGGTATTAAATGTGGGAGCTTTTATAAAAATATGTGTGCCTTTGAGGAACTCTTCAGACATCTGGGGAATTTAAACAAGTAATTTATAATAGATTTCCTTGACTAGCATGATAATTCCCTAATGAAGAGAGCGGCGCTTTACCTCAAACTGCAGTGGGAAGAGACTTGTGCAGCAGTGGGAAGACACTTAGTAGCTGAGCTTTGAAATTCTCAAGCCTCTAGGTGCGGGTTTACTGATTTGCTTTGCTCTTTTTTCATTTGTTTTTCAATGAATAAGACATTTAAAATCTCATAAAACTTTATTTTCCCTTTTTTTTTCTTTTGGTTATAATTTCAAACTTACAGGGAAGTTTCTGGAACAGTACAAAGAACCTCTCTGTACCCTTCCCCTGGATTCATCATCATTGCCATTTTGCCACATGGGCTTATCATTTTCTCTGTCAACATACACACACATAATTTTTTGAACCACTTAGGAATAAGCTGCAGACATAATCCTGCTTTATCCCTCAATGTTTTAGTGTGCATTTTCCAAGACAAGAACATTTTCTTATATAATCAGAGTAAAATGATCAAAAGAGGAAATTTAACACTGGCAGAGTAGTAGTATTTAGTCCACAGTACCCAATTCACAGGATTATTCAAATCAATTATACCATTAATGTCTTTTTAAAAAAGATTTATGTATTGATTTTAGAGAGAGTGAGCAAGCGCGGAAGGAGGGAGAGAGAGAAACTTCAGCGGACTCCGCGCTGAGTGCCGAGCCCCACGGGGAGGGGTGCCTCTCATGACCCTGAGATCATGCCCTGAACCGAACCCAAGAGTCTGGTGCTCAACCCACTGCACCATCTAGGGGCCCCTCGTTAATGTCTTTTATAGCTGTTTACAACTCCTTTCCTCACTGTGCAGAATCTAATCCAGGATTATGCATTACACTGAATTGTCACATCTCTTACAATGGAACAATTCCTCATACTTTTTGACTTTCAAGACATTTGTATTTTTGAAAAGAATAAATAACAATAGTGATAAATAATATAGAGTATGAACCTGTACATAATTTGTAATCTATTGATTATATATATAGTCTATAACCTATACATGAATAATCTATACATAATATTTTACATACCACATCTACTATGATACATACATGAATGCACTGGGAAGAGGTCTTCAAAGAGAGGGAGCAGCAAGAGCAGAGACCCAGAGGCAAGAGAGGACATGGTTGGTTGGGAACCTAAAGAGATTTTATATATCTTCTCTAATTGTGGTAGCCACATTGGATATCTATACATATAATCGATTGTGTAGATTATAGGTGATGTAAGAATTCATGAGTCCATACTAATAAATATCTACAAACATAAATAAGAGAGAGGGAAAACTCTTCTTTCAGTAAAATGGTAACTAATAAAATTGCAGAGCAGCACGACAGAACTAGAGAAGTCCCATTTTGCAACCATTACAATAATGAAGAATCCAGGCAAGAATCATCAATGGATACAAAACCTAGTGGAAGAAAGCTTGAAGAAGAAGAAGATATTTATATAGCCTCAAAATATTGCCCCACAAATCACTTATTAATTACAAAGGAAAGGACAGTAACTGGGAGTTAGCTTCTTAGCCAAGCAGGCAAAATGAACATCATCGGCGATAGGACAGACGATCAGTACGTGCCTCTTGATATGATGTATAAAGAGGGCGTGACTTCACTTACGTTGTTGCGTTCCTGTTAAAAATCAATCCATTCATGAGGACACAAACCCAAGCAGCGATGTTCTGTAAAATGTTTGCTTTTTAACGAGAAGCCTGCCCAAACCAAGGGCTGCATCGGGAGTTGCATTATCAAAGAAAACCACTAGATGTCACTGTAGCTTTGCAAGTTGCACAAGTTTTCACTTACAAATTCCTTTGCGGCCTGCCTCTTTACTTTGACACTATTGTGCATTGGACACATGTAGCCAATTCCAACACAGATAGCTTTTGAGAAGGCTACAAGTTAAATAATGGCAAAGCAGTGGAGGAGGAGGCCACAGGCTTAGATGAGAGCTTGTCTCTGCCATGACAAACTGATGGCAGTTCCTGGCAAGCCCTGCCTTATCTTTTTGAGTCTTGGTCTCTGTCTGTAAAATGAGGGGATTTGGATTGCTGGCTCCTAGTCACCTCTAGCTCTAAGAGTTTATGAATTTAAGCTGATGTTTTCTCAACTAAAATCATTTCAGGGCCCCTTGCAGGATTTTTGCTCAACCATGTTGGACCCACTACTGGTTTCTCTGTTTTTCGTTTTTTGTTATTGTTTTCCACTCAGTACTCTAATTTATCTAATGTTTGTCTTTAAGTTGACTTGGTTTTTAAAAATGTAAATAAAGGAAATAATTTATAGGCCGATTACGAATGGAAACCAGTTCACTTGCCGTAAATAGAGGGTAACCACAAAAATAAATATAATAAAAACAGCGTAATTAAATTATTGTCTGCCAAAGGCTCAGAGCCTGTAGCCTGCTCTGTTTTTCCTTTGAGGTTTGGGGTGTTAAAGAGAAGTTGAAGACAGAATAGCCCTGAGACTTCCCTCTTGATGTAAGCAAAAGAATTGAGACTGAGTAGATCTTTCTGTCTGTGTGGTTCAGTATTACTTAATTCTGTTATCTGTGAACTAACCACAATATTTCATATACCATCTAAAACCAGTCCCATGCTTCCATAAGCCATTCTAAGTTGGTTCGTGTTTTCCTTTCTTTCAACTCTTGATTCTTCAATATTTCTAATAGGCCCTAAAAAGTATGATAAGAAATCATACATTATTGGGTTTTTTTTCAATCTGTATTTAAGCTTTCATTTTATTTTGATATTCCTTTCTGTTTACTATTGGTTTCGCTTCCTTTTTGTGTTTATTTAAATTTGCTTTTAAAGTCTGTCTTCTTCCATTTGAAACACTCCCTCCCTTTTTAACAGAGGAAATGATATATACCCCTCCGCTGTCAATGTCGAAGCAATTACATGCCACCAAATGGTTTGTGATTTGGCATCTTCTCCTGATAAAGGCTTATGATAGATAGGATGTGGCAGAGGTCAGGAATTCTGCTGAGTACAACCCGAGGGTATGCTTCAAATTGCTTGAGCTTCATCCAAATCCCCTAGGACACAATCAGAAAACTGGTCCCCTTCAATTTTGGTACAGAGCTTTCTTCTTCATTCTTCACAGAGATTCAGAGTGAAGACGTCTAAAGCTGAGCCACCTAATTGCACGCTTTACTCCCTGGCATTCGTGTAGCCCTTTCCTGCTTTGTATAATCAGTTATAATTACCAATTTGCTGGCCACAATTAGCATAGGGAGTTTTATAGGAGCAGAGACAATTTCTTAGCTACCCAATGTTACTAAATAATTTAAAAGGGGAAGACAAAGAATTTCTATCAAATGTGTTTTGTTTTCTGAATGCTGGTGTTGCCATTAAGGAAAACTATTAAAGGGTAAAAAAAAAAAAAAATCAGGAAATTCATAAAGATCATACACCAAGTATTTCCCGCATTACAAAAGTTATTTTTTCATAATTTAATTTCCTTGGTGAGGTGAGTTTAATTTGCCATTAGAAACCCAAAAGCTGAGAGGTCAGTTTCACTGTTGCACAGAACAGAATGCTTTTTGTCTTGCATGAAACCCTGTTCCTATCTGCAAAAAAACCTAGAGGGATTTCTTTTCAGAACAAATTTTCATTAAAATGTTGATTTTGAATCAACAGAAACATCTTTTTAAAAAATATTTATTTGAGAGAGAGATAGAAAGCACACAGAGGGAGAGGGAGAAGCAGACGCCCCGCTGCGCAAGGAGCCCAGCATGGGGCTCGATCCCAGGACCCCGGGATCATTACCAGGGCTGAAGGCAGACACTTACCGACTGAGCCACCCAGGTGCCCCAGAAACTTTTTTTTCTATGCCAAATTTGGTAGAACCTACCACCCACTCATCTCAATTCAGAGTAAAATCCTGCTTTTCCCCCTCTGTTCATTACTGTACCAAAGTGGAAATCCAAACCACGGTGAGCAGATATTAGAAGATTTCCCAATATATAGAAGATACACTGAACATACTAATGATAATCAGATACGAAGCATGGTTATTTTCTGGTGAGAGAGTTACTTGAGCTTTGTTCAAGAATTCTTCAGGTTTCCTGTAGCCCTGTTTGTTCCTAATGCTGATTCATGTTTACGGTTCCATTATCCTCTTTCTGTTTACAGATTCCTGCCCCCCACAACATTCAGTCAATTATTTTATTATGTGTTGACCTCACTCTCAAAGGAATGGATGACGGTATTCTGGCAGAGTCTCCTTCCAAGTTTTGCTGAGTATCACTAGTCAGTGTACTTTGAGCCAGTTTCTGGAACCATATCCCCAGGGCTGCAAATTATACTTTATTTCATTGTTTCAAGTGTCTAGAAGCAACATGTCTGTTTGAGATCCTGATCTATAACTATTGATTCCTATGAGAGAGGACTCATTAGATTTGTGCTTATCTTAGGACCACGCTCTCAAAAGAGGCTTTCAAGATCCCTTCATCCCCTCTGGTGCCCAGGTCCTCATGGTATCAGCCTTTTGTGCAAGTAATAGAAACCAACTCTGGGTGAGTTAAAGCAAAAAGCGTATTTATTTTATGAATCCAAGGTAGCTTATAAAATAAAAAAAAAAAAAAAATCCGAAGAACCAGCTCAGAAAATTCCGAGCCTGTGTTGACTCTGGGGATCGAGGTACCAGGTACTGCAATGTCTTTAGGAATTACCTATTGGTGAGTCCAAGGGTATTTTGGGGGGAGCTTTAAGTTCCCCTCGACAGTTCTTAGTCTGGGCAGTTGAGATTTCTTACATTGATTCAAAAGGCTATGTAAAAGTAGTTTAAAATTGTCTCCCCAAACTTGCCCTCACCCCATTGCCACCCCCACCCTTTCTACACAGAAATGATAAAGCTGCCACTTACAATAGATGCATTTGCACAATTTGTATGATGGAATCCTAAAATGTTTACTGTTTTTTTGTGTGGTTTCTTTGATGTTTTTAACATCAAAATTTTTGAGATTCATCAATGATATTCTATGAGTTAGCTCATTCTTTTTTGTTTTGTTTTCTTTAGTAACATTATTTGGATATACCCCTCTTAGTTTATCCATTCACCTCTTTATGGACATTTGACTTATTTCCTATTTTTGACTATTGAAATAACACATATACAAATATGTGTGTATAATTATTAATCTGGGGAGGAAAGGCTTTTTTTTTTTCTTGCCTCAAAGGAAATCTTTATTAATCATGTATGGTTCACACATGTTCTCTTTATAAAAACCTAGCTTTCTAGGGGCACCTGGGTGGCTCAGTCACTTAAGTGTCTGACTCTTGATTTCAGCTCAGGTCCTGATCTCAGGGATATGAGATCTAGCAAGCCTCCTTGGGCTCCGTGCTCAGTGGGGAGCCTGCTTCTCTCCCTCTCCCTCTGCCCCTACCCCCTCACGCGCTCTCTCTCTCTCAAATAAATAAATAGATCTTAAAAACAAACAAACAAACAAACAAAACCCCCAGCTTTCTAGAGAAGCACAATCCTCAAGGATGGCTTCAGCTTTGCATCATGAGACTTGTACGAAAAGAAAATTACAGTGGTATAATTTAATTTGTTTATATTATGATTAATTTATTTATTTATTTATTTATTTATTTATTTATTTATTTATTTATTTATTTTTAGTAATCTCTACCCCCAACGTGGGGCTTGAACTCACGACCCTGAGATCAAGAGTTGCATGCTCTGCTGACAGAGCCAGCCAGGTGGCCTTATATTATGATGCTTTCTAAATAAAACAAAAAAGTCTGGCTGATCTTTCCTTAAATACAAAATAGACAACAAATTAGAGTTTATATTTACAAAAAACTGTAAGTACAAACTGTTCTAGATCATACATGCATTATTTAATCAGTTTAGTGTGAAATTAGTTACCTGGTACATGATGGTGAAAAAGACATTTAAAAATACTCTGAGATGTAATCTGCATCTTCCTTTCTATGGAAGAAAGTTGTGATTCGGGTCATAAACAGCACGCCCATCCAAACTCATTCCTAAAGGCCGGGCAGCCCTTCCTCGTTTGGTTTCCTTGGTGCTTCTAACCCTGCGATGAAGTACATTGTACAGTCAAATGCAAAGAACCATTCTACTGAGAGGGATGACGCATTCTGGCCGACATTCCTGACGTTAACGTGCTTTTCAAAGAGCCATTCCAAAAAAGAAGAGGTGTAGAATTGCTTTCACATGGTGTAAATGATGACTATAAAAATGCTTCTTGCCCCCAGCAGCCTCACCTCAAAGTATGATGGGTCTGCTCGAGTTCTGACAGTTCCAAGTCCTGCCTTTCTTTGAGCAGAGTTTGGCCTCCCTCGGTTTTCACTCACTTAATCTCCCTCTACTTCCTTGAGTTTCTCCAGGGCGAATCCTTCAGATGATGGATGGCAGCTTGCAAGTTCCTCTCATGTCACTCTCTCCTTCTCCAGACAGCTCTGAGCCTGAACTCATCTCTCTGTGAGAGGCATTTGCTCCAAATCTTTCTATGGCCCGCTCCTTCTTGGTCTTCAGTTCTTGGTTCAGATGTCATCTCTGCAGAGAGACCTGCTCTGATAATCCGGCTCAAGGTCCTCATCCTCGATGCCCCCCTCTACCCACCACCCTGTTTTTCAGACTCTTTATTGTCATCTAAAAATACCTTCTTGGGAGGCTTACTTTTTGCTGTCTATCTTCCCACTAAACTGTAAGCCCCATAAGAATTGGAGAACTTATCTTTCCATTACTGTATACTGATTGTCTGGAGCAGTGCCTTTCATACCAAAGTTGCTCAATAAATATTTATTGAACAAATTAGCAAATTAATAGTATGTTTTATACAAATTTTATTGTAAAGTGTAACATACATAAAGAAACACGCATAAACTCTACATATTCTTTAGGAAACGGTTGTAGAGTGAACTTCGTTAACCACCATCCAAGTCAAGAAATAGAATAGTTTGGCTTCCCAGAAACTATCTCCGTGCTCCATCTATCCATTTCCACCCATGACCCCTGCCCCCTAGAGGTAACTACTATCCTCCCTTCTAGGATAATCATCTGCCTGCTTTTCTTCATAGTATTAGCACTTATACGCGCATCCCTAAACCATGTAGTTTAGTTTTGCCTGCACTTAGAAATCAATACGTACAGAATTATACTGCATGTACTCTCCCACATCTTAGTTATTTCATTCAAGATTCTGTTTTTAGACTTCCAATTTCTGGCATGCTGGAGTGAGAAAGGTTGACAAATCTTGTCCTCCAAAACAACTGTTAAGTTGGTTACAAGTTCAAAACAATTGCAGTGCTCTGGCAATTGATCAGAAACATACCACACACTGATGAAATCCCTTGAACTCAGGGTAACAGCCCTATGAATCTGCAACATTGTTGCAGGAGTTGCTCCCACCCCCTCCCTGAGCCCCAGTTCTGTGGTCGTCCTGCAACGGAGGGGGAGGGGTGGTGTGTGAAGGGCAGACCAGGAGAGCCAGCAGCATTATTGCCGCCAACAGAATGGGCTCCTGGATTTGGAGCATTGTTAGTTAAAGCGGCAATCTTGGTGCCAAGCAGACAGGGAGAGCCAGCAGCAGGCCACTAACCTGAGCTTATGGCCCTACGTGAGGTAAGCAACTGTGTAACAGGCTGCCCAGGATTTAACAGGGATGTCCCTATGTGAGACAGCCGCAGGGGCAGAATGCAGGTGTTGTTCAAAGGCACATGTAAGTTCTCCAGAATAGATCCTAGAGTGAATCACAAGATAAATCTCAGTGCATTTTATTTTACTTTAGATTTTTATTATATTTTTAAATTTTCATTTCAGTGTAGTTAACATACGGTGTTATATTAGTTTCATGTGTACGAAATAGTGATACAACAATTCCATACAGTACTCAGTGCTCACCACAGCAAATGCACTCTTTAATCCTCACCCCCTATTTTCCCCATCCCCACCCTGCCGTAACCATCAGTTTGTTTGTTCTCTATACTTAAGACTTTGTTTCTTGGTTTGTCTCTCCCCCCCCCCCGCTTTGTTTGGTTTCTTAAATTCCGTATGAACGAAATCATATGGCATTTGTTTTTCTCCGATGACTTACTCTGCTTAGCTTTATACCTTTTAGCTCCATCCATGTCATTCCACATGGTCAGATTTCATTCTTTAAATGGCTGAATATATATAGCTTCACAGTGTGGTGAACTGTGCACCTGGCAGCCTCACATCTTCTTTATCCATTCATCTATCAGTGGACACTTGGGCTACTTCCATATTTTGACTATTGTAAATTACGTTGCAACAAACAAACATTAGGGGTGAGTGTATCCCTTTGAATTTGTGTTTTTGTGTTCTGTAGGTGAATGCCCAGTAGTGAGATTACTGGATCGTAGGGAGTTCTATTTTACTTTTTGAGGAACCGCCACACTGTCTTCCAGAGGCTGCACCAGTTTGCATTCCCACCAACAGTGCATGAGCATTCTTTTTTCTCCACATCCTCGCCTATGCTTGTTGTTTCTTGTGTTTTTGATTTTAGCTGTTCTCACAGGTGTGAGGTGACATCTCATTGTAGTTTTGATTTGCATTTCCCTGCTGATGAGTGATGCCGAGCATCTTTTCATGTGTCCGTTGCCCATCTGGATGTCCTCTTTGGAGAAATGTCTGTTCATGTGTTCTGCCCATTTTTTAATTGGATTATTTGGTTTTCTTTTTTTCTGGTGTTGAGTGGTAGACTTTTTAAATATATTTCGGATACTAACTCTTTATCAGATACGTCATTTGCACATATCTTTTCCCGTTTGTTAGCTTGTCTTTTAGTTTGGTTCATTGTTTCCTTCACTGTGCAGAAGCTTTTTATTTTGATGTAGTCCCAATAGCTTGTTTTTGCTTTTGTTTCCCCTGCCTCAGGAGACATAGTTAGAAAATGTTGCTACAGCTGATGTCAGAAAAATTATTGCCCGGGCTCTCTTCTAGGATTTTTGTGGTTTCAGGTCTCACATTTAGGTCCTTAATCCATTTTGAGTTTATTTTTGAGTATGGTGTAAGAAAGTGGTCCAGTTTCATTCTTTTGCATGTAGCTGTCCAGTTTTCCCAACACCATTTGTTGAAGAGACTGTCTTTTTCCCATTGCATATTCTTGCCTCTTTTGTCAAAGATTAATTGACCATATAATCATGGGTTTGTTTCTGGGCTTCCTACCCTGTTCTATTGATCTATGTGTCTGTTTTTGTGCCAGTACCATACTGTTTTGATTGCTACAGCTTTGTAGTATAACTTGAAATCTGGAATTGTGATACCTCCAGCTTTGTTTTTCTTTTTCTAGTTTGTTTTAGCTACTGTGGGTCTTTTGTGTTCCATACAAATTTAAGGACTATTTTTTTTATTTCTGTGAAAAATGCTGTTGGTATTTTGTTAGGCATTGTATTAAATCTGTAGATTGCTTTTGGGTACTACAGACATTTTAACAGTTCTTCCAATCCATGATCATGGAATATCTTTCCATTTGTTTGTGTTGTCTTGACTGTCTTTCATCAGTGTTTTCTAGTTTTCAGACTACAGGTCTTTCACCTCCTTGGTTAAGTTTATTCCTAGGCATTTCATTAATTTTGGTGCAATTGTAAATGAGATTGTTTTCTTAATTTCTCTTTCTATTGCTTCATTATTAGTGTATAGGAATGCAATGAATTTCTGTACATTGATTTTATAGCCTGTGCCCTTACCGAATTCATTTACCAGTCCTAGTAGTTTTTTGGTGGAGTCTTCAGGGTTTTCTATGTAGATTATCATGACATCTGCAAATAATGAAAGTTTTACTTCTTTCTTACCAATTTGGATGCCTTTTATTCCCTTTTTCTTTTTTGAGTGCTGTGGCTAGGACTTCCAGTAATATGTTGGATGAAAGTGGTGAGAGCGGACATCATTGTCTTGTTCCTGACCTTAGCGGGAAAGCGTTCAGTTTTTCCCCATTGAATATGATTGATGTTAGCTGTGGGTTCAATACATTTTAAAAGATTGAAATCATACAAAGTTTGTTTCCTGGACAGAAAAGAATCGAATTAGGGATCCACAAAAGTCCAGAATTCTGGGTAAACCTCAAATACTGGGAAATTAAGCAACACACTTCCAAGTAGCCCCTGGGTCAAAGAAGAAAACACAAGGGAAGTTAAAATATTTTTTTCAATTGATTGAGAATGAAAATACAATATAACAAAGGGATGTATGGGACTTATGGGATGTATTAAAAAAGACCTACGGGGGAAATTTTTACTTTAAATGCCTATATGAGAAAAGAATAAATGCCTCCAATCAATAACCTAAGCTTCCTTCTTAAGAAACTGTAAGCAGGAGGAGGTAAGTAGTAAAGATTAGAGCAGAAATCAATGTAGTAGAATAGAGAAAATAGAGAAAAGTCAATGAAACCCAAAAAGTTCGATTTTTGGTAATACTAGTAAAATTGGCAAATCCTTTGCAAGTCTGACAAATAAAAGAGAAGATACAAACTACCAAAAATCAGGAACAAAGAATAGACATCACTACCAATCCTAAAACAAACGAAGAGGATGATATGGTAATATAATGCACAACTTTCTTTTTTTTTTTTAAAGATTTTATTTATTTATTCGACAGAGACAGAGACAGCCAGTGAGAGAGGGAACACAAGCAGGGGGAGTGGGAGAGGAAGAAGCAGGCTCATAGCAGAGGAGCCCGATGTGGGGCTCGATCCCATAACGCCAGGATCACGCCCTGAGCCCAAGGCAGACGCTTAACCGCTGTGCCGCCCAGGCGCCCCCAATGCATAACTTTCTGCCAGTTGGAAGATGTAGATACAATGGACACATTCCTAGACAGACACAAACTGCCAAACTGAAGAAAAAAAATAGAGCCTGTGGATAGACCTATTAGAAATAAAGAAATTGAACATTCACGTCCATCGCAGCTTTATTCCCATTTGCCATAAAGTGGAAGTAACTCAAGCATTCACTAACAAAATGAACGGATAAGCAAGATGTGGCATATACATGCATCGTTCAGCCTTGCAGTAGAGGACGTTCTGATACACGCTACAACGTGGGTGAAACTTGAGGACGTTATGCTAAGTGAAATAAGTCAGTGATAAAAAGACATTTCTATGAGGTGCTAGAGTAGTCGAAGTCATAGGGATGGAGAGTGAAATGGTAGTTTCCAGAGGCCAGGAGAGGGAAGAAGGGGTGTTGTTTAATGGGTTTCAATTTTTTACAAGACAAAAAAAGTTTTGGAGTTTGGTTGCATAGCAATGTCAATATACTTAACACTACTGAATTGTGCACTGAAAAATGGTTAAGGTGGTAAGTTTTATGTTATGTATATTTTAGCGCAATTTAAAAAAAAAGAAAGAAAAAAGAAGCCTGCTTGGACAGCACAAGACTTCAACACTTGTCACTCTGTATCTGTGTCCCCCCAAAATTTTTCAGAAGAGAGAAGTAAAGAAATTGAATTAGCAAGTAAGGATATTCCCACAGAGAAAAAGTCCAGAACGGCTGATTTTTACTGGTAAGTTGTATCAAATATTTAAAGAAGAAATAATACCAATCCTTCACAACCTTGTTCCAAAAATAGAGGAGGAGGGAACACTTCTCAGTTCATTCTATGGGGCTACTGTTAGCAAAATGAGACAAAGACCTCACAGAAAAAGAAAACTGCAGACCATTTTTCCTTGTGAACATAGACACAAAAATTCTTAACAAAATAGTAACAAGTTAAATTTAGCAATATATAAAAAGGATTATAGGTTATGACGAAGCGGGATTTATCCCTGGAATGTTAGGTTGATTTAACATTCACCTCTATAGAGCATATTCCTGGAAGTGGAATTTCTGGATTTTAGGGTAAAAAGATTTGTAGATAAAGCTAGACTGCTTTCCAAAGTGGTCGTATAATCAGCAGCGTGGGAGAGTTCCTACAGGTATTAGGCAACGTTTGGTATCAGCAGACTTTTTAGCTTTCTGCTATTGGGTGAGTATAATAGTATTTTATTCTGGTTTTATTTTGTATTTGCCTGAATTGTAATGAAGGTGCGCTTTTTATCTATGTATCGGTCATTCCAACGTTGTGTGTGCGTGTGTGTGTGTGTGCGTGTGAAATGCCTGCCGGAGCTGATGCCGAGCAAGCACAGATCACCTGTTAACTGAGAGTTTGCTGTGTGCCAGGCACTGTTCTAAGTGCTGGGTATAGAGTCACTCTAACATCACAACAGCTCTGGAAGGTAGGTACTATTAGCTGTATCGATGTCTATTTTCTCTTTTGTGATGATGATAACATGACTTCACTCTTTTAATCTATCAATGTGGTGAACCCTGTTGCTTGATTTTCATTATGTTGCGTTGACCTCAAAATCAAAGGCTAAATCCTACTTGTAGATGAAATATTATCCTTTCTATGTAGCGCAAATTCAATTTGTTAATATTTTGTTAACATTTCTTAAAAACCTGTGTTCAAAGGGGTGCCTGGGTGACTCATTCGGTTGAGCCTCAGACTCTTGGTTTTGGCTTAGGTCATGATCTCAGGGTTGTGGGATTGAGCCCCTAGGGGGGCTCCCTGCTCAGCAGGAAGTCTGCTTCTCTCCCTCTGCCCCTCCCCCCACTCATGCTCTCTAAAATAAATAAATAAATCTTAAAAAAAAAAAATCTATGTTCCTGAATGAGATTAACCTGTAATATTCCTTTCTTATGATGTTCTTGTTAGGTTTTGCTATCAATGTTATTTTTAGTCTTCAACTCATTTTCTTCTACTGGTTTGGAAGTAACAGCCTCTAGTTCTACAGTTTTCATTGTTACATTATTTATGGCTTGGATTGTGTTCCCCCACCCCCCGATTACACTGAAGTCTTAACCCCTGGGACCTGTGAACGTGACCTGATTTGTGAATGGATCTTGGAGATGTCATCAAGTTGAGATGAGGTCATTAGAGGGGGTGCTAATCCAGTACAACTGGTGTCCTTTCAAGGAGGAGAGACAGAAAGTCACAGGAGGGAGACGGCCGCGTGAAGGCAGAGGTGAGATCAGAGGAGTGCTACTGCAAGCCTGGGGCTGCCCAAGGAAAGACTGAAGGAAAGAGCCTTCAGAGGGCGCTTGGCTCAGCCAACACCATGATTTGGGATTTCCAGCCTTCAGAACTGAGAAAATAAATTTCCGATGTTTCAAGCCAGTCAGTATGGGGTAGCTGTTATGGCAGCCCTTCCAGTCTAATACATCCTAGAAATCACAGCCTGCATAACTAATGTACCTGTGAAGTCCCAAGAGCCCTCCCCTCTCCTGGACAAATAAGGAGCACAAGGAAACTGCAGACCAGAACCTTTCATCCCTTCCCCCTTATCCAACTCACATGCTTTTATTGTCTAATACCTTAAGTTAATCCCCTTTTCCCCCACTAGAAATTTTCATTACTGTTTTATACTGTCCATGCTCATTTCATTGAACCGCATTCTCCACTTCCCTTGTTCCACCAACTTTCTGGCATCACCGATCTTTTTTTCCAGGACCATCGTCTTTCTGCCGGAAGCACATTCTCAGAGATCCTGGCGTGAGAACCTGCTGGTGACAACTTCTCGAAGGTTTCGTTGGGTTTTCACTGGGTGCAGAATTCGATTTATGATGGCCATTGTGTTCATTAGATACGTTGAAAATACCAGTCCACTGTCTTCTGCCTCCCATTCTCACTGTGGAGAAGACAGCTAGCGTCTGTTAGAGGTCAGTCTAACCGCCGTGCTTTTAAAGGTATCTTGTCTTTTTTTCTCTGGCTGCTTGCGGTTTTTCTCTTTACCTTTGTTCCTCTGCAATTTCACTATCATGCATCTACTTGGAGGTTTATTTTCCTCCCTCCCTCTCTTCCTTCCTTCCATTTTATTGAGATATCACTGACATATAGCACTGTATATATTTAAGTGTACAGCCTAATGACTTGGCATTCCTACATGCTATAAAATGGCTTCCACAATAAGTTTACCTAACATCCGTCGTTTCATATAGTTACAAAATTTTTTTCTTTGTGATGAGACCTTCTAGGATTTACTCTCTTAGCAGATTTAAAAAATTTTTATCTTGGGGTTCCATAGATCTTTTCCATCTATAGATGAATGTGTTTCTTCAGCTCTGGAAGATTCCTAGTGATTTTCTCCTGAACGTTTCCTCCACCTCATCTTCTCTTTCCTTTCTTTCTAAGGCCTTAATCAAATGTATGTCAGATTTCTCATTATATCCCCCTTGTGTCTTCCTCTCTCTTTATCTACTACTCCATGTTTCACACTGGATAGTTTATTCTAATTTATCTCTAATATATTATATATTATGTTGTATTTAATTTAGGTGTATAATTAGATATAATCTTATATCTAAAACCTCCCTAGTTTATCAGTTTATCACTTCTTCCTCTGTTTTATCCAATCTGCTGTTAAACACCGTTACTATTTAACATTTGCTATTTTAGTATTTATTAATAAAAGTTCTGCTTCTTTTTCCAGTTTGCTATGACAAATTTCATAGTTTGCTACAGTATAATGTTTTCAATAATATACCTGTTCCCTGCAGATGTTATTAGTTTGTCATTTGTTTCTTTAAGCATGGACATTTTGGTGATATTTTAGTCTGAACAGAGTGCTGCTGTGTTTGTGTTTTCTGTGGGCTCTGCTGGGTTTCATTACGTAGCATTTCCTTGTGTTTCGGCTAATCTTGCATTGCTTGCCTTCTTTCCCTTTGCAAAGTTATTTGTAGGGATAACCAGGGCCTGGCACAGGTCTACCCGTCCCTGAGATGCTTCGGGGTCCTTCAGTCGAGTTCCTGGATGCCTTACCAGTTGGCTACCACTTTAAACTATTTCACAATTTAAGATTTCTTTTTTTTTTTTAAAGATTTTATTTATTTATTCGACAGAGAGAGAGACAGCCAGCGAGAGAGGGAACACAAGCAGGGGGAGGGGAGAGGAAGAAGCAGGCTCATAGCAGAGGAGCCTGATGTGGGGCTCGAACCCAGAACGCTGGGATCACACCATGAGCCGAAGGCAGACGCTTAACCGCTGTGCCACCCAGGCGCCCCACAATTTAAGATTTCTTAACCAGCTCAGGCTGTGAGTATTGGAGTATAAATCCACTTGACGGCCAGTCTGGGGCCAAAAGTCTCCCGGTTTTGGGGAAAGCGGAATAGGTTTAGACTAGCTTTGCACTGACGTTGATAATGTATCTCTTTAGAAATCCAAGCTTACTGTGAAGAGGTCCCCTTGGATGGGCTCTGAGCCTTGACCAATGCTTCCCCTCCCCCCAGCAGACCCTGTGCAGAAGCCCAAGGGAACAGGAACCAAAAATGCTTTGGGGCATAAGTGCTGTAGTGTCCAATGGTTCACTAATCTCTCTGGTTACAGGTGCTTCTTCAATAACTGGCCTAGAAACACCCCACTGTTGTTTTGGCACTTCAGGTTTTTTTAATTTTTTTTCTTCAGGAGATGTAAAAAATATTTGAACTGGCCGTGGCAGGGGGGATGGGGTGGGGCAGGGTGGGAGGGAGAGGTGTTGATCTGAATGACAGCTGCTTTGATTGATTGGAAAATGGAAGCTCAATGACAGTATTTTTAGTCTCTCACACCCTCAAACATGTCCATGGTCTCTCCAGAACATAAGGAAATTGGAGTGCGTAAATACTTGTGAAGGACTATACACTAGTATACAGTTCTAGCATATGGTATATATGCAGAGAAAATGAACTTTGTTTAGATTTTTTACCTAATTCCAGGTGTTTAAGAATATGGTTCAAGTCTTTACTAAACATCTGCTTGCATGTCTCAAGGCTGTATGTTTTCACAAATCTAACTGTGACAGGCTCCTTGCTCAGCGGGGAGTCTGCTTGTATCCCTCTCCCTCTCCCTCTGCCCGCCCCCAAATAAATAAAGTAATCTTTTAAATGGTTTAAAAAAATCAAGAGTAAGACTACTATGAAGACTCAACATTTTTAAACCCAAATTATAAAATATAAAAATGTAAGGGTCCTGTTACTGTCCTCAGTTTACCTATTGTCAAGTTTAAACAATTAGGAGCAATTGGCAAGTGTCAGCTTTCTTACCAACGTGGCCACACATTTCAAAATTCAGTCTCTATTCTGTTTTATAGTGTATGCTTTTCAAAGGTATAGTCCATCATACCAGAAAATATTTTCTTTTTCTTACTTATAAAACACATGCTCGTGTCGTTCAGTGTTAGAGTGTAAATACAGAATTGGTTGTTCTTTATTTTTTACTGGTGAAGTAAGAGTAATGAGGTAAGAGTAATGGCCTCAAAGTACATATCATAGAAAAGTTGTTTCCTCTCCCTGTGGTTTCCAATGGCGATGATGAAGTTGATGTAGGGGACTGAGTGAATG
The DNA here is from genome assembly GCF_024610735.1 of Ursus americanus. Lineage (NCBI taxonomy): Eukaryota > Metazoa > Chordata > Mammalia > Carnivora > Ursidae > Ursus > Ursus americanus. The sequence goes on from NC_142141.1 coordinate 17,085,294, forward strand.
TCATGTGGGCATTTTCAGGGCCCAGGGTGGTGGTGTTCAGCAACAACAAGGGCTCCTTGTTGCCTCAGGTTGTGCAAGAAGCCGGACAGATTCTGCCCCTCTTGACTCTGTAGACTTTAGATGACCCACCTCAAATTCTAGAGGCTTGGGGTTCGGAATGCCCCTTGAGGAGCTGACTCAAGTCATCTTTCATGAGTCTTCCACATAATCTCAAAGGGGGACTCTCTTCAGAGTCAGCACAGCAGACGGGTGAAGGGAGTCATGTGTCCTCCAGGGGTGGCCTAGGATGGAATGTTGACTTCACCACTTACTGCCTTTGGAACTTGCACAAGCTCTCTAACGTCTCTGTATCTCAGTTTCCTCATTTGTTCCAGGAGAATAAGGACTATTTCCACTTCACAGATTTGCTGTGAGGAATAAATGAGATCATAAATGGAGAAAATTTAAATAGTCATCGGCATATAAAAATACTCAATAAATGTTTGATATTAATATTCAGACTTGAGAAATATTTTGCACAGGTTTGGATAACTCACCTGGGGAGAGTAATATTCTTGAGAGAGAGTTTTTAATATAGTTCAGAAATAATTAAATGCCTTCCTTGATTGAAATAGAAAGGCAATTAAGACAATGAAGCATTTTCCTCTGTGTTATCTAGGACATATTTTTCTCATTTTCCTTGTGTAATGGGAAAATTTGAAACACGCACAGAATGGTGACAAATTACTCATCCTGAGGTTAATTGTTCCCCAACAAATACATTTCAAGTAGGGAAGGTGGATAAGATTCCAGAGGCTGTAAAATCCAACTTTTGATAGCATGGTATTTGGGACTCAGGCAGGCCTAGGGTTCTGATATTGCCAACATAGGAGTTTTGGAAAAGTTCTTTAACCCCTCTGAGTCTCAGACTTCCTGTTAATAAATTAGGAGTAAAAATACCCAACTGCAATGGTGGTGTATTGGCGGGTTTGTAGGTGACGAGCTCTAGAGTGCTGTTACACAGTAGCTGAGCAAGAACCCACGGCTGGCTTTGCCACATGTTCCAGAGACTGAACTTGTAAGAGGGAGCAAATTGTTCACATGAAGTGAACCGATCAACCTTCTGCCTTGTGATTCTGACATAGTTTACGGCAGGGTCAGCCAACGATGGCTCATGGACCGAATTTGATCTACAGTTTTTGTGAACTTTCTTGTAAATAAAGTTTTATTGGAACACAGCCATACTCATTCATCATGTATAACCTGTGTTTTGTAGCTGCTTTCACACTAAGACGGCAGAGTGGAGTACTTGCTGCAGGGACTCTATGGCTCACGAATCCTAAAATATTGCCTATCAGGGTCTTTACAGAAAACATTTGCTGAGCCTTGCGCTCCAGCATTGAAATCTTGTCTTGGATTTTCTGATTCAGCCTGCAGAAGGGGGAAGAAAAGGAGCGAAAGACTGTGTGGGAGGTTTTTATGAGCTATGTCTGGAAATGGCTTCCATCAATGCCACCTCCATTTTGTAGACCAGAACTCAGCCCTATAGCCAAAGCTGCTGCTAGGGAAGCTGAGAGATTCAGTCTACCGGAGGCCCAGGAGGAAAACAGAGCAGTTCTCCACAGACTGGTGCTGCTCTAGAGTCTTCCATTCACTCGGTCCTCTCTGTTCCTCAAAACAGCTGTTAAGCACAGCCAAGTCATTACGGAGAAGTCATTTAAAAACTTAGGCACAGTCAGACGTAGCTGGATAATTACCTTAAACCTGAGGACCGACACAAAGTTTCCAAGCTCGAATTTTAGTTTGGGTTTATTGGTGACAACAGTGATTCCTAATTGTCATAGGCTGTTAAAAAAAAAAAGGACAGAGGTGGGTTTGGTACTAAAATGACACCTTTAAGCTTTTCCTACACCGTAGGAATTCAGGAATGCTTTGAGGCAGTTTAAAGAAGAAAGAGAAAAGTGGTAGAAGAATTGAGACATTACACAGGACATAGTAATCTAGAAAGGCCACTTTCAAAAGAACCTACTTTACTGAACTCAGAACCACGTTGATATTTGAGTGGCAATTTAGTTTCTACAAAATGTTATCCGGCACATGTTATTATTTTTCATTTATGAATCTTTGGTTTTGTGCAGTTTTCCTTTTTCATTAACTTTGTAATTTGGTGTCACGGTTGTTCAAATGCTATCTGCCTGAAGAATGTGTCCCTAGTTTTATGCTCGTGCATATTTAAGTGAGATAGTAAAATGAGTTTAAATAAAGACACGAGAGATCCAGAAGAATTTTTTCTTTCTAAAAGGTATGTGTATATAACTCAATTTTGTAAGAGTCCACCCAACAGAGATAGCTCTCTTTTACAAAATATTTCAATTTGAATTAGGAAACTGTACCAGTCAGGACAGACTAGGTAAAGCTGCAATAACAAACAAGCCCAAGTCCTAGTGGCTTAAGCCACTTGCTTACATTAAATCTGTTGCATATTGCTAAAGAATTCTGTTCATTGTGGTCATGACAGCAGACCCACACTGATGGAGCTACCCTCAATAACCCCTGGTGGAGGGGAGTGAGTCCTCTGGGGGTTCTCTTACCTTTAAGTAAATGCTGTGCCTTGAGGAAGTCAGATGACCACAACTCACTTCAAGGAGAGGACTACAATCTTTTGGGGTGCCCAGACTAGAGAGAAAGTAGGAATTGGTTGACAGAAATAACGTCTGCATCTTTCTGTAAAGGGGTGCCCTGTGGCCTGGTTTCCACACTCTCTATTCCCCAGTAAAGTTGCAGACAGCTTTCTTAATTTCATAGGCAGCTGTGGCTCTTGGGTTAGGGCCAAACCCTGCTGCTGCTAGCCACATGGCATGGGCAAATCTAAGCCTCAGCTCCTCCTCTGTGAAATGGGGGAGAAATGTCATTTGCATGGTTCATTGAGAGGAATCAAGGCAATAACTGATGTGAAACCGCTTTGTCAACTGTAAATTATTATCCAAATGAAGGTAACAATATTGTTTCTGGCAATCAGTCATACCACCCTAAGGATAAAGAACAGAGAGTAACGATTCCACGCTACAGCACTTGTCACACAATCAATATTTTGTCATACAAGCTTCCTGAAAATTCACAAGAAATTTCCTTAGATAGTCTGATAATGAAACCTGAAAAGAATACTTCTTGAATAAAAAAGCAAATTTTCCCTCTTGGCTAGAAAGTGACAATGCATTTTACATGGCCCCAAATCTACATGGCCCATTTTTCTAAAAAATTTGAAGTGGAAGAAAAAAAGCACTATCTTGCCCAAGAAGCAGTTGTTTTAAGTTGGGATGAGCATGAAAAAATTGAAAATGTTTCCCAAAGTAGTGCTGAGGATAGAAGCACAAGAAGATTCTTATACTGTAGCCTCAACTCCTGCAAGGGCTGTCACTCGAATATCTCAGAATTCCGGCTTAGTAGAACTGGATGGCGTCCTGAAGGCGATCTTGTCTCATACTCTCATTTTCCAGATGAAGAAAGTAAAGTCTAGAAAAATTAAATAGCTTGCCCTAGGTCGTGTTCCTTAAATATAAGTTGGTTAGCCAAATTCTTCCCTTTCTGCATCCTGAAATTATGGGAGCGACCACACTGAAGGGAGTGATGTTTCTCTGTCCCCTCACACAGTCGTTAAGGAAATCTCTTTGAATCAGAGTCTATGGCCCACCCTTCACTGGGTATCTGCAGGCAGGCAAAGGGCCCCCCGAAATTCCTGGGGAGGTCCAGCAATGATTCTGAGATTCCTTTTCAGCACTTCTAAAATTCAGTTGTTTTGCCCATTTCAGGGTTTTCTAAATGATGTTTTGACCCACAGGAAATGTATGAATTGAGGTATAGGTTTCTAGTTGAATTAATTGTATTATCTAATTATTTAATTAGATATGGAAGTCTTTCACTCTGGGAGAAGAATTTTAACATTATCAAAGAAAAAGAAAGAGAAAGAAAGAAAGAAAGAAAAAGAAAGAGAAAGAAAGAAAGAGAAAGAAAGAGAAAGAAAGAAAGAAAGAAAGAAAGAGAAAGAAAGAAAGAGAAAGAAAGAGAGAAAGAAAGGAGGGAGGGAGGGAGGGAGGGAGGGAGGGAGGGAGGGAGGGAAGGGGGGAAGGAAGGAAGGAAGGAAGGAAGGAAGGAAGGAAGGAAGGAAGGAAAGATGTATTACCTTCGTAGGCATATTAGTCAGGAAAGGCTCAGTTAAGCTGCCATAAAAAAACCTCTGGGACTTAAAGTAACAAAAGTTTATTTCACACGCATGTTAAATGTGCACTGTGCTTGGAGCGGTCTCTACTCCACCTTATCTTTGTGAAGAGTGGCAGGCTGAAAGAAACTCCATGTGGGGGTCCCCTGCAGATACAGCACGGTGAAGGGGATTTGGTGAATTGCACATTGGTTCTTAAAGCTTTTGTCTCTAAATAACACATAAAAAAATTACTGATGATTCCTCATTTATCAAAGCAAATCACAGGGTCACATCTAAAGGCAGAAGAATCAGGATCTCTACTCTTTCTATGCACCTGGAAGAAGGAAAGCCATAATTTTGGTGAACATCTCTAATGGCTACCATTTTAGAGATAAAGAAGAAAAGAAAACAGAACAGACATGCCCCTCCCCAAACTGTCAAAAAGACACTGTCTCACTGTCAATATGACTCAAATCCCCAAAGATAATAAAATATCTGTCAGCTCTACAATAAAATCTTAACACATTAATTTGCTGCAGGTGAAGTTTCCTGAATTTGTTTCTTCATCTGCATACAAGAGTATTGCATAGAATGGGAAGCAGGTACAAATGAACTAAAATAAATTGGGGCTGGGATAAAGTTTCTGAAAATGCACTGTGGGCCAGCTACATGGAGAGACACATTTATGCCTTTTGTGAATTTTATCAGACTCTTTTCGTTTCTTTATGACATTACTATACTGGTCAATAGTCTTTCTAAAATAATTTGGTAGTAGGAAAGTTACAGCCTGCTCAGACAGAAAAGTTCATTTTCACTTAAACTGCTAATAGCAGTAATTATTTAATGAGTCACTCTAAAAGAGACCCTGAACCTCTAAAACTTAGCCTTTTGAGAAATGTCTGATGTCTGGAATATGTTTAAAAAACCCTCATTTGTTTTTTATTTGGGTACAATCATTTGCTTAGATACATATTTTTAAACTTTTAGTGTATTACTAGCAACAAAGTGTTTCAAGTGGGGAAAACTCAAACTAGCTCAGAATGTCCCCAGAATTAAAAAATAGAGTTTTGTACTTTCCCGAACAATAAGCACTTTTATTGTCTTTCTTTAGATCTTTCTTGGTAAAAAGCTACAAAGCAGGAGGAAAGGGTGAGAGTCAAAGCCTGCTGATTTACTGTTTAATTATATCTTTCCCCCCTGCCCCTTAAAATTTTATAACAGAGCAGGGTTAACATTAACACCCCAACCACAATAAACTAAACATATTTTACTACATATTTTATGTCCAAGATGAAAATGAAGATATAATAATGAGATAATTTTATACAGAGGTATGGTGCATTCTCTGTGACTAGGGGTAAGTCAGTTTTGTGTTCTGTGCCTTAGTTTTTAAAATGATCATTAATAATTGTATGAATAGCCAACTTTTACTGAATATTGATTACAGTACAAGGGCTTATATAGAGTACCTTGCATTTTTTCCTCATTTAAGACAGCAAACCTACTTCTAAAAATGAGGAAATTGAGGATGACGTGACTTGACCAAAGTCGTGCAGCTCATTAGTAGTGGGACACTCTTTTGGGATAAATCATTGTGGTAACATTTCAATCAAGGTAGCTGATAAGTGCAGTGTTTTTCTAGCCCAACTCTCTTGGAGAAAAAACATTATCTTGGCTGTGGTTCATTTATTCATAAATATATGAATGTCCACTCTGTGCCTGGTCCTGTCTTAAAGCCTGTGGATTTAGAGCTGAGTAAGACTGCAAGGCACAGAGGTTAAGAAAAGAGATTTTAAAAATCAGACCGACAGACTTGGGTTGAACTCTGCAACGCAACCTTAGACAGGAATTCTCTAGGCTCATCTGCAAACTGGGGAATTATACTGATGTTTACTCGGTGGTTTTCCGGGGAAATTAAGCGAGATAATGAATAAGTTGCTTAGCATAGCACATTGCATAAGATGCTCCATGGAGTACGTTCAGTTAATACCAAGTTTTATTGCTATTGTTGCTATATGCAAAAAATAGTCACTGGAGGTGAGCTCCTTGCTTAGGGAAAGGAAAGAGACACCTGGAAAAGATTTCCTGTCCAACGTGATATGAGCACCAGGGAAATCAGCGAAAGGCACAACTGACTGCCTAGACCGGGTTTGGAAAGGTTTCATGAAAGAGGTGAACTTCGCGCCGAGTGATTTTAAAGAGGGCGGAATTTCTCCAGGTGGAGAAGGGTGTAGGCATTCCGGTCGTGTACAAAGGTTGCTCAGCAAGGTGTGTTTGGGGAATCTCAAGGCTCCAGCGAAGTGAAACGTTCTAGCGAGGGAAAGAGGAAGAAAAAGCGAATGGAAAACCATCCAGTACTGGGAATTTGGGGGCCTGGACCAGGAAAAGCTCTGCCTTGGGTGGCAGTGACGGGAGGGAGGCTGGGGGATCGCGAGGTGGCGCTGTGGCTCCACGTAAGGGAAGATCCGGGCGTCCGCGGGTTACCGCACGCCGGGGGCAGCCGCCGAGCGGCGGGGTAGGGCTGTGTCGGTGGCTTTGGCACCATCTTCATACAGCCACCAAATAATGACGGTGATAACGATAATAAAAACATAAGCAAATAACCCGGAAGCGGTCTCTTTTAGGGCACACGGCATCAATAATCAGAAACTGTCCGCGAGGAACAATTAAGAGCTCGGAACTGCCCAGCAGGGATCGTTGCGAGCGCGGTCCCGGTAATTTGTGGGCCCCAGCGGGAACCTGCCTCGCCTGCCCGGAGCCGAGCTGGGCGCTAACCCGCGGCCTCCGGGCCAGTCCCGCGCCCGGTAGGCGGCTCCCTGCTCCCTGCAGGCGGAAGGCTCAGCAGTTTCGGCTCCCGCCTTGGGGCGCTCAGTCTGCATTCCTGCCTCTGCCTTTCCTTTGACGGGCCCTGAGATTTGTGGGACTTCTTTGCTGGGTTTCACCTGCACGCATGGACAAACGAACCACGTGTAAGCTCAGGCTCAGACACAAGCGTACGGTGCTCTTGCACACATAGCATTTCTGCACACGCATGCTCACATAAATGAGACACACCTACACTTAACACATGCACACTCTTTACCCATGCTCACGTGTACTCAAGCTTGCTTCCGACAATCCTGCTGAAGCGCACCCGCGCACCCGCACCCAAGCGCGCGCTGTCACTCACTGGCACACTCCCCTACGTACTGCACGGGCCCACAAACATGCAGCCACTCTTCCTTTACACAAACATATTTACACGCTCACATCACACTCTTCTCGCATCTCGACGGCCAACAAAGACCTCGAACGGTCGAACGGCGCGTAAATATCTAATGGATTGTGCTTCAAAGAAAATACAAGTGCGAACTTTTTGGGACCCAGGCGTCCCGAGCTCCTCTGCAAAACTTCCCCTTTCGTCTACATTTCCCCTAAGCAAAGAGGCCTATGTCTCCCTCTCTTCGCCTTCAAATCCGGGCAGGCCTCAGTTTCTTCCTTTTGAGTTTGCACTACTGAAGAGATTCTAATTTCTAAACAGCCGGGGATGCTCCTTTCTCGCATCCTGGAGACTCCTTCTGCAGCAGGAACGAGGGCCCTTCGCGGATCAGACTCCAAGCAAGAGGGCTGGAGGACTGCGGGGGAAGGGCCAAGGGTGGGGTATGGGTTGCGCCCCAGGACAGCCTCGGATCGGGAGATCCTTTCCGGCGGTGCCTCCAACTGTATTCTCTCGGCTCAGAAGACTTCTAGTTTTTAGCTGTCTATGGTGTCTATACGTGCCAAGGCCGTATGCTCTTCCTCTATTAAAGTGCATCCGCAGGTGTACAGGTTTCTGCCCTCTGATGGGCGGCGCAGGCATCCCCGAAAAGTCGTGTTTAGTCTGTAACAATTCACGACTCTGCATGCGCCTGGAGCTCTAAGACCTCAGCTAGGACTGGGAGAAGCGGCTGACTGGAGGTCACAGAGCAAATGTGGCAGAGCCAACCCTGGCGCGCCCTGTCTGGGACTGCAGGGAAAGACGCGTGTCAGTATCTGCCCGCGGGGATGCGCATCCAGCCCACGCATTAGAACGTTTCAGAACCGTTTCCCCCTCCTCTCTCCCTTCTGCCTGCCCTCGGACAGCAACTTGCGCCCGTGTTCCTTTGTCATCCTGGACGCCCAGGGGCTCGAGAGCCACCGGGATCAGCGAACCCTGTGCGGAAGGCGGGGCGGGTGCGGGGCGGGGGAGCATCAAGGCAAACTCCAGAGATAATGCGCCGCGGCTGCGTGGTTTGGATCTTACGCTGAGGGCACAGACGGGAAATTTGGGCTCGGCGACTTTATTTGCAGTGAGGCGGTGGACAGGTTGTTTCATTTCAATTGCAAGGCGTCAGTTTCCTCACCTGTAAAATGGGGGCGATCTTACCTGACTTCTTTGCCTTGTGGGAATTCAGTGAGTTTATGCCCGTAAAGCCTTCAACAAATGGTATCTATTATTATCTGGGGACCGCCCCAGGGGAAACCCGAGCGAGTCCGCAGGCTCGATCTGGGAAAGATTTGTTCGAGCTTCTCGCCCCAAGCCCTTGTCCTAGCTGTCTGCGGGTGTCTTTGTTCCTCCCTAGACCTCAGTTTCCCTGCCTGTACTATGGGGAGAGGCGCGTTCCCAGGGACTGGAAATGTCAGTCAGCCTGGGCGAGCAAACCCGGCCGCCTCTGCAGCACTGGGGGTCTGAAAGAGGCTTCAGGGGCCGCAGGAATGCCCCCTTCCCTCTACCGCTTGCCAGAGAAAGCTGCGAGCAAGGAGGTGGGACAGACGGATTTCCGGTGGAAGCGTGGCCTGCTGCTCTTACACGTTCTCCGAGGGCAGAGGTAAAGGTCTCAGAGGGGCAGCCGCAGGGTTTCGCGCGCGGGTGGCGGGGCCACTCCCGCGGGCATCCGGCTGCGGCTCGGGGGCCCTGCCGAGCTGCGCCCCGCTCGGGTCCTCACTCGCCCCGCGCCGCCGCCCAGCCCTAGGCTTCTTCCCCTCCTGCGGGCCGCGCTTTGGCCCCTGCCCGCCCCGGGCCGCGACTCCAGGCCGCCAGAGCGGCCGCCTGCGGAGGAACTTGAAGCCTTCGGCCTCCATCGTCCCCGCTTTCCCTGTCCCTTCTTCCCGGCACCGAAGGAGGCGTCTCTCCTTCAATCTCGCTCTAAGCGGTCTCTGACTAGCCGCCAAAGGAAGGGGGCATTTCCCCGGGCAGGCGGCCCTTCTGGGGGCGCGTCTTTGGAAGGGAAGCGGAGACGGAGGGAATTTTCTAAGTGACAGGTCCCAAGTCTGGCCTCCTGGGGGCGGACGAGCCGAGAAGATTCCCTCTTTCCCCGGGACATCCCGCTTGTTCGGCTGTATTTTTCTCGTTTCTGCTCCTTTTTGGGGGGCGGAGGGAAGCGTGTGTTCCCGCCCGCGCTTCCTGAAAGTTACTGAGGCAACTGATGCCCTTTGGGAAAGGATATTGATTTCCCTGTGACTTGGGAGGGTTGGGGTAGCTAGGAGTGAGAAGGTTTCAAAGTTCGAGGTGGAGGGTGGTCTTGCTCACCGGCGGGTCTGAGCTTCCGCCAACGCTAGGAGACCCTGAGGCCTGGGTAGCCCCGTCCACTGTTTGGAGTAATGACGAGGGAGGGAGCGGACGCTAACCCTCACTTGGGAAGAAACTCTGAGAAGCTCAGCGGGACCCTTAACTTCAGGGGAAATATCAAGCCTTTCCAATGGCTTCTTCCACATACAAATCCATTTCGCTGTATATTTTTCTTATGCACAGGGTTTCCCCCCCTTACTTTTTCCCTCCTTAATTCTGCAGGTCTGGACACGGCCTGGAAATCTGCATTTCCCCCATATGATTAGGCTGATGAGGGGAATTTGGGGATTACTTTTATCAGCCACCCTAAAGTCATATCACAGATACTCTATAAAGCCTGGACAATGCTATACATACAGTATTTTTCTTCACAGGAGAAGTGACTATAATATTTAAAAGATGACATTAGTCTCAGTACAGCTTTATAGTACCCCTCCACACACGTTTGGCCTTCTGGAGGTGATGCTAAACCCACATGAGGGAAGATTGACAAGTGTTTAAGGAATTTTTCAAAGTTTAAAATTGCCATCGCTGGTTCACTATTCACCAGAGGAAATCCAACAAAAACTTACTACTCTGCTAGTCTGGGTGTTGTTCCCAGTTTTCTATCACCCTCTCTGTCTCTTTTCTACTTCTCTTTAGCTTCCTTTCTACTTAAACATTTATTACTGGGTGAGAAAGCCAGTTTGAAAGCACGAGGATGCCCAGAAGAAAAGCTATGAATACGCTCTGCTTGATTAAAAGAAAGTCCTCACCCTCCCAGGTGAGGTATCTCCTGCTTCTGACAGCCAGGGAATTAGTCTCATCAAAATATTCCTGCCATCTTTTGTTTTTCCTCCTTGGATGGCCTGGCAGATGTGGAGATTGCCTCCCTCTTATTTGGTTTCTGGAGATTACCTACACTGGGGCAGGAATTGGGCTGCAGAAGTCTTCTTTCTCTGGGCCAATTTCCCTTTTGCAACAGGCAGCTTCAGGCCCCTCAACAAATACAGCATCTGCAGAGTGCTTCTTGATTCTGCCTGATCTCCTAGAAATCCATCTGTTGTGTGCTTCACACTGATCCTGGTCCTCATAGTGGCCGTGTCTCTCCTTTCTCTGGCACCTTTGCTGCTTCCCTTTGGCAGTGATCTGATCCCCATCACAGTGTGTGTTCCCCATCACTGGGGTATGTACTTCACCAGACTCAACTTGGAGCCCTGAATATAGTTCAGTGGAGAGTAAAATGGAGGCTCAGGCAATTAAGGAGAGGGAGGCTCGAGTTTTTTGCTATGGCTATCTGGGACTCACTGACAGAAGAGTAGCCTCTGCTTCCTGGTCCTCCTTGCTTGAAGGATCCCCTTAGAGAAGGCAGGGGATGGTCCAGGCAGGGGAAGGGATTGGCTCTGGAGACTCTTTGGGCCTTGGAGGTTAAGCTTGGAGCTTTGGGAAGTTTTCAGCAGGCTCGGTTTCAGTTATGCATTTAAATTCTATAGAGATGCAGAATGTCCAACTCCCCCTTTCCTCTCCCCACAAACCTATAATCCTTCCAATCTCTCCACTAGCATAACCATCCTGAACACGTGCTGTGTGCCAGGCACTCTGGTAGATGCTATGGGGATCCTGATGGTTCAGACAGATCTCTTCAAGAGTGTCTTGGTGGAGATCTCATTAATTATTAATTATTACCAGGGACAAGCACTCAGCACATTAGTGGTCCAGATTAAATGGTATAGGAGCTGGACAGGCTTTATGCAGAAAGATAAAGTAGTGTTTGAGGAGAGTGGCCATGTACTCACAAGCCTGAAACAGCCTTTTTTTCCTGGTTTAGGAATCAGGAAGTGGCTCTCACTTTCCTGCTCTGCCAAGAGCACAAAGAATAATTCTCGCCTGTCTCCATCCATTCAACATGGGCATGTGTACTGTTCTGTCACTGACCCCATGAGCTTCCTAAATCAAAGGGCCAAGGAAGGCCAGCAGAAAGGGGACCTGGATTTCTGGCAGAGAATTTCCCCCAAGGAGTCCTTAGCAGATTTGGCTGCAGTCAGGGAGTTCCTTTGAGGGCAATGAAACAGAAGTTCACCATGTGCTTATTAGAGGTTACAACCTGCTAAAAAATGATGGGGCACATTACTCAGAAACTTCCAGCTATTTTCTTTGCCAGCCACAAGCATATATAAAGAAAGGTCTGAGGTAGGAGACCATTTCTCCCTCCCTCTCTCCTACCCCCACCCCCCCACTTTCTTAATTCAATCTCTCTCTTTCAGGACAACTGGCAGGAGCAGATGTTGGGGAGGGTTTGCACAAGTCCCCAATTCTAACAGAAAGAATGAGGAAGAGAGAACTCCTACATTAAATAACCAACTAATCGGAGACGTTGTTGCTTTGGAAAAAACCACTTTAGGCAGGGGTGAGGGGTTGGGAATTGAATCTGAATAAATTTAAAAATGCATCCCCATACAACTCCGTGACAGCATTCAGTCCACCGTTTACATATCCCGCGGATTACTCAAGATAGGTGAGCTTGTTGAGGATAGTGCCCAACACCGGCGGCCTCGAGACTAGCGTCTGAGCAAGAACCATTTCAGAAGCTAGACTACGGGCAGGGTGCAGGTCCCCATACTCCCTGGGGAACACACAGGGCCTCGCTTGCCGGGGCCCAGGGTTCACGCACCTCTCCCGGCGTGGAGACAAGTGCCCTCCGCGATCTCCCGCCCCAACCTCGAGCACCCATTTTTCCACCCCACCACCCCCTCCTCAAAGCGAAGAGGTGGGCACCTGGGACGCGCGTCCTGCTTTTTCTGCCCGGACTCTCCCGTCTGCTCCACTTTTGCCCCCGACGTCCCAGAACAGCGGAGCAGGACGCAGCATCAGCCCTGGGAGGGCGCAGCCAGTGCACCGCGAGTGCGCTCAGGGCGTGGCGAGGATGCTAAATGGACCGCAACGACCAGGATGCAGACCCCAGCTCAAATCCCTGAGAACAATATCGCCCTTCCCTTCCGTCTGTTTCCCCTCTCCAGCCCGGCTCTGCCCAGCTCAGCCCAGCTCTTTCCCAGCATAGAAGCCGGTGTTCAGCGATCCTTCGCTCGCCACTTTGCGAGGAACTTTGGCTAGCTCCCCTGCGCCAACCGGAGAGGGATGTTAATGAGGGAGCGTGGCCCGGCGCTGCGAGCCAGCAGGCTCCTTGAGCCGCGATTGGCTACTGCGAGGCGGAAGGATGACGTTATGCAAATGAAGGGGCAGGCCTGTGAGGCGCGAGCCCCGCCTCCTCCCTTTGGGGTTAGTGTGCCTGTGTTTAGCTCTGGGGAGAGTCAAACTGGATTCCATAGGGAAAGCCTGCAAATCACTTCTATTTTAGCAAGGAGAAAACAGAATCTCCATCCAGCAGGGTCCACCCCTCTCTCTTTCTCCCTCTCCTTTCTCTCTTTCTCTCTCTCTGTCTTTCCCTCCCCCCCTTCCTCTTTCCCTCTCTCCCCCCTTCCCCCCACCCCACTCTCCCTCTCTGGTGTATCTGTCTACGGCAACCAGCGTCCTCCTCATCTATACGCACTGAAAGGAAAGAAACATCTTTGGTTGGGAGAGAAGGAGGAAAAAAAAAAGAGAGAGAGGAAAAAACTTGCCTGGTTGTGGAAAATGACACTTGAAGTAGCAAAGCCGGCAGCGCGAGTTGAGTCTATTGTTTCTTAAATTGCCATCAGGGCTTTTTTTTTTCTTCCTGCTTCTTCAAGTGAAGGGTACCTCTACAAAAGGAAACTCCAGCCCCTCCTGTCCTCCACCGGCCTGTGATCATTACAAAAAAAAAAAAAAAAAAAAAAGAGAAAAAAAAAAAAGCAAAAAAAAAAAAAAAAAAAGCACCCAAACCAAAAATTAACCAACCAAACAACCCCCAACAGCCAAGCATACATCTCTATTTTTTTATTTTGGTCTTTTCGTTGGATTTTCCCTTCTTTTTTTTTTTTCTCTCCTTTTTTTTCGGGTTATCGCTCAGTTTTGAGCGAAGGTTTACATTTTTTTTTTTTAAATTTGCTTTCCAGCCCGCCTAGATCTTCTAGCACGAGTTCATCGTCTCAAAAAAAAAAAATCTCTGGCTGGCGTTTTTCTTTCCTTTTTTTTTTTTTTTCAATATTTTCAAGGGGGAGGAGATTTTCCACAAGAAAAGGTTGTTTTCATGTTTGGGATTCAGGAAAGCATCCAACGGAGTGGAAGCAGCATGAAGGAAGAGCCGCTGGGCAGCGGCATGAACGCGGTGCGGACGTGGATGCAGGGCGCCGGGGTGCTGGACGCCAACACGGCGGCGCAGAGGTGGGTACCGCTCGGGGACCGCGGCCGGGGAGGCGAGCCTCAAGCAGAAGAGCCGGGAAGCGGTGGCGGCGGCCGCTGCGGGGCCGGGCCGCGCTCGAGAGTCCGCCGCTCGGCTCGGCTCGCCTCCGGGTCTCCGCGCTCCCCGGCCGCGCTGCCTTGGTCGCCTGCGGCCGGAGAGAGCCGGGAGCTGCCTGCGAGGAGCCCACGCTTTGCCGGCACTTTCCCCTGCTTCGCCTGTGACTGTTTTCATTTCGTTTTAAGCCAGAAGAGGCGTCTCACCAGCACGATGTTGGATATCTGTGTTTTTATGTGATTGCTCTTTCTTTCCCGGCTGGCTGTCTTCTCTTTCTTTTTCTTACTTTCCATCTTTTCTTTTCTTTTTTCTTTCTTTTCTTTTTCTCCCTCTTTTTTATCTTTTCTTCCTTTCTTTCCTTCCTTTTTTTCTTTCTTCCCTCCTTTCTAAACTTTTTTCCTTCTCTTTCTTTTCCTCCCTTCCTCTTCTTCTTTCTTTCCTTCCTCCTTCCTTCTTCCTTTCTTCCTTTTTACCTCTCTCCTCCTTCTTTACTTCCTTTCCTTTTCTCTTTTCTCTTTTCCTTTCCTTCCTTCCCTCTCTTCCCTCTTTCCACGCTCCCTTTCTTCATTCTTTCCTTCCCCTTCTTTCTTCACTCCTCCCTCCTCTCTTCTCCTTCCCTTATCTCCCTTTCTCTCCTCTTTTCTCTCTCCATGTCTCCCCAGAACCTTCTCTTAATTCTCTAGTCTGGTTCTCCGTCCCCCTCTCTCTAGCTTTCAGTTTTTCTCTGTCCACCGGTAGAACAGCAACTCCCAACTTTAATTCTGACATCTCCTAAAAGTCTTCCCCACCCTCTGTCACAATGATCCCTTACAGCCCCTCTCCCACTCAGTTCCTGAGATGCTAGACTGTGTGGCCTGGAGGCACTGCCCTTGGAGATTGACGTGGGGGAACTTTTCTGGGCACTCTTATCACCCTTTCCGGGGACTCCTGGTCCCAAGTGAGAAATGGTCTTTTTTTTTTTCCAGACCACCAGCTGGGCTTGGGGGAGTAGGAGATCTGGCGGCCCCTAGCCCTGTCGGACTCCGAGAGGGCGGAAGGGGAAAAAGGAAGATGACTAATTACCTCATCCTCATCTTCTCCGGGCAGGGGACAAGTGTCTACAACATTGTTCCCATCCCCGCTGAGTACAACGATGGGGGTGGTTAGTAGTGAGAGTGAGTTGGGTAACTGGACTGGAAGCGAAAGAGTGTGTGTGTGTGTGTGTGTGTGTGTGTGTGTGTGTGTGTGTGAGCGCGCCCTTGTGTTGGGCAGGTCGGGTTATTAGTGGCCTCCCGGCGCCCCTGGCACCAGAGCCTCCAGTTCCCCCGCGGGCACGCTCAGTCGGCACCCCGGGTCCATAGGATTTCTGGAATGAGTGTAAGGATTTCTGTGGAGCAGCGAAACTTTGTCAGGACAGGTCTTTTAAAAACATCCCCAGTTCCCTGTTCCACAGCGACCACCCTTGACAGCTCTGAGTCCCCCACCGTCAGATCCTTTTTCTCACTTGCTTTACTTGGGGAGGGGGCATGCGGTTTCCCGAGGCCGAGCGCCCGCACTTGGCGGGGGCACTTGAGGTTTCCTGGAGGATGGCTTCGGCTTCAAGAAGCTGAGCCTGTTCCCATCCATCCTCACCTGCCCTCGAAGCCGAGGCGGGAGATCCGTGAGGGTGGCGGGGACCAATTCCCATGCTCCCCTCCCTCCAAGTTGTAAACGACCAGCTGTATTCCGCGAACGCGGGTTCACCGCAGCCACCTCCACTTTTCTTCCTTCCCACGCAGCGCGTGTCAGGTCGGAGTAAATGCTTGCAGGGTTTATCTCCTGCGCAAAACCCAAACGAAACTTTCATGGCTCTTCCGCGAGTTCTGGGGGCGCGCCCTTGCTCGGCGGGAGGATTGGACACGCGAGAGCACGCATGTCCCGCCGCCGGGTGGGCCCGGGGCGCCGGAGGGGGCGTGTAGGGCGCCCACTGGGTGTTCTGGGGTAAAGGAGGTCGATGTTTGAGGGTTCTCGCGTGTGGAAGGGGTGACAAAGTGTCGCGCGTTGGTGTCCCGCTTAGCCGTCTAACTCTGCGTCTTTGGCCGCAGCGGGGTGGGTCTGGCCCGGGCTCACTTTGAGAAGCAGCCGCCTTCCAATCTGCGGAAGTCCAACTTCTTCCACTTCGTCCTGGCCCTCTACGACAGACAGGGCCAGCCCGTGGAGATCGAGAGGACAGCCTTTGTGGGGTTCGTGGAGAAGGAAAAAGTAAGTGGGCGCAGCGCCGCTGCCCCTCGTCCCCGGCCGGGGAGCAGGCCCAGCCGCTTCGGGAGGCGCGCTCCTCGGCGAGTGCAAAGCATCCATAACACACTCCTGAACGGGGTTCCCCAAGCCACTTCCCGTCCTGGGCGAACCCGGGGTCCTCATCCATGAGGTTCTGCTCCAAAAAAAGTTCGCGTGGAGCCCCAGAGCTGGAGAGAGGCGAGCCCGGCTTCGCACTCCAGAGTCAAGGGCTCCCGGGAGGAACCCGCCCTCAACCGCGCGACCACGCGCGGCTCCTGCCTCTGCTGGCCCAGGCCCGAGCCCCCAGGCCCCACGGAATTTTCTGGAAGGGAAGAGGGAGCAGTAAGGGTCGGGAGGGCGGCAGAGGGATCACAGTTGGCCGCAATTTCTGCTGCTCCCGGGCCTGTCCGGTTTCCCGACCGGGGGTCCCGTCTTCGGGAAAGTTGCCTCGAAGTGGGTCCACTCGCTCACGCCGAACTCTTTCCTGCGTCTCTTGTTGTGTCTTTGCGTCCTGCTGCAACCCAGGAAGCCAACAGCGAAAAGACCAATAACGGGATTCACTACCGGCTCCAGCTCCTCTACAGCAATGGTGAGGCTCCGGTCGGGTCCGCGCCGGCACCCCGGGGCCCCGGGTGAGGCAGGGTGCGCGGGAAGATCCAGGTGGACCAGAGCCCTGAGCACGCAGAGTCGTGCACCGTCCTCGGGGTAACCCGGCCTCTCCTAAGTTTCGCCGGAGGAGGTTTCAGCCGAGGAGGCCCTGAGTAGCCGCAAGGCGGCCGTAGCGGGCTCGAGCACACCTGGGGCCAGGTGTGGAGCCCGGCCCTCGAAGGGCCAATGCCTTTCTTCCTTCCATTCCTAAGGCCTGTTTTCTTGGCTTAGCCCAGACTCCAGGCCCTACGTCCTTTGGGCTCAGGCGGCCAGAGCTATCGTGGCCTTGATGGCTCCCGGAGAGCGCGCGGAGGGGTTCCCTCCAAAAAAAGGGAGAGAAGCCAGGTGGGGGTCCCGCCACATTCTCAGCTGCCGTGCTTGGGGACTGGCCCTTCTCAGGACACTGGGGAAAGTGGGGGTGGTGGTATCCTGTCTGTGCTTCTCTGGGACGGTAGGCGTTGCTTACGCCTTGGAGCCCCATTCTTTGTTTTTTGTTTGTTTGTTTATTTTGCTGCAGATCCTCTCTCACTTAATTTTCCTTCGTTCCCCTATCCCCTTCCCCTCTCCCCCAGGGATAAGGACGGAGCAAGATTTCTACGTGCGCCTCATTGACTCCATGACAAAACAAGTAAGTTTCTTAATTTCGCGCCGCGGGGTGACTCTAGGGCCTCGAAATTTGGGGAGGTCAAGAAGCTGGCTGCTCCTTAGGGCGGGGTCTGGGACTCGAACTCTCAACACCAGGGCGGACCTCAGACCTCACTCTCAGCGCAGCCTTCCAAGGGCCGATACACACACTAGCGCCCACCGCGTGGGGAAGGTCGCTCGACGGCTCCTTCCTACCAAGGGAGACTCAGGCCTTGTGCATTAAGACTACAGGGTGCTGAGTGGGGAGAGTAAATGCTGAACTGCCTCTGACCCGGCCGAGGAGCCCGGGGGAGGGGAGGGGAGCAAAAGGTGCCTGGGGACCGTGGCATAGAGTGGGCTGAACTTGTGAAACTCGAACCCTCCGGGCCACTCCTGGGAGATAGACGGTAGGGGAGAGTGTGGGGGGCCTAGGTATCTTACTCAGGAATGGTGAGATGAGCTGAGAGCCCAGATGACCCACTCCACAGACTTTTCAAAAGGGAGGTGGTGGTGGTAGTATTGTTGGAAGAGGGAGCGACAATTGTTAGAGGATATTTTGCAAAAATCCTCCTGCTTTGCCTCCAAGTTTGGCAAGAAGCCAGGCAGCATGAGTGAGCTTGTGGTCTTAAAGGTACATAGACGGCATTTTCTTCAACTCCCCAGCACGCGGGTGTCAAACGGTATACATTAAGGTTGAGTTATGGTTTAAAAGATACAATTATGAGCCGAGTCAGAAAAGAGGCCTGACGTTTTAATGAGGCACAGGAGCCCCCCCTTTTTTTAATTTTAAGAAAAAGTTTAGTTTCAGAATTAAGTAGCTGGTTAGGTAGTTGGAGGACTTGGTAACAAAAAAGAAGCCAGCTTTATTGGGTGGGGGAAAGAGATTAGAACAAAGAGCAAAGTTATACATTGTGTACTAACCACCAATTTAGTAAGAGGAATACAACTTATTTGCTTGATTGCAATTTAAAAATAGTTCCTTTAAAATAAGGAGGGTGATCTTCGTTAGATACTGACTTGGGAGTTGGCAAATTAGGGTACATGCCTATTTTAAAATTATTTTTAGATAAGCATGGCTTAAATATGTCCTACAAAATGCACATTCATGAGCTGTGGGAAGTTTTAAAATCTATTCAGCAAGAACCTCTCAATAAGAGCTGATTTTGATTGTTAGTCTCATATTTCATTGTGAACCAATAGAAAACATGAGGGTATGAAATGTAGTTTTAAAAATAATAAATAAATGCCTACTGAAGTCTATTTCAAGTTATTTGCCTAAAATATTTGACTTTCTTGAAGATTTATTTCTTGGTTGATAGGTCAGTAAATTCACATTTATAATTCCAGTCTTGGTCTTATTTTCTTTACTCATTTTGATTATTACATAAGATAATTCCCTTTCATTTGGACACATTGTATTTTGTTAAAAAAATTTTTTTCCCCTGCCATGCAGAAACACAAAAGCCTGATTTCAGTAACTTTTTTTTTTTTTTTTTACTGTATCAAAACAAAAATGTCTTAAGTGGAGTTTTGTTTTAAAAAATTGTCTTTGATACCCTAGATATCTTTTCTTGCCATTCTCATCAGAGGAAAGAAAATAGGGGAGGGGGGGGGAAAGTGTAAACTATAATACATATTCTGTATATATTTATTAGAAATTGCTTTTTAAAAGATAAAAAATCCTCACAAACCAGTATGTAAGGCCTGTCTGCTTGTGCAACATTGGCCGCTTAAATATTAAATTATAGGCAGCACAATGAAACGAACAATTGTGAGGAGTGCAAAATTAGGACATATTTGAAGTGATTAACTGCTTTCAAAACTTTTAGACCCCTTAGACAAAAAGTGCCACCAAGAACTGATTTTCCCATTATGAAATGAACTGACTTTACCCAGTCTCATATGATGGGGGAATAATTTTGAATTTTATAAAGCAATACATCAAATATCATTTTACTAACAAGGTCATAGAGCTTAAGAAAAACTACAGCTTAGGGCATTCTTTGACTGCATGGTATTATAAATTCTATCAGTTGGGGGTGGGGAACTAGAACAAGATAGAGTTTATTTTTAATAAGAACAGGTATGAGAAAGTCATTTGCCATAATGTGACATCTCACTGAAAGTTAAAATTATAAATGTATGCAATTATATATTTTGGTGGGAAGTGACCTGAAAAAGGTTTAAATAACTATCTGAATTTACTCCAAAAATATCAAGAGAAAGGGATTTTTTTTTTTTGAGGCATACCTGTTTGCTTTCATAATAATTGTCTAATGCCTTCTGTGTAGGTTTCACTTTGAAACACAATCTCTGCCCATTATCTGTTTGTTTGTTGATTATGTGCTGTAAGTGTTTGAGAAGAAGGTTAGCTTCTTGTAGACACAGTTAACACAATAGTCTTCAGAAAGCAGATCAGTGTGAAGAAGCATAACTTTTCCTGGCTGTGATATAATTATTATATTTTAGTCTTAATGAGTAAAACAGTGGATTGTCATCTAGCTTGAAATTATTCTACGATAATTAACTACCAAGTCTGATTTGAAATTTCTTAAATTTTTTATTTTTGTTAAATATGCAGTGACCCCTTCAATCCGAAGTAAGGCTTGACATAAGCTGACTGATTAAATGGTTACATTTTTTCCCCCCTGTGAAATTCTTCCAGAGAGACTCAGGATTTTGATATTTAGAGTACAGAATGGATACTTTCAGTGATGTGATATATTCTTTTTTTTTTTTTAAGATTTTATTTATTTATTAGACAGAGATAGAGACAGCCAGCGAGAGAGAGAAGATGTGATATATTCTTAATCACATCCTAAATTTTGGAGGGAATACCTCGCCACAGTTCAAGTGTCTTCTCTTAGCTGCTTGTTTGTAACACTTTTCATATCAGAGGTGCAGTTTTACGGGTGTTGTGTTTTATCTTTGACTCAGAAGTTAGGGTTAAAACTCAAAGGGCATCTTTGGCAAGCAAAATCTAAAACTATCAGTGCACTCTGCATTTTCATAGAATGTTCCTAAACTTGGGTGGAGTGAGCAGCATTGAGATCAAACAGAAATGTACTCAATCAACCAAGATGTATTGGTATGACACAGTATTTCACACCTTTTCAAAGTGTCTCATTACACTATTTTGGGTAATGACTCTTAATTTTGGAGTCAACCAGGAAAGAGAAGTTTTATTACAAGTGAATGTGTAAGGATCTGAACCCCCTTATCCCTGTTCCTCTCTCATAAAACACAAAGGATATGATGATATTTAAAAAATTCGTCCACGAACTAGAAAATGAGAGGCTTGCTTTTGGGAAGGGTTGTTCAAAACCAAGTTTAGCTGGACTAAAAATAGGTTGTTTTTGTGTCATTGCTGTTTTTGGTATTCCATTAGTGAGCATGCAAAAAGGCCTGTAGGATCCAGAAGTTTATGGCTGTTGCATTCAGAAACAGTTTCTACTGCAGAAGCTCAAATGAACCCAGTGGGGGAGGTCTGATGTTTAATGTGCCTCATTTCAGACTTTCATGTAGTATTTGAAATATGATTATGTTCTGTGATAGCTTTGGTGAGTTAACATTAAATAGTTTAAAAAAAAAAAGCCTTTAACTTGTCTTTCCTCCTACCATCTTGCTTTAAAAAAAGTGACATTTTTATAATCCAAAGAGTACCAAATTCCCTAAAGTTATCAAAAACAAAATACTACTGCCCGCAGACAGCAGCTCTTTTTTGGAAAGGGAAAAATAATAGTCACATAATCCTTGTCATGTATGCGTTTGAAGGTAGTGATGTGGGAAGGGGACCCTAAAAATGTCCTAGCATAGTGGGAAGCCCAAAGTACAATGATCAGAAATGCTGTCCTCTCTCTCTTACAAGCTAATCTTCCTTATATATTTGTTTTGATATTCCCGGGACTTTAAGTTATTGATGCAAGCGCATTTCTTCCTATTGATTGTTTCATTATATCCTGCCACAGCTACGTAGATTTGATTAACAACCCTTTCAGTTCATGGTTCTTCATTGGTAGATAAACACATTTTTAGTATATCAATAAGTTCCAAAGGAATTCACTAGGGCCAGCAGAGAGGTTCTTTCATACATTTGGGGAAACAAACAAAAAAGGCAAGTTTATAGTCAGGAGCCACATTTCAGCAGCTTTCTCTCTCCTTTGGTAACACGTCAAAAATGCAGGTGATTTAAATTTCCTTGCACATAGAGGAATGAAGAAGTTTGGAATTTTTATGCATGATCAGGACCTGTGTTTGGGAAAATGTAAACTCATCACAGTGGAAAATGTGTTGTTTGGAGTCTGGGGGTGAAAACAAAGCTGATGGTTTTGGAGAGATTGCCGGAGCCAGATGGCCTAGTACTTCCCCAGTCTGGCGGTCCAACTGCTCCCTCCTGGATAATATACAGCCATTTGTTCGGGGATATTTACGCTAGAGCTGTTTCCATGTGAATGTTTGAACAGCATTAAAAACGAACATATTAGTAGTGATGCATTTATCGAAATCATATGACTACACCAATAGTCTGTTCTTATGCCTTGACTTATATTGCAGAGAGGAATGAAGGAGTGCTTGGATGTTGGTGAATTGTTTATATAGTTGTTGAGCAAGAATGATTTGGTCTCAGTGAGTAATTAAAGCATGTAAGCATTTGGAATCAAACTAATGGAAATAATGATAGCACCTACCTTGAAGCTCTTTTGTGACAATTGAAAGAATTCATACATGTAAAATGCTTAGAATAGTGACTGGCACATATTAAGTGCTTAATAAATTAGCTGCTTTTATTATTTTATTATTATTATTATTGTCCCATCGGGTTCACAAAGCCAGCTGTAACTACTAATATAGATGTAAATGTAGTTATCATATGAGTGAAATACCTCTTACTACTGTTAGAAAAAGAAATATAATGTGGGATTGTTAGGGCGATTCAGTTTGTATCTTGATGCTTGAATAATATAAGGGATTTTATTTCTTTGAGACATTAAATATGTATTCCAAAGCTAACTGCTTTCGATACACATTGTAACTGAACAGCATACTGAATATGATATCATTCCTTTGCAACTTTCCTAATTCAGTTCTGAAAACAGGCCTTCCTAGCTGCCGAGCTGAAATTACATCTTTATAATTTGTTCACCAGTAGCCCAGCTGCTAATTGAGGCAAAATAATTTTTTATTTTATCCCACTATTAATGTTGGATTGCTGTTTGACACAATTGTTTATGAAATGTCAGATTTGTAGTGTTTGTTTTGGCACAGGTTGATTTTTAACTAGGGCTCCTTCACCTACTGGAAGTTTCTGGGATCACATAAGCTAGCACTTTTTTTTTTTTTTAATGACAAGCAATATAACTTGGTGGTCGAATGCAATGATTAATATTCTAGTACATTGATATTGTAGGTGTTCATATAATTTTTTGATTCATTCCAATTCTTGGTAATTTGCTACCAAAGGCTTGTTGACAGTCTGTATTTAGAGGACATTTTACTTCTGGTTGAAGGAGGTACTTTGTACATTCATGAACTTATTCTTGAAGGTGATAAATTAGGTTTGGCCTTTATTTTGCATGTAGAAAAAGAAGTAACATATTTTCAAGGTTACTGCTTTTACTTAAGTGGAAAATTAGGAGTTTTGTTAGTTATGGATAACCCATCTCTCTTTCCTTTCCTTCTTTTTTCTTTTCTTTTTCCTACCCTCTCTCCCTCTTGCGCTCCGTTTCTCTGTCTCCCTTTTTCCTTCCTTCCTTCCCCCCTTTCCTTCCTTCCTTCCTTCCTTCCTTCCTTCCTTCCTTCCTTCCTTCCTTCCCTCTTTCCTTCTTTCTAATGATGAAAGTCTCCTATTGTCTGATTGTAAACCAAAAAAGACTTCTAATGAAAACATTTGCTCCTAAAACCCTTTTGGATTTTGAAGAACCAAAGTCAAAACTATTTTCCTTGCCCTCTTTATTTTGGCATAGAACACAAAGAGTTAAAACCATTAGAAGAGTAAACAAAGAAAAGCCGTGCTCAATTCTCTGTATTTCCTTTGGCATCCTATTGAAGTGTGATCCTGGTGCCTGTTCGCTGTGTATTTTTCGTTTTTCTGTGTGGTCTTTACCCATAGTAAGTTTCAATTAACTTTTAAGACCCAGTGATGTTTTAGAAATGCAGGGATGAACCACACTTTACAAGATGCCATCTAAAACAGGGGCCACTGAGGCAGATTTCCTCTATCGATTGATTTATTCCTTTTCAAAGACCAATATAGGTGAATTTATAATTGGGCATTTGAAATTGATGGCATTTTATTCTCTCACAGTAAAACTTCAGGTACTGCTGTTGCATAAGAGGATGCAAGTTTAAGAATTCCTATTTTTTTCCTCATTTTTGTTCATTATAAAAAATTATTTTGGAAAAAAACCTCAATCTGAAAATTAATGGAGTGTTAAAAATACTTTGATATTTTCTTTCTGCTTATGAGGAGAGGACATTAAGGAAAGGAGGCTAGTATACCAGGAAACTAAATCTGCTCCCATAGGTCAAGTTTTGACAACTTCTTTATCAATTTCACCAGGTTTTGAAAGTTGAGATGAAGTTAGTGCTGTTTATTCTTTTAGCTTTCTTCCTGCACCGTCTTCAATATTCCTGCAACCTTCAGGGATTTACTTGCCATTGGCAGAATTAAGGTCAATATTGTTTTCTGCTTGGTACTGTATTCTTTATTTCTTAGGATAAAACCTGAACTTGTTTTGCCATCAATTCATTTATTTAAATAATATATTTTATAGGTTTTCTCTCCCCCGTCCGGCCCATGTCGGTAACAGGCCTCAAGTCCTTACTCCTGATAAACACATTGATTTATTTAAACCGCTGTTGTCTTTGTTGCTCTCACAGCAGACTACCTTCCTCACAGTGAGCAGACGCATGATTTACTATGGAGGATGAAAATAAGCCTTCTTCTTGGTGTTCCATTGTCTGGGTCCTAAACCAGCTGTCTATTAAAATGGTTTCACTTAAAATAGTCAATGCTGTTTATATGCTTCTGTGATCTCCCAGCTGATCCAGGCTCAGCGAGCTTTATTCACACCCCACAGAGGCACATATTTAAATTAGTAAGAAAAGCAGAAGCTTCTAAGTTGGTATCAGAAGATCCCTTTCCTTTTAGGCTTGAAGTCTGGGTTTGCTGAGCTGTGAACCCATCTCGACTTGTGTATGACATGTAGACGGTAGAGACTTGCTGTGCGGGATCAGTTGTGTGTGTGCGCTGGAGGGAGAGCTTGGTGACGTTTTAAAAAAATCTGCCTTATTGTGGACACTCTGCTTCAGAGAGCTATTCAGCAAAATACATTTATCATATTTTCCCATTTTGGATCTCATTGGAATGTTGAGTTCTTGGCCCATATCTTTTATATGATACCGTGTGTGTGTGTGTGCGTGTGTGTGTGTGTGTGTTAAGAAGGCTTTTCAGTAACAAATACTGCATACGTGAGGCTGGAGGTAGACCTGCCTGTGACTGAGGTCCCCTCTGTAACTGATTCTCTGACACCGAGGTTCTAGCTTTCCAACCTTACAGGCTCAAAAAGAGGGACAGCAGAAACTTTAGGCTTCCACCCCTGTCCGGAATTCCTAACTATTTCTGAGCAAATCCAAACTCATGTTTTTATTTTTCTATGCTTGATTTAGAGAAGGATTCTCCATTTTGACTGCTGTCAGAAGTGAAGTGGCAATTTGGCATTTGGTAAAGAGATGTATTACAGAGGCCCTGGGCCTTCCAGGAAAGATGTGCAGCCACTAAAGATAAAAACATGGGATCCCTGGGCATTCATGGATCATCTACTGTTTAGGGAAGTTGTGAGCATATCTGCATTGCGTTGCGTCTTCCACTGAATATCATCATGGATCCACTGATTTGGGTGGAACCAGCAACCTCAACAAAAATAATATCATCTAGAAACGATCAAAGTGGGAAGGTCTGATATAACTGATACACATTCCTCTTAAAAGAAAAACCAAACTTTTTTTTTTTTTACAGAAAGGAAAACCCTACCAATAGCTGTGAATATATTTACCAAGTTGCTTGTAGTCATTTAGCATGACAAAAAACTGAAGTTGAAACAGAGGTTATCGGGGATGTTAAGAGAACATCCAAAACATGTAGTGATAATAGGATGTCACAAAAATGCATGAGTAGAATTTTTTAGCACCATATTTGAGACCTAATCAGTTACTTACGGTGTTTTTTTGATTTCAGCAGTGATTGCAATAAGTAAAGCAGGCAGATAGAATTTTTGGTTTTCAAAATGTTTTCAATTTACTCAGTGCATTTTCTTGAATAAAGTAACTTCTTGGGTATTTGAAAACGTCTTTTAAGAATACGGGAAAGAATCTGTGTAGGTGCAAACTAGTGGATGAACAGTTTAGGGATAGTGTATTACCATAATGTAGATGATGGCTCCATAAGATGGTTATTAATAACAGAAAGTGAAGTCGTAAGTTCGCAGCGGGGACTCTGGCTGATGACATCTGGGGGATGGCAGGCACCACCTTACCCAAATGGCCAGAGTTTACCGCCAGTAATGGACCTAGCTGACAGTGTATCAAATACACCGAGAAGAACTCAGAATCACATCTGTGGTATTCTGGCCCTGAATTGGGTAACTTTAGTCTAAGTCCGAGGAAACATCAGACAAACCCAAACTGAAGATATTCTACAAAAGAACTGGCTTGTATTCTTTAACAATGTCAATATCATGAACTACAGACTCAGGAATGTTCTGTGTTAAAGGAGACATGGCGACTGAATGCAATGATTGGTATTGGCTGTTTAAAATTTTTATTTATTTATTTATTTATTTATTTATTTATTTATTTATTTATTTATTTTTTTGCTGTGAAGGACATTATCGGGTAATTGGTGAATTTCAATAAAGTCTGTAGATTAGAGTATTACATTGCATCACTGCTAATTTTCTAATTCAGATAATTGTACTGCGCTTATGGAAGAGAATTCTTTGTTTTAAGGAAATATATGCTGAAGTATTTAGGGTATGCCTGCAGTTTACTTGCAAATGGTTCAGGAAAAAGATAGAAAAGAATAAGCAGATTTAGTAAATTGTAAACATTTGAGGAATCTGGTTCAAGAGTATCTTGTAATTCTTTATATATTCTTGCAACTTTTTCTGTAAGTCTAAAATTATGTCAAAATAAAACATTAAAAACTACAGGGCTCTGGTAGGCTAACCATAAAAAATGCTTTTGAGGGGCCAATGGTAGAGAAAGGTTTTCTCCTCATACAAGTACTTTACGTCATGCTTTTATTTGTTGCCATTTTTGTTCCGTCATGGAATTAGTTATCGTACCCAGCGCCTGCTCCAGGGTCTGCGTGCACCGTGTCTTAAGCTGCCTCGATCCTTTACAGGTTCTAAAAACCCCAGGTTTATAAACAAAGCACATTAGAGCCAAGTACACGTTAGTTAGTGCGGCGTCTCTGTGTACTAAATAAGGATAGTCTCTGGTGAATTTAAATAGTTTTGTCGCCAAGAAATTGAGAGATCTGAACGTGTGAAAGGCATTTTATTAATAATTCGGAGCTGTGTGTGTATTATGCAGTGCTACAGTGTTCAGTTAGTTAAAAGGTGTCCTGAGGTAGAGTATTGCTCTAGCAATAGCTGTGATTTTCTTTGGCCCAGGTATTACCATGTTGATCCTCCAGGAAGCTGCCATCCCAGGGAAACTTCAGGGTGATTTTAAGCAAAATGTTTGTATGCGCATTACTGAAAACAGACAAAGACATATTGGCTGATGAGGTGCTTTGGAGTCCAAATTTTGGGAGTCAGACGTAATTCTTCTCAGTTTGGGGAGATAGCTCTATGGCCTAAGCCCACACACAGCAGCTGCCGGCACGTAGTACTGTCTGGGTGGGTGTATGCCCTGGAGAGCACATGTTTTCAGCCTGTAGGCGGGAAGAAGGATTTTCCCTGATTGATGAATCATCTCAAAGAAGACACAGTTAGTGAACGGACTCATTAACCATACCCCCACTTGTTTTCTGCTACTCATCTCTAGAACACTCAGTGTTGGGGCTGGAAGTAGTAAAATGAAGAGACAAACGCGTATTTAAAAGTCAGATCCACGTGCTTTTCTATATTTTAAATCCCTAGCATCTGAATCTGCTAAACCTTCTGGGTTTTTCCTCCTCATTGATTAGAGTCCTCGTATTCTGAATTGAAAGGAGAATTGTGGTTGTCTTGACAACAGAAGTTCATCTCACACCCTGATCCAAAGATGTGCATCATAATAATGTGGTTGATGGGACAGAGAGGAACATATGCCTTCGACTTGATTTGGGTTGATCCTTAACAACATGCCTTGAAGCAGTCGCTCAGTGCGGCCTTGGGCTCCCGAGAGCTAATTGGCCCTCAGTAATGTTGAAGTGGTCAAGTACTCAATTGAAAAAGTTTGTTCTCTGGTATTTGGTTCCATTTTGAGCTCAAATCATGCCTTTGTTTACAGGCCATAGTGTATGAAGGCCAAGACAAGAACCCAGAAATGTGCCGAGTCTTGCTCACACACGAGATCATGTGCAGGTAAGAAATACCTTGTCCCCCCCCCTTTAATTAGCAAAGAGAAGGTGAATTTGTATCTCAGATCTTGGCGAGTTCAGGTCCATTTTTGGGTACACATTTATCTTGCTTCTGTTAGATAATCTAGAAAGGACTGTGAAACATGAGTATTCGGTAGTAAGGCATCACAGGCATCTCAGAGGTTCTGGATTATTTATTAGATTTCATCCTGAAAGACATGCATTTCCATTTTGATATCACACTTTTAATGGGCACGAAGCAGTGCCCTTCCCTTCTTCCTTTCAATCAAATAAAATACAATATATCCTTTCAATGTACATATATGTGCTCAACTACATTGCTAGTAAAATAAGTAAGAGTTCTATTGATGTCAGCAGAAGCCTCTGGATAAGATTTGAAAGTTACAGTTCCTCTTTTTAATTCTCCCACTTAAAAATGTGACCATCGGTACAAAGGCATCATTCCTCCTTAAATTGAGTGTGGGTTTTCCCCCCCTTGCCTCTCATCTCTCAATCTTAGCTACGCTGTATAATAACCGTGACCATGTAGCTAATATTTCTCAGTAGCAGTGAGCTTTTGGAAGGATGGCAAATGTTTACGCCTGAAAGTTATAAAAATTCATGTCACCCACAAGCGAGTGTATTTATTTTGCCTGTAATCAGACATAAGCCACATTGGAAAACAAGCAAGCAGACCAAATGCCCTTCCATGGCCCCAGCCTGTCCTCCACATGGGAGAGAGTAGACCAGAGGACAGCCTTTAAACTTGCAGGATAGGATTCGTATTCTTCATCGAATAACACCTGATCTATTCTGAGTAATTGGATAAAGCACGAAGATGCCACTATGCATCAGGGAAAGGCTACTAATTGCTTTGTTCGCCATGCAGGCTCTCCCTGGCACAAAGCACGCTTGGCTCCTAACTACTACTGACCAGTCCTTCTAGGTTCAGCTGCTGCCTAAGCACGGGTGGGCTTTATCTGCTGCTCCTGGACTTGTGGGGAAAGCAATCTCAAAGCTCCACAGGTGGGAATAAAAGAAAAAGGGCTTGGTGTGTTTTCTTCCTGAAATCCCAAATATTAACTTCTCTATCTGTAATGATGTATGTATACAAAAGCTTCTTTTTTTTCTTTTTTAAAAAGCATACTTTTAATAGATTATTCTAAATTCCTCAGGAGTTTCCCAAGTTTTCGCTTCAGTGATTTGTAGAACTTGGTAATTATTTGTAGAACTTGGTAGAAGGATAATTTCTCCTTACCTTTAAAACAGTAGCAAAACCCGAAAATACGGTCATCAGTTTCTTAGAAGATACTACTAGGCAAAAATTAGTGTTGTCTTGTATACAACGATGGTACCGTGAAAGCTGAGTTGCACTTTTCAGAATTAAATGAGTAAAATCATTTCAAAAAGCGTTAGAAAAAATGACCTCCTTTGCATTACTGTTTTTCTGATCGTATCTCTATTTTAGCTTCCCGCAATTAGCATGTCATTAGAATGAATTTTCCATGTTCTATTACGTGTGATTCTAGCAAATAGGGGACCGACAGGAAGATGAATCTTGAACAATAGGCCAACTAATGTCTGTGTATCATAGATTTGCATCTCATATCTGTACATGTTTGGACTATGCTAGAAATAATTCTATTCTTGAAATACTTTAAGATATATTATCCCTTTCACGCACAAGCCTACCCTCTAATAATGCAGTTTATATTTTTCTTGTTCTTAAAATTCATTGGTCCAAAGTACTTTATTATGCCGGTTGGCGTGCTTTACTGCTGATGTTCTTTCTATTTTTCAGAAACATAAAAATAGCAAAAATAAAATTCTCAAGCCACTGAAGGCAAATGATGATGTTTGTACTGTGTGGCTAAGAGGGAAAAGCCATATTCGAAATGTCATCCTGCTAACGTTACAGATGACGGTTTTCCTGGCTGCCTATAGATGTATAAGGGGTACTGTTTGTTTACCAGGCCGCCATGACCCTATTACACAAACCTGTCATCTATTGTGTGGCTAACAGTCTTTTAAATTGCAAATCTGATGCTCTTTAGGGGGCTTTAGGAAAAAAATTCTCACTTTCCACACCATCCTATTTCTCTTGATTTCTTGCCTGTTGTAAGTGGAAGTTGGGATGTGCTGAATTTGCACCAGGGGTGCAAATGCAGGCTCAATTATAAGCATAAAATTAGAGTCTGTTCACCATTAATCAGCCTGGCTAATTGCTATGCACCACCATTAGCCATATGGTGTGAAAGACAGCTTGCTCTCCCCAAGATGAAATTTCTTCATTGCAGACATGAAATAGTGAGGGCCCTGGATTTTAAAATAGCTTGTTTTGGATATTTAATTTCTAAACAACTTTCTGCAGCGCTTTCTATCAAGGCTAACGGCACAATAAAACTTTGCATTTATGTCACAAAAGCTGTGTATTTATAGTACATTGGAGCTGTGGTAAAGGAGACACAGAGAATTTAGATCGACAAGAAAGGGCTTGGATGATTCTGTTTTGTTGCAGGCAAAAAAGAGAAAGAAAAAAAAAACCCCCGAAAAACACCAGGCAGTTGTGTCTCAGGTGGTTGCAAATTAAAAAAAAAATTATTTTATTCTGTTGAGAGGGTAACCCCATTGCATGAGCTGGCTAAAAGACTTACTGCCATTGGATTATAATTACTGCCTCTCTTCGAGTCAAAAGCTCTTTGACTTGATGGCGTTGAACTCTTTTTGTGGAATTCTGGGAAGGTTTCTGCATTTTTGGTGAATTGGAATCTGTCATACCGATGATCATTATATTTTGCTAATACTTAATGGTTAAGCTCTTCAAGAAATATCCACCCCACCACCCCCCCCCCCCGCCCAAGGATTTTTTTAAAGTGGGAGTCTAGAAGGGATTTGATTGTACCGCATCTCAACACTCTGTGTTTAAATGTAAATGGAAAATAGGAACTGTGCTTCGGAGCCCTTGTCCCCAGCCACCCCAGGCAGGCCAAAGCTGATTTTCTCCCTTACCAGTGCACAGGATGATTATAGGAGATGGGTACTCTGTTTAGCAAAGCATTCTTCTTCTATTATCAGTGCCCAACCTCTTGTGCGACCATGAGTTCCCAGGGCAAGCTCAGGGCAACCCCTTGAAATAGTCTGTTCTTTCTTCCTCTTTTGCTGGCTTATTCTGATTTTGTCCTTCAGATTTCTACTTAAGCATGGTTTCATCAGGAAAGCATCCCCAGCCCTTGGCCTGAGTTATGTCTCCTTGTTAAGCACTCCTATTATATCCCATGCTTTTCCTTCATAGCACTTAGCACGTTGTAACTGTGTGTCCAGGGCCCGTCCTCCTTTGCTGAACTAAGAGCTCATTGAAGGCAGAGAAGCCACTCAGCTTTCATCTCTGCTTTAGTTGTCCCATGTGTGAAGTATGTGTGTGTGGGGGGCAACGTTACTTCTCTCGTAGGGGGGTTGTTAAGATTAAATGCTATAATCTCATAACACTTATCACGGTGCCTGACACATAGTAAGTACCGGGGGTCTATTGTTATTCCTGATAGGAATAGCAGTAGTATTAGTGGTAACACCAACAGAAACAGAAGTGGTAGTACCAGTAGCAGCAGTATCTGCGGTGTCTAGCTGAGCACCTGGTACATAGTTGCTCAGAGTGAAGGATGATAAGAGGACGTTGAAGGGAAGGGAAGTGCCTTCTACAGCATTACCATACTTCGTTCATTCGAGGTATTGTGGGTAAGGATATTTTCATTCATTCTGGTGGCACCTGCTATGTGCGAAGCCCTGTGGAATGCAGAGCCCAAGGACTGGTCCTGTAGTAGGAGAGGTTTTAGGTTAGCCTGGGAGAGGAGACCTGTCAGGAGATGACCAGACTGCACTGTAGACAGGGTTGTCTGTGATGAGGGGTGAAGTGAAGGACTGTGGCTGTTCCGAGAAGGGAGGGCGTACCTGAAGGTGGCTGGTGGCCACAGGAAGGAGGAGGAGGGTGAGACAGGCCAGGAATTTTAGAGGGTATATGAAGAAATGTTTGGGCCCATTTGTTGGTGGTCTGGCAGGATTTCTTTGGGGAGAGAGGATTGCAGGTGAGTGGGCTGTGGCCTGGAGCTGGGGAGAGAGTCAGGGTAAAAGATAACCAGCATCAGAGAGGTCTTTTCCCAACAGTGGAGTTGAAGCTATGGGCTTACATGGGATTGAAAAGGCTGGGAGACTAGAAAGAGTAGAGACCATGGGTGCATTCTAGGGAAGTGGTCCTATTTAGCAAGGAGGGAGAGTGTGTTCAAGAATTAGGAGAAAGAACATTGAGCATTCAGGGCATAGAAATAAAAGGAGGGTGTTTCCAAGATGGGAGCCATCCGTATGATAAGTCCTGGGAAGATCCAGATGGACTTGAAAAGAGAAAAACACCAGAAAGTCACTGGTGAACTTTGAGAGAGGACATTCAAGCAGGTGCTGAGGCCTGGAAGCCAGGTTTTATGGGAACGGGCGGAAAGGAACGATGGCGACTCCAGCAAGGAGAAAGGTGGGCAGTAAAGAGACTGACTCAAGAGAAAGGAGATTTTTTTTTTTTTTAAGAGAGTGGGACAACTTGACAGGTGTTTGCAAACTAAGGGAAAGAGTGAACTTATCACTATTAATCAGATTATTCAGATAATTCATGTATCTCGTTCTGTAGCCACTTGGGCTAAACAGGAAAGATAATCTTGTTTTCTGCTGTAAAACTTAGAGATTGAGGTGATGCTTTTCTTCTGTTGGGAGAGCCTGTACTTCTAGGAAGAGATTCCACGTCCCTAAGATGAAGATCTGCAGGTCCCATGACTGGGAAGCAGGTGAACGTTGTTTGCCCTGATTGAGGAAGCTGTGTGTCAGCTCACGGGAGATGTGCCACCTGCGTTAGGCTGCTAAGGAGGAAACTCATACGTTTGCTTTTCCGGGGGTGTGCAAAATTATCTGGGAGATGCACGATCCTGCTGGGGAAAGGGATGCTGTCTTGAGTCCGCAGTGTTTGTAGGATACCGGGTGCTGGGGACCCACTCCTGTGACTCATTCCACTTTGCCCTCCTGCCGCTCGAGTTGCAGGTTGAGAAGGGATGTGAAATAGGGGGCTTCCTGCTCTGTGACAAAGCCAATCAGGAAACCCCAAGCCCCCTGCTAGATACCTACTCTGGGGGTCAAATGCCAGGTCTGTGCCTGGTACAATAAGAGCCTAAGAAACAGTTTTCAATGGATGGAGGTCCGTCGGTCACACAGCAATGAGGACATAACTGTCACTGCCATTTCTTTCATTAACACGGTAACTTTTCCCTTAAAGTGCTCTCACGTCTGTTGTCCCATGTACCGTGCTGGTTCAGCCTGAGTGCTCTTCTGCCTTAAACCCAAGTGAATCTGTTCTCCCTTCGTCCTGTCCTTTTTGGTTGATGCCTGTCTTGTGCGTGGTGGAGGTGGTGCCTACCTTTCTTGGTCCTTTGGAGTTCAGTAGAAGGAACTAGGAGGCAGCTAGGTTTAGAGAAGAGATGAAAGAGAAGGGCGAGGAAGACTGTGGTGGGGAAGAAGGACTGGTTCTTGCTCAGCTTGGTTCTGGGCTCAGAACTAGGAAGCTGCAGGGGGCTAGATGTCAGCTCAGTCTAAAGGAGAACATTTGTTCCCTAACTTACTATTGATTTTCAGTTTTTTAATAGGAAAGTACTATTGCAATACAAAGCAGGAGACTGCAGAAGTATGGAAATAAAATATATACCTTCCATTCCTTCCCACTTCCTATTCCACTCCCTACAGGTTACTTCTTTGAAGTTTCTGTTCATTTATTCAAAACATATTTCCTGAGGGTCTGCTGTGCCCGGGGCTCTGTTCTAGTTGTTGGGGATATAGGGGTGAACAAAATAGTCTAAGACCCTGTTCTCATGGAGAGGCAGACAGAATAGAAGAAACTAAATATAAAATACAATGTGTTGAGCGCTAGGGAGAAAAGTGAGACAGGATGAGGGAGTGCTCTGGGGCAGTCAGTCAGGGAAGGGCTTTCTAAGGTGGTGATTTTGCATAGAGATTTGAGTGAAGTGAGGGGTGAACCGGCTTGTGCCCAATTCTCTCCTCCTCCTCTCTCCCCCTCTCTCTTTCACTCTTTCATTTATTTTCCCCCAGAAGTAGGACCATACCACACATTCTATTCAGCAGCTGGGCTTTCTTGATTCATAATTTGATTTAGACCTTTTTCCATGAGGATGTGTAAAAACCCACCCTCATCCTTTTTAACGCTGCACATAATTCCGTATATACATGTATACACACACGTACGTGTATATGTATGCCCACGTGTATGTGCATATCTATATATTTTTCAAGTAGGGCTCATCCTATAGACACTACTTTGTCATCAGTCCAGGGGCAGAGCAGAGCCCAAGACTTCCAGTTGGGGAATGACGACTGTGTGATGCTGTGATATGAACCCTCCCAGAGACAGGAAACCTGGGGGGAGGCCATTTCTTTATACTTTGCATAAAAGTTTTTTTTTTTTTTTAATAACTGTTAAGTGGACCATCAGCCCCTTCATTTTGTTTTCTCTTCGTTCCTTCATTACCTCCTTTTATTCCCATTCTGTCTTTCCTTCCACACTTCTGCTCTTCACATCTGCCTTTTCCCCTGGGTCCCTTGGGGCCCAGCAGAGAGAAGTGGTTCTCATTTATGCTGCGCTTCAATTCATCCGGCTGTGCTCCAGGGCATTTTTATTTTAAGGGGATGAAGAAAGACAGTGCTTCAGCCAAAGGACAAATCTCAGGCCTAGTGTGGCACTTGCTTGGGGGAGGTGGTTTGGGGTATGGGGTGGGATGGGAGTGAACTTTCCTCCCATCAGCAGTGCCCATCGGAGGGTCAGCTTGGCGTCCTCTATCTGTCACCTTCCTATTTCCTTGGATCCTTTTTCGCCCGGTACATTACGCCCTTCTTGAAGTCATTTGATCAATCAATCAATCAATCAATCTTTGAGCTTCTCCATTCTATTTCAGGCCTTACAGTACTCATTAGGTAAATAAAATCGACAGTTGCTTCCTTTAGGAAGCTCATACGGATTAGTGGGGGAGGAGGGTGAGAAGAGAGAGTAACAAAACAAACATTTATGTAAGAATATAATTTGCATTGTGTTACATGTTCTGAAAGGAAAAACCGGGACGAGCCTAAAGGGGGTCAGAGCCAGCCTCTCTGGAGAGGGAGTGTCAAGGCTGAGGCCTGAACAGGGAGTAGAGGCTGGCTAAGTGAGGAGGGGCTGGAGCAGGAACAGACCAGGCGGGGAGGCCTGCCCAGGCCTGGGCCTGAGGTCAGACTGAGTGAGGCGTATCAGAGAGACTGAAATTGGCCAGTGAGGTTGGAGCTTGGCAGGTCAGAGGAGAGTGACAGGAGGCTGGGAGGGGGTCTGGCATCATGGCATGCCGTGGATCTATTCTGAGTGCTGTGGGAAGCTAGTAAAAGGTCTTGGGCAGTGAAGTGACACAGTCCCATTGACATTTTGAAAAGATCACTCTGGCTGTTTTGGGAAGTAAAGAGTGGAGGCAGCAAGGCTAGATGGGAGGCCACTGCAGAAGTCCAATGAAGAATGGAAGCGACGTGGATGAGGGTGATGGCAGTGAGGAGAGAGAGAACCAGGCGTGAGGTGCAGATCCTACTTGGAGGTTGCCATCATGCCAGGTGGAAGAGCCCCTGGGGGGCAGAGTCTGGCCAGGAGCCGGCGAGGGTTCCACCAGCGGGAACTTGCATTGCCCACTCACTGTTTGGGGAAAAAAAAGGGTGGGGGGAATGGAAAATGATGAGGAGAAATAAGCCTTCCCACCTGCCGGTTTTCTCCCGGGGTAAAGAGGACGTGGGATCTGTTGAGAGGCCGCCGTTGGAGACCTGCCGCTTCTGCGGAGCACGGGGCAGCTTTGCTCAGGTCTGGAGGAAGAGGAGGTCGGAGAAGGCAGAGCAGGGAGTGATAATGATGCTGTCCTCCATGGAGCACTTAGTAGGACCAGTCGCAGAGCCCAGCTCTATACCCTGATTGCACTGAATCTGCACCCTGGCACTTGGAGGTGGGCCCCACGGCTGTCCCATTGTACAAATGAGGAAAACAAAGTTCTGTGGGGTCGAGTACCTTGCTAAAGGTGGCACGGTAGCTCTCTCTGACTTTGGAGCCAGTGTTCTTAACCGCCATGCTCTTCTGGCAAGCCCTTGAAATGTAGGTGTAGGGGATCAGAGTTAAGGGATGATGGAGTTTTTAAGCTGTTATTATTATTATTATTATTAATATTATTATTATTATTATTATTTGCAAGCATTCCAAGGACTGTACTTCTCATTCCATTGTTTGCTCATCTGGCTCTCGGGTATTGAGATACTAGGAGATACTATGGGTATTTCTAGCCCCATAGTCTTGGTATAATAGAATGTAGGCCTAAAAGAAAATAGTTCCCTTTGAATCAGAAAGGGAAAGGCCAAAAGGTGGATGGAGTGACCTTCAGCTGGGGCTTTGACAAAGGAGATATAGTTCTTACGATTGCTTTCCGAAGATAGGAGAGACAAAGAGAATTAACACCAAATTTGGAAGCTGGTTCTCTTCTCAGAGATATAGTTGTAGTCAGGAAAGAGACTTCCCAACTTTGGTGAAAGAGTCTCTGTCCAGGAGTATATTTCTGGGTCCTGAAAATGAAGTTCAATGTCTGGTTCGCTCCAGCAGCTTTCTGAATTTAGGCCCTATGATTCACTAAGTAAAATGTGTGTGTGTGTGTGTGTGTGTGTGTGTATGTGTGTGTGTGTACACATGCCTGTGTACGAAAGAGAGAGAAAAGTGCATCTTTTATTTGTGGTAATGTATAACCCTTGGATAACTTCCTTGTCTCCTTGACTGATCAAACAAGTGCTTTTCTAGCGTGCCCCTGGGTGTAGACTGACCAGTGTAGACATATTTTATTTGCAAACAAGTCTCAGATGGATAGTTTGCCATTGACCGTGGGTAATTTGCAAAAACCTTAATTTTTCACCCCCTAGAAGCATCCCAGTTTTACAGAAACAGAGTCTTTTCGTTGCAGCCGGGGTGGGATTTTGATAGTGGGTGCTTTTCTTGCCCACGGCTGCTTTTTCTCTAACCTACTTAAGGGCATCCATTGTCAGGGCTGTGCTAGCCTTCAGATCAACTGTCCATAATGCGTCCAGAAAACTTAAATGGTGGCCAGCCCGGGACACGGAAGCCAGACCACATGTGGATCTCCACTTTCTTTTATTGTGCCTTTTCTTCGTCTTCATTATTATGTTGTACTCTTAGTCTCATCAAGATGGTGCAAAAGCAAACAGTTGCAGCTTTAGGATTTCGGGCAGGCGGGGGTTGAAGGAAACATCTCCCTTGAAAGAGAAAGGAGAAGAAAAAGGAATCCATTTAATATAGAATGACTGGAGGGGGAGAAATCACTCATACCTCATTATTGACGCGTTCCACACAATTAGCGTGATCTTGAGGGAAGAACGTTTGAGCCACCCACAACCCCGAATATTCTCATTGGGTAGATGTAATAATAATGCATTTCACAGTGAACTCTTCAATACTGCGGGCAGTGTTGGGGAGACCCCATCCTAGGGCTGTCAGTCGTGGCTCCAGGAGAGTCCCTCTTCCTCCCTCCTTCTTTGTGCAGGGAGAGGTTAAGCCTGGCCATTAACCCATAGGCGACCCACATAGAATTTTCTGTCCCAGGGATCCGTTGATTGCCAGGTATGGCTTTGCGGTAATTCTAGCATGTGCAACCCAGCAATTTGAACCTTCTGTCTGCCTTAATGATGGTTTTACATTGTAATGGTTGTACTAAATCCTTTCGTTTTTGCTCCATAGCCGCTGTTGTGACAAGAAGAGCTGTGGCAACCGAAATGAGACTCCCTCAGATCCAGTGATAATTGACAGGTAGGGACCACTCTACTTTCACTGCATTCTTATTCCTCATTATAATGAAACACCTGCCTTGTGTCGCTCACCGGCGAGGGTGAGGAACGCACGTGGCCAAAATTTGCCTGTTGGTCATGACTAGTCTGCGCCGAGCTTTTGCGATTGCTGGGAAAACCATATGGAATGTTCTTTGGAGGCCCGTTTTCTTGGATTGCTTCGGTTTGGTGTCTGATTCATGCTCTTAAAGGAATATTTTTTTCTTTCCTGACTTTCTGTGGCTCAATCCTCATGCTGTGCCAGGAAGCTTCAGAAATAAAATAATAATAGTTTGTGATTTATGAAATGTGGTTGGGTGCTTATAAATATTTAACTTTTATTTGAAAAATGTTTGAATCATTATCACTTTTAGCTACAGTAGTTCTGGTGGACGTAATCCATCTACATTTTAAGGTTTTATTTATGCATAAAAGCAGTTTTAAAGAGATCTGTGAACCAAGACTTTCTACAGTTATCTCTCGGCATTTGATGGTAGCTCATACTGTATTGTAAGTTGATTAATTTATCCTGCTTGTCTTAATTATTGTGTTTTTAAACAGATCCATATTACTAATCTGACATGACCAAGTAAATCACTGTAGAACAATAAATCTGTTTTAGTTGTTTGGTGCAATTTGGAGTCAGTGTGTGCACATACTATGCGAAGTTGCATTCCAAATATTCATTTTACATTTTAATTATTGAAATTCATTGTATGGAAACATGTATGATAAACCATTTGTTACATAGCATTACTCACTGAGAGTTAAATGGCCTGGAAGGTTTATAGATACTGTCAGTTGTCAGCTAGGGAAAGAGCTAGCACCCTCCACTAGCTGGTCTTGCAAATTAGACTGACTGATCTCTCATTGAGGAAATTAACAGCTGAACAAAGTTCCTCTTTGGGTTTGGTAATAATGATTTTTACCAAAACAACCCCAAAACAAACCAAAACAAAAAACCGAACCCTATCTGTCTTTCCAATTCTTTACCTTTTGGGGCTTACTTTAGTGTTTTTCAGTTCACTGAAAAACTGCTTCATTGTACTTTGTGTCAAAACATTGACTTGTTGAATCTGACCATGTGATTCTCCAGGCTTAAGCCCAATTTTGACTGCCAGCTAGCTTTATAAAGCTTAAATTGCAATCAGATATTTTAACTAAATCTCTCTTTCGTATTCAACCACAACATACACCTTTGCTTGATAACTGAGTGTGAACATACTCGATTCAAAGTTAATACACGTGGGTGTTTCGTGTGCAGTGAGGTTGTACGCTGCCTGTAGAGTTGGAATGCGTGTTTATCTGCGAGAGCAGACCTGCCATTCGTGTAATTCCTTTTTTCTGCGATGGAAGATAAATCTTCAAATGAGAAAGGTCAAAACTAAATATAACCGTTATGCTGTTTGTTTTACTTAAATCCATCACTTCGAAATACCGTGTGTTATTTTAAGCAAGTTTTTCTTAACGCTTCTGTTAAAAAGAAAGTGTTCCGATCAAAGGACCAGCCCAAATAGTCCCTCAAACTCTGAAAGTACAGGCGTTCTCTTCTGCCGCACAGTTCCTTTGGTGTAGATGGTGTGGGTACCTTGCCACCCGCAATGAAAACACTTCTTTTGCTTGTGAATGGGTTAAGCTTTTAAGTTCTTCATTTGGTTTTAAGCCGTGACTCTGATATAGAAGGTTGATAGGACTGTGGTTTGAATAACATTTGATTTTGACCTGTTCTTGTGGGTTGCAATGGCATAAGAAACTTGACTCAGCAGCGCTGTAATTAGCCCGGCCCGTGTTTTTGAAACAGGATTGTGTTACCTGGATTGCATTAGTGTGGCTTCTTTTGTTGCCGCCTAGCATCTGTCCCAGTAGGGTACTTAAAACCTTTTCTTGGCTGGGGTAGTTCAAACAATTTAGGCAAAATAAGTATGCACTTTATACTGTTGGTGGCTTGAGAGATATTACTCATGACATTTCTCCTTTTCATTTTTTCCCTTTTTGGTTTGACAAAGTAGAAAACAGTGTGTAGCCAATGTTGGTCTCTTAAGAGAGGAGTATTTTAAAACCGGCTGAAGCCCAGTGGATCTGCAGAAGCCTCAACATATGTTTATTTGCTGGCGATTGCCACTGTCTCCCATGAACTGTCTTTTCAAGCAGTGATGCCAGCTGATATGCAAAACCCCATTTAGCTATTTTTATTTGCATCTGAGTTTTCAGAATTTATTTGTCCTTGGGTCTGCCAAAGGTTTTAAAAGCTCCAGCCCTGTCTCTGCTGATATGTGAAACTTTCATTTTTAACAATGAGAGAAGAAAATAACAACAAGAAAAGAACCCACACAAGGAAGGGCAAAATAGAAAAGATTTTTCAATTCCATAAAATTGCTGCAAAGGAAAAAAAAATGATGGCAACCGTGTTTGAATTTCATAGTTTCCAATTTGATTCTATATTACCGATTGCATAATATCTGCGTTACGTGCTTAGGGTTTGATTTGCTTTCAGATTTATGGATGTGAATCTCTGCATATTTTGCAAAAATAGGTTATGGGGCCTGCATTCAGTAGCAATAGTAACTGTTTTTACAAGATGCATACAATATGCAATTACGGAGCAGAAGGTACAGGCAATCACTGTGTTAGGATTTAGCATAGTTTCAACACGAAGTCACCTTTTGGGCACCAATAATTTTTAGCTCCCTTTGCTTGTCCTTCGGATTTTGGAAGAACACTGCTATTTTTATCAGTCAAAAGACTTTTAGCAGTGGTTATTCAGGAAAACTATTTATAGGATAGATAGAAGAGGTTTTCTGGTCATACGGCAATGGTGTAGGCTAAGCTATTTCTGTGTTAAATTTTGGCTGTATTATTTGCTGCCAGTGATTTGGGGACATCAGCTTGGCATATTCTATCAAAAAAGTGGAATTAACAAAATCAGCAGTTGCATGTCGTGATTTAGAAAATGGGTTTCCATTTCCTTCTCTTATAATAGCATGCAACAAAGTAAGAAAAATATGACCCAAATTATTTTTACATTTGTGACAATTTGTCAAGTCACTTCAAAACAGTTTAGAGGAAGATTTCTGTAAATATAGGTGTGCATGTGGAGCTGACTGCCAGGTCATAGTTCAGCTTGATGCCAAATGGCTTGAATGAGAATTATAAAGACCAGGATGTGCCCAATGATCCAGATATTGGGCCGCATAGACATGGAAAAAGTCATATGTGTTATGTTTAATAACCGATGACCAGGAACTAATAACAACAAATTTCATTATCATTGAGGTAAACGGCTCTGCGTGGTAATTATTGTTAAAGTAAAAAGTAAAAACTGAGTCGTGGTTATTAAATTAAGGTGGAGATTGATTTAACATATTCACACAGTAACTCATATTTGAATTTAAAAGGTTTGCAATAAAATTCGTGTTTAGAAATTGAATAAATTTTAGTTATATTACCACATTGGATATCCTTGTGTCCTAACCTTTTTCCTTGGAGTTATCTTAGTTCAATAAATAAAACCTCATTAGACTATTCCCATTTCAACGAGTTTATTAAATTTTGCAGGAGTAATTAGCATAAGCTGGGCTAATTTTTCTGGAAGAATAATGAGGGAGGTTCTTAATTAGGTTTACTTTGTAAGAATCAGAAAAGATGGTAATGACAAAAGTCACACAGGGTAGTCTGAATTGGGAACCCAGTTTTTCTGAATCTATTAAAAAAAAAATCTTCCCTTTCCTACACGGAAACTTCTTTATAAATACTTGAATATATTAAGTGTGCAGACTGTTACTCCGTATCTAGTTGCTTAAGGTCACCATCCATTGTTGATTTGCTTCGTAAAACTCTATTTTCCTATCCTTGACTCACTAAACTATCTTTGAGCAATGACATGGGTGAATACAGATGGTCTCACAAAAACATTTCTTTCTCCGAATTAGACGAATTATGCTCTAGGATTCCTTTCACACAGAGCCCTGAAGTTTCCGGCCAGATTAGTTGTGCTTATTTCCAGTAGGGCAGGATAGGGTATGGCTCAATATGTGTTTGTTTGGTCGGTTTTTCAGTTTAGGGTCAGTGTGATTGATGAAATACACCACTGAGTAAAGGGAGAAAATAAGTGCCCAATTCTCCATGTCCTTCCACTGTGGATCCTGGGTAGTTAACACGTGTAACATGTGGAATTTTTTCTTTTAATAGATAGAAATAGTAAAGTGTGAAATTCTTCCTCAAATTATGTTGTCTTGTCTCACGTGAATTTAGACATAGTCCTTTTGAGATATAACATAGCTTGAATAGGCACGTTTTGAGTTCCTCCCAGCCGTTATTAAAAACATGGATTTTTAAAGCCTGTTGACTAATATACCTCCAAAAATTTTGGATTTGCTTATTATAACGTTGACCGATTTGTCTTTCTTTTCTATTTATAAGATCCCTATATCTATGTTTGAGATATAAGCCTTGTGATACACTTAAAAAAATACATGAATTTTCTAACGTGAAGAACTTAGCTTGTTTAGAATTACTGCTCTTCAGGTCACACTGACCCAAGAGTGTCCTAAAAAGAAAGAAAGAAAGAAAGAAAGAAAGAAAGAAAGAAAGAAAGAAAGAAAGAAAGAAAGAAAGAAAGCCTGTATTTGTCTTTTCCAGGATTGTCTACAGATCTTCCACATCTAAATCACTTTCATTTAGGTAGTACTAGTTGGATTTGCTTTATGATTATTGTCTGAAATAGAATGTTCAGGAGTGAAAATAATACACTGCTTATTTTACCTGTTGAATTGACATGACATACAGCATATGAAAAGCTTGACCGTGTCAGGGTTGTTCAGAGATGAAATTTTTCTTAAGATCCATTCTTCAACTGAGACGTATAAATGGTGCGACCGAACTTTTTAGAAAAGTCCAGTGTTGTCTTATCAACATCTAATTTCCTGATTCAATTGGC
Source organism: Ursus americanus (assembly GCF_024610735.1). Lineage (NCBI taxonomy): Eukaryota > Metazoa > Chordata > Mammalia > Carnivora > Ursidae > Ursus > Ursus americanus. Next base: position 17,128,319 of record NC_142141.1, read on the forward strand.
CCAATGTATTTGTATAAGATATACGTCCACCTGTACGATCATAGGAAGACAGTAGTAAAACTTGAGAATTACGAAAGAGTGGGGTGGGGTATATAATAAAGTCCTCAACTCCCTGAACATAACATATACTTTGTTGAAAATGAGGCTTTTCCTCGGAGTTTCATTTCGTTGACCTTTCAACTCTTACTATGTGGCCTCTACCCGGTTTTTGGAAGGACCAGCCACAACACGTAATCACAATGTAAGATACACAAACTGCTGTCTGGGGCGTGAACAACCAGAAGTGTAAATGCATTTCTTGGAGTTCTGATGAGCCTTTATACCATCTGATTTCCTAACCTTGAATGCTCGGTTAAAATAAAAGAGGAAGAATTCACCCTTTAAAATTGCCCCAGGCAGGATAATTGCTGTCTTCTTGGTTGAACTGAGAGGTTTGCATTTTTCCAAAAGTGAAAAGCCAGCATTGACATTGAGCATGAATTTATGGTTGTTTATTAACCCTCGTGTATTTAAACATTTGTTTTCTCAGTGGGAATTCCTATGTGACTATTAGCGATGAGGCTTATGTGAGAGAGTATCATTCTAAATTTTATCACATATCAGATAATACCATTCCGAATATGAGATGAGCCATGTACATTCGTGTGCAGTTTGCTACCGTGATAAGAAAATAGCAAATACAATAAGCTAATAGCAGTCTGTATTCCATTTGCTATCAGCTATTCCCAAATACACAGCCAGGATACATTAACATGCATTTCAAATATGCTGACAATATATCATAATGCAAAGTACTTTTACATGGTGTAATGCTACTGCAGACACTGTATAATGAACAACAGTGGTTTTCCTGTAAAGGAAGTAATGGCAGCAACTTCCAAGAAATGTATTTAACGAAGCTTCAGAGAATCAGCAGTGTATGTGTGTAACTGGCCCGGGCGGCTGCTCGTGGTGGGGGTTTTCATCCCATGTCCTCATAACTTTGCTTTTGTGACAGTTTTGGAAAAATACAGAAAAGCAGTACGAAGTCCCCTGTGTGTCATCTAGCAACTTTGTGTAGTCACTTTGTGATGAGAATATATCGCTATATTCAATACGCTTTTACTTTTCTAACCGAAGTTGCTTAGAATGAGGGAAAAAAAACCCAAAACCCTCCCCAAGTGCAACTCTCCATTGATAAATTCCCCTCACTCCTCCCTACTGCCGGCACCTGACCAGACTCTCTAAGAAGAGTTGACCAGATTTTAAAAACTCCATTTAGAGTTTCCTTCATATAAAGAGTTGGTATTTTGGTCATCTTAATGGGCGTGAGGCATTATCTGAAATAGACTGCTAATTCCTCATTCTCTCTCCCCCCCCCCCCCCGTCCTATCCTTCCTTTTACAGACTGGGTAACTCTATCCTGTTCTGGACTATATAAAAGTGACCTAAATACTCCAATTGCAATCAGTGAAATATGGTGAATAGTCCAGGTTTGTTTTTGGTTGCTTACTGGCTTTAAAGGTGTGGGTAGATGAAGATAATTCTCCCTCGCAAACTCTCCAGTTACAAGCCTTTGTCCAGAAGCAAATGAAGGTTTTAACGTTACAGTACTTATTGTAATAGAATTTTAATTGCCTTAATCCTGCTAAAGTGTGAAGCTGAGTGTGTGTGTGTCTGTGTGTGTGTGTGTTCTTCATGGGAAGGGGAAGCAAGCCGGGAAAAAAAAAAAAAACAACCCTGCATATTTTCAATGGGGGATGGGGGTCACATATGGTAAATGACGCAAACTTAATGAACCTGATTGGGGGGGGCGGGGAAAGAATGCCACTGGCGTTTCATCCATGTAATATATACCCCACTTTCAGTGGGAACAGAGTGGTCTTCGCTGTGCTTTGGGGATTTTTATTTTTGAAGGTGAAGTGCTTCGTTTCAGTTCCAAACTTGTCGGCAAGCCCTACTCGGAAAGACTTAACTAGACAAGCTGGCAAATTATATAGCTCGATCCTACACAAAACCCTCCAAAATGGCCCTCGGTAACTATACCATCCCACTAACTGTTGGAGGCACAATAGTTTTGTAATATAATATAAAGTAATAGTGTTAGCCAACACATCTTTAATAAGATATTGTTCGTGCCTTTGCCATATGCTGCAGAGCGGCCTCTCACTCGGTGGGCCTTTTGATTCCTCTCAATAAGATTATTTCAAATACTCTAATCCTGAATCATTGACATGAATACAAAAGCCTAGTGACATCTAATAGATGCCTCTTAGCTTTGCTTTTTCTCTTGTTCCTTTCCTTTTTCTTCTCTTTTTACCTGACAAAAAGCTTATAGACACTTGGGCTCTGTCTCTCAGTAGCAGCATGGGGGGCTCCTCGTGAAGTATAAAGGAGGAAAAAGGACTGACAGAGGCCCGATAAGCTACAGAGTGAAGGACCATAGATTAAAAGTAAATGCCAGTAAATCCTACCCTGTACACTTACTTGTTCTTTTATTGTTTTCTTTAACACTTTCAGTGCCAGGGCAGAGAAAAGAGAGAAAATAATAATTAAAGTGCACACTGCATTTTTAACCTGGACGTGGTCGCTGTACACATCGTAGAGAGTTTGGGCAAGATTCTCAGATTTTGGTTCATGGAAAGTTTGTAGTGGTTTAGAAAAAAAATGCCCTTTTAATCAATAGCAAGAATCCCTCAAGAACTTTTTGCTCATTTGCTGCTCAGTTGGCCAAATATTGATACTCTGGGTGTGGGGAGATGGGTGGGTAGACCGGAAGAGCCCTTCCATAGGGTGTGAACGCTCATGACATGGCATTTCAGGATTGAAATAACTTTTTCTTGTTTTTCTTAATCAATGAATTGAAAATTCACAAAGGGAAATGTTAGGATATTCTGTTCCATGATATTAGCTGCTTGTTTTTCCATATGGCCTCGGACCCTGCTAGTGCCCTGAGTACTCTGCCTGCACTGGACGGCACTCTCCACTCAGGCTGACAACTTTCGGATGGTCATTTCGGAGCTTGTTTTCTCCTCCAGCATTCCAGAGCAGCCACGATTTGACTAACACTTTTTTTTTTCACTTTATCTGAATATCAGACCATCATGCTATTTGCAACTTATTTATTGTTGTTCGATAGAACAATAGTTTTCTCCTATTTTTAATATGCTTCCCTTTTATTGGTATTCTGATGTTAGTAGTGTCTTAAAACACCATTCTTGGTAGTCTTGGATGCGATATTGAAGTTTCCTCACAAAATGGAAAGTTAGTTTGAAGGAACTTGGTCCTGCATCAGGTTCGGTTTCTCTCACACCCACACCTACACACACACACACACACACACACACACACACTCTTCACAAAGACAAAAACAAAGATGAAAAATGAGAAGTCTCTTTTGTATTTATTAGAAAGTTCTTTAGAAAAGAAAGTTGGTTATCTTTGAAATTATTACAGATGATGTTGCAAACCCATGTTTCTCTATATAATCTCGGTGTTTTCTTAAAGCCAGATTATAATATCAGAATATCTTTAAAAAATTGAATCCTTCTTTCTGTGGCTGTAGGAGTGGGAGTGTCCTATTCTGGCTGTTCCTATGTTCCCTTAGAGACCAGCATCCGAATCCTGGCCTACGAGCACCATAACACAAAACAAATAAAATCCTTGACCGTTAAGAGTGTCATAGTCACTTACATCTGAAAGGTACTTGAAAGCTTTAGGGATCTTTATGGTATAATATTTCAGAGAATTCTCTTCATACAAATGTGAGGGCACAAATTCACTCCATTTTATAGTGGGTAAACTGAGGCACACAGCCCAAAGAACTTTATTAGTGACAAAGCAAGTGATTAGAAATTCCATCTCTTAGCTCTCAGCCTGATCTTTTTCCCTCCTCAATTGCCCAGTTTTAAAAAAAACCACCGTTTTCAGTATTTCATGTCATCTCACTTATTTTTCTTGGTATTCTTAATTCATTCTTGGTCCATGTATTAATCTAAACCTTGGCATCTAAACAATTTTTTTTTAGGAGATTTGGCACTTAACTTTTGGGATTAAACATAATAATAATGTGACATGTAAGTTGTCGAACCCATTGCTGGGACAATATTTGAGTTCTCATGTCCTCATCTATTTTGATGAGGAAACCATTGTGCGTTTCACTGGGAAAATGCAGGCACCAATCCAAAGAGAGATCTGGGATGGGACAGAGTATGATGGAAAAGGCATCAATGTGGGAGTCTGTTCGCTGAGGGTCAGGTCTCCTCACCGCTGCTTATCAATACCTGAGCCTCACGGGGTTCAGCTTTCCCATCTTAAAAATGGGAAAAGTCATTTCAGTTTTGAAGAGTTGTGAGGCTTAATATATGTAGCAGAGGGCATAGTACACACTAGATGCCTGAAGTCCTATCAGGTGCTTGTAATTTGAACATAATGTATTCTGTGCGGATTGTTATTCTTCATGTGAAGAATGCCATGGGACTTTCTTATAAGCAGGATTGTCTTATTGAAGTTAATCATGGTGACTAAGTCCCCTTGGATGAGGATTCACTCATTCGTTTTTTTTCTTTCCATAAATATTTATTGAGCCTCTACTCTATGTCAATCACTGCTTTCAGGGTTGGGGATATAACAGTGAGTAAGACACACGTTGTTCCTGCCCTCATGGAGCTTTCGGTGCCTCAGAGTTGGAAAGAAAACAAACAAACCCCAATACTTTGGAATATGAGTGGTAAACAAAGAATATATTGATTTTTAAAAAAAATACGAGACTGCTATTTTGGATGGGATTGTGATCAGAAGCAAAATACCCCGCGTTGAAGCTGCCTTTTACCTTTTACTCAGCGGTATTGAACTTGGGCAAACTCTGGGGCTTTATTGCGGCCTCCAAGGCAGTCTACACACTGGGTAAGACCACAGGCTGTGGCGTCAGAGCGCCTCCGATCAAATCCCAGCTCTGCCCCTGTCGACTCTGGGGCTTCGGGCAGATCATTGAACTTTCCGAAGCCCCAGTTTCTTCGCCTGTAAGAGTGGGGTAAGAGCAGTAGTTCTTCTTTCACAGGGCCATGGAGAGGAATAAGTAGATAATACGCTGAGGGTACTTAGTGCAGTACCTGGCACCTATATCACATTCAAAGAAGATGGATGTTATTTTTAAAATAAGGGCTGCAATGAAGAGATCTCCGAGATCCTTTCCAGCTCGGGAATTCTAATTTTAGTTCCCTCTGGTATTGCTGAGGCAGGGGGACTCTTTGGGAGGTAGACTGTAAGCCCCAGAGGGCAGTAATGTGCGTGTGCCGGCCACTGCTATAGCCCCAGCACTCAGCTCCGTGCCTCGCTTCTGTGTAGTAGGTGCGTGGGGTATGTTTTTGTGAAATGAAAGAAAGGATGAAAGGAGCTAAAAGTGCAGTTGTTGAAGCTGGTGGTCTCATCTCTTTGCGTAAAGACACGCTTGTTATAACTACACAATAAAGTGAAAATGCACTGCCATTAAAGAATGATGAGAAACAGAAAATGTAAGATAAAATATTAAATTTGTTACACTTAAAAATGTTAATCTTCACACGATTACCATGCAAATCCCCTCATTGCCTAACTATTTAATTGATCAAGTAAATCACAGAGCAGACAAGTAAGTGAAAAACCCTGCTGTTGACATTCTCACAAAGCACATTTTCAAGAATATATTCTGTTAACTACTATGTCTATTACACATGATAACGTGAATTTAAAACACACACACACACACACACACACACACACGGCATCCTTTGCAAACAAGCAGATTTCAGAGAGTTTGGGAGAAAGCTTTATTTTTGTATGGCAACTTTGGTGATTCCCATTCTTCTATCAAATGTGAAGTCAGTATTAGGGTAACATGTTTCGGCAGTGTCTTTGTTTTATATGATGTTAGAAGACTTAAGAATTTACTCTTTTTTCTTTCAGGCAGGTGTAATTGACATGTTACTGCAGTGATTGAAGGGTTAATGAATTCTCTCTCTCCACCCCCCTCACTCTCTCTTCCTCTCTCTCCCTCCCCCAACCCCCTTGTCCCCCACCTCAATCCCATCATGTGCCTGGTTGACTCTGAAAGAAGGGGCTTGAAGTTGCCCACAGGGCATCCCTTTTCCCAGCCTTCTCCAAGGCCACCTGGGCAGACGGGAGCTTGCCTCCTGTCCTTAGGACACAAAATCCAATCAGGCGGCACGTCTGCCGGGCTCTCTGACCTGCTAGCTGGCAAGAGGGAGGAGAAGCCGAGGCCACTCACATTTGATAGGCTGCATCATTGTGGCTTTAGGGGGCTCCTGCATCTACTGGAGGAAGGAAGTTCTCCCCTATTTCCAAGATAAGGTGCCATTCGTGAGAGCAATGTGCTGAACTGATCAGGTTAATTGAGAGGCCCCGAATCGTCCTCATTGAGCCCATCTCTCCTTCCTGTTAAAGGCAGATAGTGCAGACAGACAGATTACGCGTATTTTAGTTTTCCCCCCAAAGCCCATGAAATCTGCAGGCGTGCAGGGACTGTAGGCTCAGCTGAATGTCATTCGGGCCATTTAAGCACGGGCTCTTATGGAGCAGAGTAGCATTAAACAGAGCAAAACCAAACCAAACCGAACACGAAGCTCTCCTCGAGATCGAGGGGAATGCCTTCAAATGTCTGATTTCTTCTTTTTCTTCCTCTTCTTTTTTCATGTCAAAACAATCTCAGATCAACCCGGGATGACTGTTGAAGAATCCAGATGGATTCCTCTCTGGCTATTTTATTTAAGATTGAAACTTAAAAAAAAAAATCTCCTCATGATGTGTCATCAGTGATAGGGAGTTTCTCAGGCTGTGTTTCGACTCTTCCGTGTCCAAGCCGGACGCTGGGGGCTGTGGCCCTGACTAATGGCATCCCGGGCCTCCCCCTGGAGCAGCCGAGTGGGGAAGAAAATATAGCTGGTTCAACTGAATTCCGTGAAGGGCGGGGGCTCCATCTCCCTCTTCTGCACTCCGAATGATTTGTCATAGTTTAATTTCAAACACTATCATGGACTATTCTTTCTTTCGACCCACCTCTCCCCCCCCTTTTTTTTTCATGGAAGTTCCAGGAATGACTTTAATTATCTCCACAATCAAATTCTCATTGCTGCCTCTGTGAAAGTGTGTAGTCATAGACGGCAGGGATTATTTTCTTTAGCACTTGGGGATAGAGAAACCGGTTGTTTCAAAATGAGAACCAGCTGGTTCCACAGAGCCCTATTTAATGGGGAGCCACTTTGTACACAAACCTTCGCTCAGGTCGGTCATTACGCCAAGCCCCAAATCAGCAATGTTTGGTCTATCGCCCTTTATTAAATGTCGAGTGAGGAGTGATTTTGCCGATATGATAATAATAATAATAATTAAAAAAACAACACACCCTGCATCTTTAATTTTGCTTTTGCTGAACCCTTGGATTTAGAAGAAGCGTATCCCAAACTTCTTCCTATGGTAATTATATTGTAGCTCTAGTTTGCCACTGCTCTCTCATAGATGGCTGGCGTGTGTGTGTGTGTGTGTGTGTCTGTGTGTGTGTGTGTGGCTTTAACCCTCTCTAAATCTAGAAAATAAAATTAAGCTCATCTTTCAACATAATCTTTTATCTGACAAGTACAGTAGATAGATGAAAGGTAGATAGCCAAGTTGTGGGTCCCATTAATAGAACCAATTGGAGGGCACCGATAACTGCTATTATCAAACATCTTTTATGCCATCCTGTAAAGTAAGAAGGAGGTGATATACCGTATATATTTTGCTGTCTTTCTCGCTTGGAGAAATTGGTTTGTTGTCATCCCATGTTAATCCCTAACAGCACCAAATTCAATTTGAAATGAAGAAAGTACTTTCACTAGTGGACTGTACAAAATACTTTTGAAGCATGCAAAGAAGGAAAAAAAGCATAAAAGACATAAAATCACGGTAGACGTTCAGTGATGAGAATGGTTCGTTTTTAGAACTCGGGTTGCATTTTTATAAGAGAAACTAATTTTGGGGTTGCAGCATTTATTAAATCAAGGTTTGAACGATTAAAAAAAAAGAGCAGCTTCATAAAGATTTTTAAAAAATCTAACAAAATTTGTCTTACAAACGTGAGAGCTTACTTTGTATTATTAATAAAAATGCATGGCTAATTAAAAATATTTTTTACATTGACATCAACACAACAAAATAATTTGAAGGAAAGGTAAAAATTTAGAAATTTATTCTCACAGGTTGTTTGGTCAGTAAGCCCAGCCCGGGTATATAACCCTGTTTTACTTGTTTTGTTTTTAGAATTTCCATATTTTGAAACATGGTTTGGATAAGATCCTATCTAACGATTTTTTGTTTACAAACTACTTTGATTATGTAATGTCTCTTTAGTTCAAACTGTAATTCTATTGCATCTTTCCTATATCTGTATTTAAGGAAAATTCTGTGGGTTTTTTAATATAAAAAACAAATAACTGTTATATTTCCAGTCACTCAAATTTGAACTGAATTTTACTTCCTGTTTCAAAGGTCAAGGCAGGCTGACCTCAACAGCAGTGTGGAGGCTGCTGAATTATTCATATCATTGACTTTGTGTCAGCTTCCACATTTGTGGAGAGGGATGTTTTATTCATTTATCTCATTTAGGGTTCTTCTCTGCACCTGTTTCTACCATTAAGTACCCTGTAATTTGCATTTGATGCTAATTTAGTTTCATATCAGCCTGGTCCCCCCTTGTTAATTTAATTTTCTAAGACCCTTTTCATTACAGTAGAACTGTTTTCCTCTTTAAAGCAAACATCTATACAAGTAATTGTATAAACTGCCTTTTAAATAATATCTTTTAGAAGATTCCATCGTTTAATTCCTTAATTCCTATAATTAGCCATGGTTTGATTAATGTTTCAAAGGGTTAAATTAAAATGCAGAATTACTCAAATGCATACTTGAATAATTTCTTATATACGGTAGTGTTCGCGTTTTGGTACTCTTCCTGATAATTCTCAGAACAGTATGTCTTAACAGCAGTAATTTTCTTTATTTAGAGTGCAGTTTAGTTTACTAATAGTGGCTTCTTTCAAATCATGGTGCTTTCAACATTACCTGTGAGACGTTAGTTTTTTCTTTCATCAAATTGCTGATAGACAGTGGCTTAAAAATGTTTCTGCAACATTAATCATGACATACTCAAGATAATAAGGGCAGAATTAGGTCTGCTTCTTTGATCTACCATGGAAGGTTGGTATTCTGAATTTCAGGAAACCGTGTTACACTCTGTGTCTTTGTGTTTCTGTCTCCTGCTCCGAGTAGCCTGTCCGGGTATTCCTCAGTTTCCCACACACAGTGCTTGTAGCATGCTTTTGTTTGTATCTCCGAGTCCCCGTTGGGCTTCCCTTGCCAGGTAGATAGTGCAGAAATTAGGGGGAAGTTGTGTGAGGAGGTCGACTGAAATGGTGGCTGCCCTGCTAGGAGTAGCCATGTCCCTAGAGTGTTCACTGGGGATTAGGAGGTCATGAGAACCAGCAACTCCTATGAACCAGGTATGCAGCCTCCTGATTGTTGGGGAAAGAACTCTACCTCGGTGCTTTCCCTGTAACTGGAAGTTTTTTGACACAAAAGTGTCAGTGTTCCTTCCAGGCTCCCTTAGAGGTGGAGATTTAAAACAGAGGTATGAATTATGAATTCAAGTTCTATGGTACCTGGAAATGACGGAGAAAGGAAAGTTGTGGCAGTGGCTGGATGTTACTAAGAAGTTAGTCCGAGCTCTACAGTGACCCTTCTTTCTACCGCGTTGGATTCGTTTTATCTGTTGCTCATATTCTCTGGGGATACCAAATGGTGCAGTCGCTTTGGGTTTCCAGAAGGATTTCAGACCTATTGAAACTGGAGTTTGAAGGTGGCTTCTCTTGTTCTTTCAGTTATAAATGATTCCGGGGGCCTCCCACAAACAACTTTGCAATTGTGGAAAAGTGAAAGGGAATCTCAATTTTCTAGCAGACAGCTTCATCTGTCTGGTTTCAAGACAGGACTGTGGGTGGACTGCATGCTTCCCACAGGTCCCCTTCAGTGGGGGACTTCTCGGGTATGCCCCACCACAGTGAATTTTTCACATCCTATGGTTTATTAAGCTAGCTTTGTGTTTGTGCTGGTGGGCCTAAAACAACGTGAGAGTTTTCAGGATTGAGATGTGGGATCTTTATTCATTAACAGAACATTTGCTTACTGACCCTTTCCTCCCCCCATATAGATATTCTCTGTAGCTTGGGCAAGACTGTGAGTTCCACCAGAAAAGCCTCCTTGAGGTTTGATTAAACAGCCTTGAGGTTTGATTAAAAACAATAAGGAATATCTGCAGAGCTTTTAAGAATGCAGGGTTTTCCCACTAGAGCCTAGCTGGTGCTTGGCATTCTACTGTTGGATTCTCATCCCATTAGCTGAGAGCCTTTGATCGCTCCTAAGACATACATAACCTGGGGGAGGCTAACACATTAATTCAATCACTCATCTACCTCTGAGGGAATGAAATAAAGATTTTACAGTGTTCAGCTCTTTTCATGTGTAGAACTCTTTGACCTACATTGCTTGAGTTCCCACGACAACACTGTGAGATAGGTAGGGGTTTTTGTACCCATTTCACAGATACAGAGAATGAATAGTTTAGCTTCATAAAAGTAATAATGAACCTAGCCAGGTCTCAAGGGAAGGTTTTCAGAAGAATCTAGGTTCTTATAGGAAGAGACCAGGTTTCCCTTTGATCTGAAGAGACTCTCAGAGATTACAGTCCAGTCCCTTCATTTTACAGATGAGAAGGTGAGGCCAACAGAAGTTCAGGAATATTGCCCAAAGATCTCATTGCCCATAGCCTCAGAGCCAGGACCTTAAGCCAAGTGCCTGGATCTGATTCCAGTGGCTTTTCTGCTACTACTCTGGCCATCTGGGCCCTGCTTTGCTCTTTATTTCACCTTGTGTGAGATAAGCCTCAAGGAAGGGTATATAACTTGTATTTTCTGGATTTGGGTCTAGGGAAACCCATGGGCTCCAAGTCTCCAACAACATCCAGAATGGTACACCGGACATACAAATAGCATGTGTTAAATTGCTTCGAAGATCTTATAACAGTCCTGGAGAGGGGGAAGCTACAGAATATCCCATCATAAAATATTACTTTATTTTTAGAAGCTTACATTTTTCACTTATTTGCAACTGTGCTTATTTATGCTATGTCATAGCATTTACAAAAAATAGCAATTTTTGTTTATATTTGTCAGAGATATTTCATCAATAGTCATCTTTCAGTAGGAATTTTATAAAAGTTCCTCTATTCTAGACATCTCATCATGAGCAGTTGTCTCTGATTATTATCTTTCTCTGGAAGGCACTGACAGACATAAATATTGAACTTGGCAATTTTCAAAGTAAGTCCCAGGTTTAAAAATTATCTTATATTTAAACCTAAACAAATTTAATGAAGTCTTTTCCAGAAATAATAATAAAGGAAATGAGGTATTGTTGTATAATCTAATTCTGAAGAAGTCGCAGTGGAAGGGGGAAAAGTACGTCGAACTTCCGTCTACTCAGAGCTGCCTTTGTGTCCCATGTTGCCTGACCACGTTTGTCACACCTCTCGAACTGCTAAGGACGGGTAGAAGCCATGGGCATGGTGCCGAGAGAAATTAGTAGCCCATGATGTAGTCTCCAGCTGAACTGTAGGAGAGTGATTCCAAAAGGCAAAGAGGCTTTCACCCAGGAGGCTGGAGTGTATAATCAGCAGCTTCCGTACTTTTTCAGGATGTGGGAGAAAGGAGGAAGCAACATGCATATACCTCAGCCTCTGTATTATATGCCTATCTGGCCTGCCTAAAATAATTGGGCTGATTTGGGGGAACGTTAGTTTTCCATCTTGGTTCAAATATGTGACTGTCAGTGAGCTAAGGGCTAAGTCTTTTTCCCTGCATCCACTATTTGCTCTTTGGGGGCCAATGCCTAGTTTAAAAAAGATGAAATTTCAAATTTGTATATCTTCTCTCCTTCTCTTTTCCTCTTCTCACACTAGCACAAACCATTCGACAAGCTGAATTCCCTTATGCTCCAAATGTGTGAATGTTGGAGCCCAGAAAGAATAATTTTGCTCAACCTATAAAAAATCGTGTCTTGATGGGGTACACTCTTGTTTGGGAGCCATTGTTTTCATTCACAGAGGCGACGGAGGTGAACAGCCATTGATTTCATTGACCTCAAATAGGGAAGATGACCCGGGATGTTAATTTATTCACTAAACGTTTGGGAAGCATCTACTGTATGACATAAAATGTAGCCCCTACCGCTGAGTAGGGACTGCCCTGGAGGAATCATGTGGCCCTTCCAGGGCTCTCCCTCATTCAAGAAAGAGCATTTGGTATAGAATCCCTTTCTCTTTTCCAAATCACCACCAACTCTTCCTCCCTCATCACCCGGGCCCCCTCCCTCATGTTCATGAAGTAACTCATTATGCAGCAGATTCAGCGTGGGTTAATGTCCTATTATGCTAATTTTCGATCCTCAAGATATTGTTACCTCCATTACAAACCCAAATGCGAGAATATCCCTCTGTTAAGGAGTGAGCATGCTTTGGTTCTGTTATAGGCCTGATAAGTTAAATTGCTCACGCTGAAGTTGGATTTCTCATTTATAATGAAAATGAGAAGCAACCTGGTGTAGAATGCTGAACTAGGACACAGGAGACCTGGTTTTTAATACCGCCTCTGCCATTATTTAGATACGCGAGCCCCGGCCAGTCTCTTAACTTCTCTGGGTTTCAGTTTCCCCATTTATAAAATGAGAGAATTGGACACTTAGGATGTGTCAGATTCCCTCTCTCTGGATGATTTTAATCCTCTATACTCCTGTAAATCTGGTCAGCTCTTAGATCTAACATTGGACAGTAGCCTATTCTTAAACATTTGCTTGCACAGCAGCTGTATATATATACAGTAAATAGCAACCCCGCAGAATTGAGCAACCAGCAATATTCTCAACCAACTTTCACTCCTTTGTGACTTTGCCACAGGTATCAGCCAGGTAGTAAGAGGGCAAGGCCTACGTCTATTGCTGAGATCTACGTTAAGGCAGGGGGCTACTGGGTGAGGTCATTAGATGATGTGGCTTACAAGACTAATTGAGTTGGTGTATTTAAATTTATTAGTAGCATACATTGGGCAAGGGGGGAAGGGAGCTAGCAAGAAAAATTGCAGGCTTGTAAAATATGAGGCATGTGGACAAGCACATTTATCTACGTGAGATAGTAACCCCAAAAGGCTGTCAGCAGAGGCTACCTATGTGACACCTCCGTGCATCTAACCAGATTTTCTGGTGTAGACTCTTCCAGAAGCAGCAGCCTAACTGTCGATACATGAAGATATACACTGAGTTGCACATAGCACATGCTTGTTAAATAATTGTTAATTACCATCAGGTGTTACTTTGTATCTGTACTTTCTGGATGGATAATTCCCTTTAAGACCAAATAACTGAGCTTCTTTAGAATAAAGCTTTGAAATGATATGCTTTGCTAGCATACTGGGCTTGGGCCTCAGAATACAGTGTTTATCCCTAAAGCTTAAAGAAATAAGAATCTCAGAAAATGTCAAAACATTTTTTCTTTTGTGACATGAAGAAATGAAAGGCCACGAAACAAAACTTTGTCCAGGATTCCACATATGTAGAGTATGTACATATATCTATATACGTATATTTGTAAATTTGAAATGAAATTCTTGAACCATGTAAACATTATAATATTTTGGCAGATTACCAAGGAAACGAACTCGTGAGTCCCATGGATAATGACTTTCTGAGAATTCCAGGTGCAGAATAGGCCCTCTCAGGATTTCCTGTTTTTCGTTTTCTTTCCTTCATTTCTTATTTTATGCCCAATAAACCTGTACTTTAAGCGGGATCAAGTGTTAAGACAAACCAACTACAGAGCTAATGTATTGAGCATTAATTCTATAGTAATGCCCTATAAAAACCAAAAGAAAGAAGACTAACTATTAAAAGAAATCCATATGTCTCTGGAATTTTTATTTAAGTTTATATTAGTGATAATGACCTTGGTTCCAGGGAATTCGGTAACAATTAATGACCAGCAAAGGGTCACTGGCCCCATGGTGCTCTGGGCCAACAATCCTTTCCAACATGGACAAGAACTGGTCATTTATCCCAAAGAAGTGCCCTGAGGTGAGGTCCTTATCCTTTTGCCATCTGATTATAATTTAACCTCAGCTTTTAAAGGACCCTTAGGAGCAAAGATACAATGGGTCACGCTTTCAGTATTTTAAAGAGTTTATTTTTGCCATTCAAGTCATAATTGAGTATCACTGAATAGAGTTGTCAAAATAAAGTTGATAATTATACTCCTTTCATTCTGGGGTGTGTGTACTGATTTTCTATCTGCGTATCTGCTGGCTTGTGTTGGTGTAGTCTCATCCATGTATGCTTACAATCATATTCCTGTGTCTGGTGTGTGTGTGTGTGTGTGTGAGAAAGAGAGTTAAACACTCCATTAAAACACTCAATGGAGTATACACAGAATAAAGTAAAATTTGGATTATAGCAACTTCATATATAGCAAATATCAGTCTTATTTGCAGCTTGGCAAGGTCATAGACAGAGTTCTGTAGAGTGTAAGATAAGAAGCTGGAAGCTGAGTAAAGCTAGTCTTTTCCTGGGGTACACCTGACCCGTGGCGTGGTGAATGGCATTGGCTTTTACACGTTCTATGTGCTCTTGTTTTTATTACTGTAATTACTGGTGACGATGATGATAATAATAGCTAGCATTTATTAAGCTGAGTATTTGCTAAGTATTCTCTCTTTAATCCTTAACAATAACTCCATGTAGGGAGTATTCTTATTTCCTCCCATTTTATAGATGAGGAAACAGGGACTCTGAGACGTTGAATAACGTGCCCAAGGTCACCACAGCTATTAAGTGTTGGCGCTGGGACGCCAGCCCTGCTGTGTCGGACCCCAAAGATCAGGGTCTTAATCATGACACCATTCTGCCTCTATTTAAAAACTAACATTTCCATTTTCTGAGTGCAGCCTTTAATATATTCATTTAGGCAAATTTCCATCCTTTGCTGGCATAATCGCTATTCCTTTTGTTGGTCATTGCTCCCTTGGGCTTTCCTCAAACATGGTCAGAGGTGCCCTGGACTTTTTAAAGATGGAAGAAAGGCCACATGGCCCTGCATAATTTGACCGAGACAGCTGTGCAGTTGGTTGTCTCATTTAAATTACAACCACAAAAAAGATGTGCCAGGCTTCACTGACACAAGGCGAAGGGCAGGAACACGAAACGGTTTCCTGAACCTGCCCTGGGTTACTGCCAAAGGTAGGCCGCCGCGCTCAGCAGGGTCTCACGGACCACTGACGAGGCAGTGAGCTTCACTAAAACAATTATCCCTCCCTGGGCCTCTCCCGAAGGTTCGCAGCTCCAAATTCTCAGGGTAAAGGATCTGTCCGTCTTTTAATTCCAGCTTGGAATGGCTGACCGAGGCAGGAACTTGAAGACAATTAAGCTGAGAGTTAGGGGGGAAAACAAAGATGTGGGATTTAAAAGGCCCAGGTCACAGGGTCAGGTTGATGGGCCCTGGCTCAGAGTTAGAGAGACCCCAACTGATTTGCAGAAGGCTGAACCCCAAACCCGGGAACCACAGACCAGGGAAGTATTCATGAGACCCGACAAGCCTACTTTTACTACAGAATCTGGTACAAAGTTTCATGTGTGTGTTTTTGCGGTGGGCTTTTTCTGTATCTTTTAGAATTGAGTCTGATAGTCCAAAGGGTGGCTTTCATGTGCAGTATTTTCCTCTCTGCCTTGGGATAGTTAAGAGCTTTTGGGGGGCTGTGAGGCAATAAATCTTTGTCTACATGACATTCGATTTCTTCTTTTTTGGTGGAATTTTTACATTGCATATTCCGCCCCCCCCCAATGATTTTTTAACATCAGTTGCTTTGTTGTTTTTTTGTTTTGTTTTGTTTCCCATCTTTCTTAAGACTTCATTCATGCTAGATGCTTCCCAAGTCAGATTTATTAAAATTACAGTGTCTTTCTGAAACACACATAACTAAATCTTCCAGGAAAGTTCGTAATAATATGATTTTTTTTTTTTTGCCTGTGAGTGTATTCACACTCACACTGTGCCTGTGTGTATATGATGCCATGGAGGTGTGTGTGTAAACATAGGGGTGTACTATGTCTTTTCTCTTGCAACTAATGACCAAAGAACATATTTTAAGTCTGTCGGGTTTTTAACAAGTTATGATAACGAGGAGGTGGCGGACATTATTTCTCCCCCCTCAGAGAGAATCAATGACCACGAAATGAAGGAGCTCAGCTGCACAACTGCCCGTCGGGGTGGGCTGGATGGAGGCCCACGGGGCGAGCCCACGGACGTTTCTTCCCCCCTCTCCGCGCCTCTCAGTAGTGGCATTGTGGGGACTCATGAATTACTTCTTACAGTCGGCTCCTCGCTATAAATCCAGCCTGGTGCCGAGCGCACTGTGGGCAGCGAAGCACAGAGCAGGGGCCGGCGGTGTTTGTGGTGTTGTTAGCGACACAGAGCGAGTTCCTCCTGAACGGAAAGGCCCCGGCTCCAGTTTGTCGCCAGTGAAAGCCGAAACATGAGTCGCACATGTGGACGGGAGCCGCCGGCCGCCTGGGGCTGCAGGGGGGAGCGCGGCCTGCGGCGGGGGGCCCAGCGCCCGCCTGCCCACCGGGGCGTTTGTTTGGGGGGAAGGAGGGGGAAGGGTGGGAGCCAAGAAAATAGCTCCGGAGGAACTAGGCGCAGGATGCCGGGAGCCCTCGCTGTTCCGCGCCTCCCCAGGACGGCTCGCTACTTGTCTTCGTGCTGGAGAGAATGAAAAATACACGCACGCTTTGTGGTGTGGCTTTAAAATGGTTTTCTTTCTCAGGATATCCTGTGTCTGTCTTCGGGTGGGTTTTTCAGGGGTGAGTTGGTTAGGAGATGTCTCCTATCCCTTTAAGAGGTAAAAACATGAAAAATGTAAATGTAGGGACTTTAACACTTCCCCCCTTTCTAACATTCATATAATCGCTGTTAAGCCACATCGAAAACCCTGGGGCCTGGTGTGCACCAGGGTAAAGTTACATTTCACAAGCAGAAAATTGACTCACCACTTAGGAAAATTGGCTACCAATTATGTGTCAAAGGCTCTAAAGTCAGACCTGAGGTTTTCTTTTTGCCAGAATGTGGAATTAAAAGGAGTACAGACATCCAGCTTTGTCCCCTCTCCCTTCTCCCAGGAGAAACTTCTGCAACTGAGTTTCTGAGTTTCCTAACGAGGTGGCTTCTGGGCCCTGGCAGGAGGGTTCCTGGCCCACAGAGGGGTAAGGTAGCAGGAGGTCCGGAGGCAGGGGAAAGGAGTCTGTCGGTGGAAGTTTGTTCATCCAGAGGATGTTAAACATCTGCTTACGGCACAGGGGCGGGAAATTTCTCCTGCTCCTGCTCCCGTGGAGCCGACCCAAGGTCTGAGAGCTGTGGCTGTAGGGGCCCCAGGGCTGAGGGGCTCTGGGAAAAGGAGGTGGCCTGAGATACCTGCTGTCTCTGGGGACGTGGCTGTCACACCCACACCATGTGTGAGCCCCTTCTGGAAGCTCATTGATTGCTCCTGTTGTAGGAGGAGTTGTCTGGGCGGGTGGGGGAGGGGGTGACCCATTCCAGAAGCAGGAGGTTGCATAGTCCTGGGGAGACAAGATGGGTAGAAGGCAGGAGACAGAACGAGAGTTAGAAAGAGAGAGACAGGGACACAGAGCAATGGAGGGAGGAAAGGTGGGTGGGAGGTCGGGCGGGAGAGAAATTTTTGAGAAATGGGAGAGAGGGAGAAGGTGTGGAGGAGAGCGGGCAGGAGAAGGAGGTGGAGACAGAGGAGGGTGAGAGGAGAGCACCAGTGCTCTGTGCCTTACCGTGTCTCCTCACCCCGCTTTTGCCACTGTCCCCCATTTCTCCTCTATGCAACTTTCTCCACACACTCCTTGCCTCCTGTCAGGGCCTGCTTTCTGTTCTGTTGGCGTGGCTTATCCCGTTTTATTTCTAATGCCTTGCAATCAAGCCTTATTTAGTGCTTCATTTTCTGCCTCTAGAGGGAGAGAAAGAGAAAGCATTAGGACCTGCCAAATTGAATGAATCTGCGGTGGTGTGTTGGAGAGAGTTAGTTTTGCAGGACAACCAGGATGCAAATTCATACCGGAGATTATCCCAAGATAAGCATCCCTCCTGACAACAGGATATGATATGTAGTAATTTTAGTGAGAAAAACCATCCTAGTTTTGCCTTCTGGGAAATCTTATGCTAACTGTTTCTGTTTGATTCTCGCTTTGGAAAATTTCCAGAATTCCCAAGAACTGTCTTAAATCCTCAATGATTTTGACAGAGAAGACTGTTTTGTCTAAGGGGCAGCAATTCTAGCGCAGAGTCTCACCCAAAAGATCTAATTTCAAGCTAGTCCTGGCATCTTGGCTGGAACAAAGAGAGAAAAAATTTATACTCTGCAGAATATTTAGTTCACTTCAGAGTCTTTATGGGTTTAAAACATGTATGTCTATGTGAGTTTTTCCTTATTTAGCAGTTCAGAATGTGAAAGCTTATGTTTTTCTAATCAAGACTCAAACATTTTGAGTGGATTTTTTCCTCTACCACCCTATGTATCTGAGCGATCTTTTCTAGTTTTAAGAATCTTACAGGCTTCCCCAAGTGATGTTAATTAGAGAAGTCTTCTATCCACTAAGTATTTTCTTAAATGTATAATTGATTGTGCAAGGAAGGAAGAGCTGCAGGAGTGGAAATCATACATCATTTCATTATTAATGGCAATGTCTAAATAAAATGCAGACTTTGTCATGCTAATGGATAGCTGAGTATGTTTAAATCAGAAGCTTTTTTTTTCCTTCTCTTTATCATTCTGGGATCATTTTAGGAAGTTTAAGTAGTATTTAATATGTTGATAAATATGTTCTAACATTCTGGACCAAGTTTGGAAAAAAGAGCCAAATTGAGCTCTGAGAACTTGAGGGAATGGTGTGACAAGACCAATGATTTGGGAAGCCACATACATTACCTTCTTGTTACTACAGTGAAGAAGCTGGATTTTTATGTGAATTTAATTCCTAAGCTATGTATTTAGCACTTACTCTGTGCTCTTTTCACTGCAGCTGTCCACAGTTGGTCCTCATAGGCAATAGAGCTGGAAGCGTTTCTAAAGTGTCTGTTTTCAGTTTCTCATGGACCCTGAAAGGGCAATTTCCGTTGGAATCTATCTCAGTTTGAAGTGTTCCTGAAGGTAGACCTTCCACAGGGCTTTGGATGTGGGTGGTTTATGTGGGCAGGATCCTAGGAAGCAGGGAGTGAGGAGATAAGGCAGAAGTACTTAGACAGTGATGCATTATCGAAGTCGCTGCTTAGGTAATAGGTGCTTGATCCCATTGGGATGGCCTAAGAGACAGAGTAAAATATGCCTCCTAGAATTATGCTTCTGAAGGACAAGAGGCTGGAGCATTTATTTCCTGGCTCCTGTACCCCATTGGTGGAGGGTTAACCCTGGGTGCATTGATTCCTTGACACTTGTAGGCTGTGCTTGTGTGCAGACCAGGCAGCGCCTTCAGAGCCGGCATGCCATGGATGGTGAGATATGGGGCTAAAATCAGAGTGGACCATGGACATGGGTGACAGGTATCAGAGAGGCATCTGTTGTTGAAGCTGAGTAGGAAGTGCCTACGGGGAGGGAAGCTTCTAGAGTTCATCCTTTGTTCCTCATGGAGTACTTGCTGCCTCTTTCCGCACAGTAGGCTTTCAGTGATTGTTTGTTGAATCAATCAATGAGCATATGAATGCATACACAATAAATGTTTGATGAGTGCTTATTGTATGTCTAGAGACCAGCCTATCTTCTTCATCTAACTGTGTTCATGTTGTCAGACCAGGTGCTGTGGTTTTGCTTCAGAAAAATATGGTACCAAAATACGGAAATATGGTACCTATCTCTTGACAGGACCAAGAGATACAAAGATGAATGAGACATGTCTTCAGCCTTAAATCCAGACCGCTCTGGCATAGGAAACTCTGTTAGATATTGCATGTTTGCCTTTCACCAAGAAGCAAGGATCGGAAAGCAGGTTTGGGGGGGGGGGTTGGGATAAAAATACAGATAGGTTTCCATGAGTCTCCTGAAAGTTTTGGGGAAGTGAATACTACGAGGGGAGGGAAATAGCAGTGCCTGGCAACTGTTGAAAAGGAGGCTGGTAAGATGGTTGGGGCTAGTACGTGAAAGGCCCCGAAGGCCATGTTAAGAGATACGGTTTTACTTGGAAGGGAGCCATTTTTATAGAATTTGGGGATGTAAAATCCAGGTTGAAAAACTCAGTGTCCAAACATGAACTCTCAATTCTGTTTTCCAAACCTGGTCATCTTCAAGTTACTGACAGATTTTTTTCTATCCCTTCGGTGGTAGAACCCTAGGAATTACCCTGGCCACTGCCTTCTCATTTATCCCCACAGCCACATGAGGTATCTCTCAACTCTGTCCTCTTCACACCACCCCCAACTCCTGCTGCAAGTCCACATCAGGGTCCTGCATCCATTTGGTCTCCCTAGAATCCATTCTTTCCACACAGGAGCCATAGTAAGCTTTTTGGAATTCAAGTTTGGTAATGCCCTTCCCTACTTTAAAACCCATCGGTGACTTCTTATTACTCTAAGGATAAAGAGCAAATTCCTTGTACGCTGTTCCCATTGCTTCTGTCATGGGTGCTCTCTCCCTTCTTTGAACACTTAAGTTCAATTCATCCATCAGATCCTGGCTCCCTTTCCTAATTTTCAGAGACTTGCACTGACCTTCCCAGCTGGGTCAGTATATGCATCCAGGGGCCATTTGTTGGCTATTTTATCCCTACCCAGCACAGTGCCTGACACATAGTAGTGCTCAATAAATGTCTCTTGGGTGATTGGTTGGGTGGTAGGAATTTAGCTTGTAGCTGTGGGGGATATAGATCCTGTGCAGTGGTGTGCTGGAGCTGGCTTGCGCTGACTTATGAGAAGCAATTGAGTGAATCTCTTTGCACCTCTATTCCATAATATTACATTGGTAGCTTAAAATCATTCACGGTGGGAGTATTTACACCATGGAGGTTGGCAAACACTTCAAAGTAGGGTTCCCTCCGTCCACTTTACCAGAACTGCTGATCTTGTCAGTCAGGATTACTATTAAATCTTTTGTTTCTCAGAATTTCCTTTCATATTGAGCCATTGTCCTTAGTTTTCTGGAGGGCAGAGACCATATCTTATTAGGCTTTGAGTTTCCATCATGTAGCAAAGTGTACAATTCAATAAGTATTTGTTTAAAAAAAATTCTAGCGTGTTATGCATGTCCTACCTAACATGCACCTTCAGAAAGGGATTTTGAAATTATTCTTTGACCTACTTTGGGCCTCTTTCCATCCACCACTCCACTTAGGCCAATGTCTCTTACATAGTCTCCCCATGTTGTAGAAGCATACTTTATTAAACAGGATCCTTGTCATCATGGACAAGCTGGTACAGGGAAGTGAATAACTGAATTCCACAATAAAGCTTATGAGTTCAATTTAACAAGATTATCGAGGATGTCTTTTGTGGGAGACCCTGTTGCTCACACTCTAGTGAAAGTGCTCACAGATGATTGTACCATTGAGAGAAGTATGCAGAGAGCTAACCAATAGGACGTGTGAGATGGTGTGATCGAGTATCAGGGAGCACCCACATCAGGGACTGATTAATTCTGTGTGGGCTCAGGGAAAGCTAGGGAGAGATGATATTTGAGTTGGAGTTGGGGGGATGAGCACTGCTGTAGAGAGTGGATCCCAGAGGCATGGAAGTTAGGAAGTTCTTTGATAGTGAGGCCCAGAGATGATGAAGTGATGGTCCGTACTAGCGGTGGCAGGAATAGAGGAGAGCGGGCAGGAAACAAATTGTTTGTGAGGAGGCGAGGGAGAATAGAACCAGTGGAAACTGGGGCACTCTGCTGGCTTAGCTGGTAAAGCGTGTGACTCTTAATCACAGGGTCTTGAGTTCAAGTCCCACATTGGGTGTGGAGTCTACTTAAAAAGTGACGAAGAAAAAAACTCAACCAGAACTGCCCAGATCATTTTCCCATCCCCCCTTTTTTTGTGGTGGGAAGATGGGAGAATTGAAATGATCAAAATATGGTTTCTTAACGTTCATGGTATCCTGACTAATCTTGATAAGACTTTATGACAACTTCATCTCAAGCTGCTGCAGTTTCAATAGAAATTGGATTGTAGGACGCACAATTTGATTTAGCCAAACACCTTTGGACTTGTGTTCTATTTCATTGTCCCTGAGTTTCATTACTCTCATTGTCTGGAACTTAATTCCATTTCTATTTGAAAACTCATTAAGCACCTTAAAATTATGTGTGTGGTAAATTCACAGGATAACATATGCAAATAAGAAATCACCCCTCACCCAGTCCTAAATAAGCACTGTGGGTTTGTTAAATAAATTTGGGAGTTTCAGATCATTTCTTTTATGTAACAAAATTGTAACCTCGCACTTCCAGTACAGTTAGGATCTCTTTTTTCTTTCTTTAAATACAAGGAGAAAAAAGAATAACAATATTTTCATGTTGAGTCAGAAGGGACGGGGTTGTAGTGGAGAGAGATGAGAATGGAGGGAGGGAATGTATATAGCTTCTCTTTCGGGTTTTGGCAAAAAAGAGTAATTCCCATCAACTCAGCTTGGCTAAGAGAGGCCTCCAAATAAGAATTCTTGAGATCTCTGACTCTTGTCCACATAAAAAATTTTAAAAATAATAAAAAAAGAAGAAATTACAAATGATCTGGTCTCGAAGGCCAGAAGTCTAACCTTTGATGTTGGCTTTTCGGAAGTTAAATAATAAACCACAGTTTCTTTTTTTCCTCTTTTTAAAGAGGGCTACTTTATAAAGCCTATCTTCATAATAAAAAGAAAGAAAACATAAATAAAAGACACTCAAATATTTATACAGTTATTCAAAGGATTAAATGTATTTGGTAAGGTCCTAAGGTTATTTAATATTTTTCCCTTCTTTTGAGTCTTTGTTTTTAGCTCTGGTACATTGAGGATATTTTTTTTCCTGTGGTTTTGTTTGTAGAAATTAACTAATTCCCTTATGGTCCTGGCAGAAGTTACTTCAGAAATTTGCAAATTCGAATGAATGAGAAAAGAGATACGGTGTAGACGAGATAAAGAAGTATTTTAACAATTGCTATGCTCTTTATATTCCATTGCTTAGTTAACACTGAGTATTATTGAATAAATGGCAAAATAAAGAAACCCACTAACAGTCTACTTATTTGACTCAGAGATAAACATCTCAGGGATCCATACTCTCAAAAGGTATAATTTTGCTTTGAATTTTTATATTCTCCATGGCAATGTCCATGTTCAGGTGTATTTTCTCTCACTTAAATTGGGAAAGGAGGGGAATGGATAGTTTCGATGTTAAAAATGCAGTGAATTTCTATTCGTCACGAGTGTGGGCTAGTTCTGTGGACTTTCCTCCCTCTCCTGCACCCCAGCTAGGCTTCTCTTGGGAAAACAGATCAAACTTTCCCTCAGTTTTGGTTTGTTTCATTATATCAGAATTTAAATATCCAGAGAGTCGTTTCTGGTAGATTAAAACACCAACACCACCAACAACACCAACAACACCACCACCAGCCACGCTACCTTGATGACCTTACAACTCTTTGAAAGTCCTGATATTGTAATTTCTTAGTTGGTTAGTAAATCAGAGGTTGGGGCCAAATATCTTCCAGTGAGATTGTGACTTTCTACTTAGGATGAATTAAATTTCTCTTAGCAAACACGAGCCGATATTCTGTGTAGTTAAACAGTTTGGTAAGTAGATAATTTCTTCATATGGTATCCATGGAACATCATTTTCAGATAACATGGTTATGATCAATAGAGTTTTATTCAACAATTAGGTGTTGTATAAAGCCCCTGGGAGAGTTGTATAACATGGCCTCTGCTCTGAAAGAACTTCTCACCTAATGTCATTTTTCTATAATCCAGAGGGTACCTTAGTGACTTGCTGTGAATTAGGGTCATAATTATGACCATCATTTGTCATCGTACCATGGCTGCACAATCGCTGGTTAATAGAGGGTTCAGATGATAGAACGCAGGATAAATCACATCACCTTCTCCCGGAGCAGCGTCTTGGTGAGCGGAAGCAGAAGCAGAGAATGGAACTCATCATTTCCATCTGCAAGCTCTCGTGACATATGAAGTGCCATGAGACATTTATGGTTTTGCTGCTACCATCAAGACCTTTGGCAGAGTTCTAAACTTATTTTAGTCTCCCTCTCTTTCTCTCCCCCCTCCCCCCGCTCCCCCCATCTCCCTCTCCTCTCCTCTCCCTCTTGTTGGCTATTTCCAGCTGTTTATTTTTATCTTACTTTGAGATGTTTAAATGAAAGACATAATTCGAACGTAAATTGTGGTTATTATTGGATCTGGCTAGAACAATAAGACAGCGATAGCAGTTTGGGCTCTCCTGGCTATGTATTTTGCACTGAATTACCTGAAAGTAAGTTTGAGTAGTGGCTCATTCATTCATTCAGTGAACACCTACTATGTGCCAAGCAAAGACTGTTATAGACCTTGCATAGACTTCATAGTCCAGGAAGAGAGAGAGTCATTCAAAGAATCACATAAATAAAGGTGAAGTTAAAAGAATCACATAAATAAAGGTGCTGTGAAACTAGTGCAGGAGGATGATTTGAGTTCATCTATCAGGGAGAAGAGCTCGGGTTACTGAGAGGGGTGGTCAGGGAACTTGCTCCCACGGAAGTGATGATCGGACTGAGTGCAAATTTCTATGTCTGCATGTTTCCTTTAGTCAGAGCACAGTGTAGCAGAGTAGAAATAGCACGGACCTTGGAACCAGATGGATAAGGGTTCCAAACTTCCATGTGACCTTGGATGAGTAACCTCATTTCTTTGAAACTTAGGTTTTTCATCTGCAAAATCGGAATAGTAACATCCATCCTACTGGATTGTTTTGTGTTGTAGAAATAATACGTTCTTTAGATGCCTGATTCAGTTAGATAGTAGGTGCTTACTATTATTACTTCATCTATGACAAAATGTGAATTATGTAAACCAGGCCTTATCCTTTCCAGAGAGATCTTTTTAAAGAGGCCTTTCTGGACCACGTAACCTAAAGCCTCTCCCTACCACGGCATTCTGTTTAACTTTAACTGTTTAATTTTTTTACTGTCAATATTTGATAAATAAAAAATAATATATGTACCATTTCTCCTATGAAATATAACCAATCAAGACCTGAGAGTCTTCTACTGAACTTAAGAACTTAGTCTTTTTAAAATTTAAACTATCGCTGCATATGAGATCCTGGTATAATTCTGTTAGAAGATGGAATTTTTTTTTTTAAAGAAAGTCAAAATGATGGTAATTATGTTAAGCGTCAATACAGTTTTTATTGCTGGGGGACCAAAAAAAACAAGCACACACACACACATACACACGTAACACACAAAGAAAAAAAATTATTTTTCCTTTGGGAAAATGGTAATACGCCTAAGCAGGTTTGGAGGAAGTTGATTGTTTCCCAATCAGAAGGACATTTGGGATAACATATGAATGGGTTGATCATGGTTCTAGGTAAATAAAGTCTGAAATAGGATCCGCTTTTAGACCTATGGAGGAGGAGGGGCTCTGGGCTAGGACGCAAGAGCAATGCTGCGTTTCGGTCCTGGCTTTGCCTTTGCCTTTGGCTATGTACCTGAGACTTGTTTATTTTTCTTTCCTGGGCTTCAGTTTCTTCACCTCTAAGTTGAGTGGATGAAACGGCCACCAAAGTTCAACAGTCCTTCAGACTGTGCCTCTGTGGTCTTCTCAGATCTGGGTTCCTTGGTGAGCAGAGGGTGCAGGCAAGGGCCAGGTCCCAGTGAGTGAGAGAGGCTGGCTGCAGGTGTACATCCCTTAACGCCGATGTGCCGGCTCTGGTGGGCTGGCGCTGACTACAAGCTTCTTTGCATGGGAAAAAGTTCTCTTCCAATTACACAGCAGTTTTGTGGTGGCTGAGGGCTATAATGGGAATGCTTTGCAGCCAAAGCACTCTCATTCATAAATTCCACTGTGCCACTCTCTAATTTTTTTCTTTTGGATACATCAGTATTTTGTGGTTCCCTCTACCACAGCCATGCAAGCAAATGTGAGTAGTTAAATATTGTCATGGTCTTTAAGTCTCTGCAATAGGTGAACATGACAGTGTCAATCATAGGCAATATATGGTGCGGTAAATAAAAGTGAACTGACCCTTCCAGTA
The DNA here is from genome assembly GCF_024610735.1 of Ursus americanus. Lineage (NCBI taxonomy): Eukaryota > Metazoa > Chordata > Mammalia > Carnivora > Ursidae > Ursus > Ursus americanus. Next base: position 17,154,682 of record NC_142141.1, read on the forward strand.
TTTTCTAGGAAGCTGTCTTTAAAATGAAGGACGGAAAGAAACTGAAGATGGGAGCTGGTTTGTTCTAGTTTATGGATTCCTCTGAAAATAGATATTTTATCCAGGTAAAAGGATATACCCTGTGTGTTCATCACACACAATGAGATACATATGCTGAATGTCAGCCCCTTTGTGTAAGTGTGCAGATCTATTGCAAATTATGGAAATTTAAACTGATTGTTAAAAATATTTTCTACCTCTGTTTTTGTAGCTTGCATTATTCCTGAGTTCCCTTTTCGGAAGTCTCTAAAATGCAGAAAGAAAATCAAAGTAAATATCGTTCAAAGAAAAGTAATATATATATATAATAACCACATAGAATCCCTATGTGACGCATACTATTTTAGTATTTGTTTATATTTTAAACACAAGAGGTATATTCCCTTAATTCCAGTGTATTGGTCCCTTTGGCAGGGATCTAAAAGACGTATGCTTCGTGAAAAACTTCTTCCTCTGAGAGTCTATACCGTGCACTTGCATAGGTATGTATGTTGCACAGAGCATTAAAAAGTTAACATTTGCTTTCTGCCATGCAGTGTCTGCTGTGTTTTCGTGGCAGCGATGAGGGATATGGCAATGAGGTTTAGCGTGAGTGTAATTTCGGAAGTACTATTAGCTTATTAAAGCATTGAGGCTCGGTCAAGCTCAGTTTAAATGACCATAGATACGTGTGAGAATGGGTAGCACGTTGTAGTAGTGAACTTGTAGATCGTAACTCTGCCAAGGATTTGCCTCTGTATTTCTCTTCGAAAAAGATGACTGTTCCTCTGTAGATATGTAGCACAGAATGTGTTTCTAAACAGCTCCAATAAAATCTCTTTATTGGTGTCTCTTGTCTACATACAGCCACCTGTCTAAAGGCATAAATTCACATGCATAGAGTGGTCTCTTCTCCCCTGCATAAGTATATGTCACCCCCATCGGCATCAATGAAAGCTGTGTGCTTACCAGCAAGAGAATAGATTCATATGCTGTGAGAAGGTATGGAATTCTGATTTATGGTCTGTGTTGCTTTTAATGGATATACCTGCAACAGCCATAGAGCTAAAAAACGGTAAGGTGTTAAAATAAAACATTTTACAGTGCAATATATTGCCTGCTTGTTAGTTAAAAGCACTACCAGGGAGCACATTTTAGCTAAATTTGGTGGTATTAAAAATACATGTGGAGTATCCTGGCTTTCTTTTTCCCAGTCTTGTGCTCCGTATTTCTCCAAGCATGCCTCCCTGCTCGAGGACTTGCTGCCTGTGACCTCTAGGGCACCGAGGGTGGACGTTCTGTGTCGCTCGAGACAAAACTAAAATGAGAGATTAAAGCAATTCCGAAAGATTTCAAGATAGGCTGCTGCCAACTCAGCTTCAGAAAAAGAAAAGGGAAAAGAAACTAGTTTCTGGAGTCGCCTGTAATCTGGATCATAGAGAGCCATTTTGGTGGTGTCCTCCACGGATGTAAAGTAGCTGGTGCTTTCAGACTCTTCATGCCAGGGCTCAAAAGCCTTTGCAGAAACGTTTATTAAATATTTAAGCGTTTCCTCTTTCTGCCTCTCACTCAGCAACAGAGAGAGCCAGAGAGCAGCATTTTCTACGCCCAGCGAGGTACCAGTGGGCGACCGTGGTTCCTTGGGGTGACAGGCGAGGGTCAGCTGGGTTTTGGGGGATTATGCTGCAGCCAGCCCCCGCACCCCCAGCCTGCGAGCGCACCCGTGATCCGAACCACGGGTGCTCACGAAAGCCCTTGGATCCGTGCCCCTTCTGCTTAGTCTTTAATTGAGGTGGCTTTTTAAAGAAACTCACGACACTTTAGAGAATGGTTAATATTATATTTCAGCAGAAAACAATTGCAGGCATAAAATTTAGGATTACCTCAAGCAAATCTTTTGTTTTGTTTTGTCATCCTTTAGAATACTCCAGGAAATATTTCAAATCTAACTATACCCATCAAGAACCCGTGGGCCTCGTTATTAGAAATGCTGGCTTGTCCTCGTTCGGTATTTTATGCTTTACATGTTTTACTCTCTGCCCGATTCTTGTTTTTAGGTGAGCATGAATCAAATCCAAAGGGACATTTTTAGCTATTCCAAGAGCTCTTGAGAAGGAATAATAGTCTGAGTTGGTTTTAAGTTTCCTGGTAAAACCGCTTTTAATATTTAAATAATTTTTCTTCTGAAATGGAGAACTTCAATAAGAAAGCAACTGGCTTTCCTATTTCTTCCTCAAAATCTGGAATAGTGCTAAATTAAAATATAATGTAATATTTAGCATAAATATACCTAGGACCTGTGAAAATCCCACTTCATAGCATTTGTAGGGAAATGTAATGCATGCAAAAGTATACAGTAGTTTATATAGTAGTTTTATTTTAACTAGTACAATATAACAACCTGACATGCTGTGAAAAATAAATAACTTTTTGAAAATGCATTTTCCAAGTATGAAAGTAATATTGAAAAACGACTGAGGTAATGACTTTTGTATAGATTCTGAAAGTGGAAGAGAAGGGAAGAATAATTTATGGCTTAATGCATAGAGTTATACAAAGGTGTGAAAGATTTTCTTTTTTGTGGGACTGGGAGGAATACGCTGTGCTGTTTTGCAAAAAGACTCAGGGAACACAGCTGACTTGTGAGTGAATGTGTGCAGAAGTCTTGGCTAACTCATTTATACCACGGACTCTCTTTGTTTCGGTTTTGAGTTTAGCAGATTGGGTTCCTTTTTATTCCTTCATAGGGAAAAAAAAAACCCCTCTTTTGGCTGTTAAATTCCAATTTTCCAAAGGAAGTAAACATTCCATCTTGGGCTTCTCACACATTCAGATAAACAAACCACTTTGAATCCCATAATGTTTATGGAAAGGAAATAGACTCTCCATTTTATATGTGGGGGTCCAGAGAAGATGTGACTTGCCTAGGGTCACTCAGCCAGTCGGTATCTGGACAGGATCTCTTTCTACCCAATCCCAGGGCTCTGGTAGTGTCTGAGATTTTCATAGGCAATTCTAAGTGCCCAGGGACCAGGTCGGGCCAGCATTGAAAATACTGCTGTTAGTCTTGCTGATATAGTTAGGTCCACAGCTCAAATATCATTAGATCATTGGCACTACCAAGGAATGGTTTGGCGGGGTGGGGTGATGGGGGGGTGGGGGAGACTTGGTTTCCCTCTCTTAGTCTCTGTCAGCCCCTCCTAGGTCTTTTCGAGTAAACATACAGTCTAAGTAAAAACTGGGCTTGCTTGCTGTGGAGCTTAGCTTCCATACAAGTTTGCAAACTCCCCTCACCCCAAAATAATCATGCCCTAAACTCCTTTTCTGTGATATTCTAGAGCTACCACTTTATTCGATTTTAAGTGTTTTGGCCTTGAGTCTCTGCATCTCTTGGTGTGATTAGCTAGGTTCATCTTGATTGAAGAATATATACATAAAAAGTTATTTTTATTGGCTCTAAATATCTGGGCAATGATTTAAGTGGTAGGTAGAGAAGGTGGGGAGTGGATTTCCCTCCTCATTTCCTTTCACTGCTTCCCATGGTGTTTTGACTTTTTGCCATGAGGTTTGTAGGTCAAAGGAGGAGGAAGGTGAGTCTGCCTTTCTGTCTACCAAAAGGGATAGTGGTGGTGGGTCATGAGCTAAGAGAGACAGGACTACTGAGACAAGAAAAGATCATAAATTCCTAGGACAGCAAAGAGCAATGACGGATGAGGAGAAAAATCAAGATACTCTCCTGCCATAGTTTCCAAGAACTGTGGTAAGTTCTTCAAAAATAGCTTGGACAGTCAGCAGATCCTTATCACTCCAGCGTTGCCCATGAGCCTAGGGGAAGGCATTTGTGCAGAAACAGCCTTTGCAAATGGAGTTGGACCCTAGTCCTATTCTCTTAGCTCTAAGGATGTCTGACATGGCAGGTGAGAAGGTGACAGTGGTCCTTGTTGCAGTGGAAGCTTAGGGGATTCAAGAGATGAACTTATCTTCCTATCTGGAAGTGCTGACCCATCTCTGATGAGATGATGCAGCCGTTGAAGGGCAACTCTGGAATCCTTCTGATATTCCATTTGTCCTTCTCCTTTCCTGCCTTGTAAACTCACCCTATCGTGAAGCCAGTGTTCCCCAGGGCCCAAGTTTCTACTGACCAGGGCAAGGTGATAGAATAGAATGAAATGGTTTCATGTTCTCCATCACTGAGTGAGGAAGGGGGAGAGGAGGAGAACTTCCATTTTAGGTCTTTGGGGGGATTCACCCAAGGACTGAATCTTTAATGGTAAAATTCGAGGCCCTCTAAACCCAAGAGAGAGCGATTTTGAGGAGTGAGCGGTTAACACAATACTTTCCTATATATGTAAAGCTGGGAAGGGTGATAATGTGAAAGGTAAATTCTGATCACCCATATCCTTCAGTCCCCCACTCATAAAATGAGGCTGAAAAATTACTTCTTACCTACCCATGTAAAATATCCTGGGATCCGATTAAATAATAAGGGTAGCCAACATTTCTTATTACACGCAAGACCACTGTGGTCATCCCTATGTATAGATGAGGAAAACTGAAGCTTAGAGAAGCAGAGTGGCTTCTACAAAGTCTGCAACTAGTTAGTAGAAACCCTGGGATTTGCATCTAAGTCGTTTAACTTCAGAGTCTGTGTACTAAACCATTTTTCTCTATAGCGTCCTTCAAATGTGGTCTAAGATCCTTCACTCCTTTGATTTATAGCATTAAATTGCTGTTGATAATTTAACCTTTAGTATTGTTTAATACCCAGAGCTGCCAACTGGATTTCCCGAGTTGGAACTCACAGTTTCTTCCGGCATTTACTTTTCATTTATTTTGGTGGTTTTCACTGATGTTCTATTCAGCAGAAGGAAAGCCGAGAAATTTTCGGTGATTTAGGAATTTTCCCTTTCTCATAAGCTTTCCTTGTTGATGGTTGATAGGCCTTTGTATTTATTGCTCCCTTGATGAAACACTGTCCCGAACTCAGCTGGCTTGGTTCTCTCCGGCTCCGTCTCTGCCTGTCTCTTTGATGGCTTCAATGAGCCAATAATATAATTAAGTGACAAAAATAGAAAATACCTAAGGCTTCTGGTTTGTTTTGAATTTTCTAGTAGGAAATATCCTCATTCCTTGAAGTTCTCTTGCATAGGTTTCCGAAAGAGCTCCATGTTGAGCCCGATTTTATTGAATGGCCTTTGTGTTTATGAGGGAGAAAAATGGAGATGGGGCATGGTCCTGAGTGGACCAGGTAGGTAGGAACCGTAGGAGGGTTATGAGCTTTGCTCTTGGTTTTTATTACCTGGAGCTCCATCATGAGTCTCAGGGTGGATTGAAATCCTATATTGAGGCCAAAAGTGAAAGGAAAACCAGGACAAAGAAATCCGCAGGGCAAGGGGTGGGGCTTGCTTAGCAAGAGCAATGGAAAACAAGGACAAAGTAGCTTGTAGCTTGCCGCCTAATACGTGTAAAGCGTTGGTACAGGCAAGATGGAGTTAATTCAATAAAATAAATATAAAATACTCTCTCCTCTGTCAGGCCGCGCTGGAAGCGGGTCAGAGGTCACTGAGCCGCTTCACTGGAGCACTAATCGATTTGCTGTCAAGGTGGCCTGCTGGGGTTTCAAGCCGGAGAGGAATTGAGAGGCGCTCTGGCCCAATTTCCATAATTGCTCACTGCCTTTAGTGTACAACCTTTTATGAAACACAAAAAATATATCATGGAATTGTATTGATTAGCCATTGGGCTGAATAATTCACTTAGTATTTATTACCTGACCCCAAGAGGTTAAATAAATCCACTATCTAACTTGGGTTTGTGAGAAATATTACTTATTCATTGAAACGTGGGCTGATTATTGCACAATAGGCCTGTATCTTTGTTTCTTGATTTTGCAAACAAGGTTAAGCCTTCTTGCATTTTGGGGCCTATAAGTCTGAAAAAAAAACCAACATTGTTTGAATGCTCCCCCAAATAAGCCCAATAAAATCTGCCAAATATAATTTTGAAGGGATTTTTTGATCTGGAAATTAGAGCATGTGAATCAAGTTTCAAATGGCCCCAAACTTTATGGATGGCTATGAAATATAGACACGAACCTGGAGCTCATTGCGAACACTGCGTTTTACAATAATAGACTTACTAATGGTGAGATCTAAGCCCAGTTTTATTATTAGTGTTTTTGGAAGCTTATCCTGTTTTACTAAATACTCTTAAATTAAGGGTCCTAGGAGATAAAAGTGTATGTGGGGGGGGGGCGCCTGGGTGGCACAGCGGTTAAGCGTCTGCCTTCCGCTCAGGGCGTGATCCCTGCGTTATGGGATCGAGCCCCACATCAGGCTCCTCTGCTATGAGCCTGCTTCTTCCTCTCCCACTCCCCCTGCTTGTGTTCCCTCTCTCGCTGGCTGTCTCTATCTCTGTCGAATAAATAAATAAAATCTTAAAAAAAAAAAGTGTATGTGGGGGGATTGTGTAGGTAGGAAGAAGACTCCTTCTGTCTTAAAAATGAATTAACCATGGACAGATGATGATATTCATTCTAGAAAAGATGATTTCAAATAACTTGAAAATACGATGGAATTTAATCCGTAGGGCATCTTCTGAATTTGTAAACTTTGGGACGCTCATTAATTATTTACAGGTATTTGCATATTTCTTTTACTCTGACTGAAGAGTAAATCCGTTTTGATGTGCTATACATCCCAGTCCCTAGCACAAGACATCCAAATTTAATTATGTTATCGGTTGCCATACGCTCTCACTGTCAAGAAGGAACCCTGCCCTGCTACAGCCCTCCCTCCGAAAAAGATGTTTTTAACTTTTGTGTAAAGTCTTTCTTCAGTTTCCTGTCCGCATCCTCCAGCATCTCAAAGCATTGTTTCTGAAGTTTAATGGAATTTGTCGTAGGTCAAGAAAAGGAAGCCATGTGAAGCTTTTGTTTTTTCTCTCCCTTCAATGAAAGGGAAAGGAAAAAAAATTCACTTGAATTCAGCGCTAACTTTATGTTTGTTGATCGTTTACCATTTCTGTATCCAGGATCTAATCTTACGATTAATGGTAGGAAAAGCCAGGGCTCTGGTGTTAGCCTCAGAATTTGCTTTTCCTGTGCTGTGGCGTGGAAGGAAGAGAGGGCTGCAATGCGCACGAGAACGTCCGAAAGCACGTTCAGGTGTGCCCCACTTCCCGTCTTCCATGTGGCTGCGCCTGTGAATTTGGGCCTTGCATTTAAGTTTTGCGTTCCACGTTCGAATGATTTGTTGATTATCACTTTGGGAATTTTTAAGTTTGCGTTTTGGTATTTGGTCTCTATATTTAGTTTGGGGGTGGGGCGGATGTGGGAGGGTGGAGAAAGGAGGGGAGGGAAAGAGAGGGAATAGAATATTTGACTATTTTTTTTATGTGACATTTTCAGTCTTGCTTTCTTTCTGTCTGTGTGGGGCTCAGCTAAATGGAGAACATAGTTAACGAAATGACTTGAGAGCTCTTGATAGCCTCTTGAGATAATTTGGTTGTAAGCACTGCACAAAATGCATTGTCTGGGTATACTCATTCCAAGTGCTAATTGTGAATGCTCAATTTTTAAGGAAGCCAATGTCATAATACTGTTCACGGCAATTCCAAAATAAATATTAGTGAGACACTTTAAAAGGACGGGGTGGTGTAAGAGAGATAGAGAGACAGACAGTTTTTCTTGCCATGAAATTCTTTCGTAATTTAACATGGGCCCGGCTGTAGGGCACAGGAGTTGCCCACGTTCAAGAATAATAAAATATAGATAAGAGAACTATTGAAGAAGTTAGAAATACCACTTGGTTTTATGCCAGCTTTATGTAACAGTCCAAGGAAACTAGTTAGGAGCTGATCAAGGAACAGTGGTATGTCTTGGTTTCTAAATATAGCTGTTTTGGGTAGATGAGGGGACTTTATTCTTACGAGATACATATAATGAAAAGAGACTGGACTTTGGAATCAGGTGGTGCTGGCTTTGAGTCCTGACTACCACTGGTTCCTGAGCAAGTTAATTAATTTACCTCGTGTCTTTGATTTGTCCAGCAGGGGTAAGAGTACCTAACTTCCAGGGGCTGTGGATTGAGGACCGGGGATTACAGGAGATGATTCTGGCACATATTGTATAAATGCGTGGTGGTTGTACTATTACTAGTCTTCAGAAAACGAAGCAGGGGTATTTGTTAGAACCCACTGGTGTTGATTGGACGTTTTGGGATTGGTCTTGGTAGAGATTCTAAACCGAAAACAATCCACATATTCCAGAGCATCCAACAATGTATTCACCAGAAAAACCTAAAAGGAAAACACAGTTTGACATTGAAAAAAAATCTCTTTAACCATTAAAATTCCTTCAGAGACACGGGGGGTGGGGTGGGGTGGAGGGGGGTGGCAGACTTTCAACTACCCCCACAAATATGGAGGTTTTGTTTTTTATTTTAACTACAAGTGGCCAAGATTTCCCAACTGTTCTATTTTTACAAATGTAAAAGTTTCATCGCTGGGTCAGATTTAGGGCCTGTGTGGGAAACGGAGCTCTCTGCCAGCAGCACGGCAAGATTCCTGCTGTGTTGTGGTTTCCCTGTATTTTTACATTCCATGCATTGCTGCGCTGTGTCTAGAAGGGAGCTCTAAATCACCGGTGCTTTATGCGGGTTTGCCACCTTTTGACTCGGGCTTCAGAATTACTGCATTATTTTACAAGAGGGTCCGCTGGTGAGCTGGCTACAGATTCGGCCTCCTCCCCTTCTCCCAGCTCCACCCTCACTTCCCCAGGGGCGGTCAAAGGTAAACTTTATATAGCACAGGAAACATTTGGGACTGCTAATAAACAAATGCGAGACACGATGAAGCTTTAATTGTTGGATGTGCACACGCACTCGAGCACGAAAGTAAGCCTGGGTGACATGGCAAGGGGAGGAGGGCGTTACTGCCCCCCCCCGCCCCCCACCATGGACAGACTTCTTAAGGACAGATTCTGTGCCTTAGTGGATTCCAGGCACATTGTGGAGAGTTCTACATACATGGTAGTCGCCTTCCCAGCCGGGGGTCCCCGGCTATCCATTCCTACAGCTCCAGCCCTTGATCAGCCCCTGCTGCCTCGCTGGCCTCCCAGCTGGTCTCCTGGGCCCTCCTCCTCACCGTCCACTGTGCCCGGTCCAGGCCTCCGTACACATGAGAGCCACGGTGGTCTCCATGATGTCCAGTTCTGAACATGTCACTTCTGCTCACAGATGTTTGCTGGAGCACTCTGCCCCCTTAGTAAAGCCGGAATTATTTGGCCTGTGGGTTCCAACCACCTCTTCAGCCTCATATTCCTTGAATGTCCCCCAGGTGCCTTATGCTTCTGCGACTCAGATTTCTTCCTTTTCCCAGATCCAGTTCATGCTTTCCCATCTCCATGTTCTGACTTCTCTTCTTCCTTCTGCCTGGCTACCTTTCCCACCTGCTTCTTCTGCATGAGGCCTTCCTCCAGCCCCTCCAGAAGGAATCCCTCCTGCCTCTTTCTACTGCTTTTTTTCATGGTTGGATTTTAATTTAAAAATATATCTATTTATTCAACCAATACTTATGGAGTATCTCTTCTATGCCAGTCCTTTGCTGGTTGCTGAAAGGCAGAGAGAAATAATAATGCATGGGCCCCTGGCCATCAAGGTTATTTTTAAAAGTTTTTTTTTCTTTAATAAGTTATAAAAGTAATTTAACTACGTTACTGAAAAATTGGGAGAGAAAAAAAAAAAAGGAAAGAAAAACCCCACAATCTGACCATACTTATCACATGGCATTTTATTTTATTTTATCTATTTTAACTTTTTTTTAAAGATTTTATTTATTTATTTGACAAAGATAGAGACAGCCAGTGAGAGAGGGAACACAAGCAGGGGGAGTGGGAGAGGAAGAAGCAGGCTCATAGCAGAGGAGCCTGATGTGGGGCTCGATCCCACAACGCCCGGATCATGCCCTGAGCCGAAGGCAGACGCTTAACCACTGTGCCACCCAGGCGCCCCCATCACATGGCATTTTAAATTCATGTCGACTTTTAAAAAGCTATCACAACTACAGTTGTGTATTCTTTGTTTTAAATGCTCATATGATTCTGATATTATATATATTTATATATAATTTTCCACATCACTAAATAGTTCATATTTAATGGATAATAAATTATTTTCCTATTGTTTAAGTTGGGTGTTTTTTCATTTTTCACTATTATAAAGAATACTAATGAGAATATTCGTATTTATAGTTATTTTTATAATTTGGATTATTTTTTAAAAGAATAGATTTTTCTAAAAAAAATTAAGTATCAGAACTCCTTTTTCAAGTAAACTCTGTTATGTAAGGATCCCGATTATATATGAAAGAGACTATGCTTGTTGTCGTGGGGTAGGGTATCTAAACCTCTTCTCCCCCTTTCATAACCACCAGAGGCCTTGGGGCTCCTCTGCAGAGCCCCAGGGCTTTGTAGAAAATACTTTGAAAGCCTTGTGTTAAGTCTCAGAAGAAGAATTACCTTTTCAGACGTTACATTTTCATGGCTCTCAATGCGGAATGTCAAATGGTTTTCCAACAACTTGAGTTCTCTGTGCTCAATTCTATTGATTATTTGTGTGAGTACCAGTTTCTCTAGATCTTTGCCAGCGTTGTGTATTATCATTAAATTTACCGTTTTGTAATTTAATACATGAAAATTGGACTTTGGTGTATATGTCTCTTATTACCGGCATGGTTGTGCATTTTTCCATGTTTGCATCTGTTATTTACATGTCCTTCTTTGTGACTTCCGCATTTCCTTCTCGTCGAGGACCTCTTTATTGGAATCTTAGTATTTTTATAATCGGTTTCTTTAAATCTTTATGTAGTAAGGGTAATAGCTATCAAAAATAATGTCTTACACATATTTTAGGGTTGGGAAATGCATATGATTGATTCTTCCACTTTGTTTGCAAAATGAATACCTAAGATTTCATTCTTATAAAACTCTGGTTTAAGCCCATTGTGGTAAAGCAGGCTTTGTATTCTCCATAGCAACTGACGTTGAGTCATATATGCATCAGATGTTCTGAAAATGCTAGCTGGATGGATAAAGTTACTATGACAAGTGCTTACTGTTTTCCATCCTTGGTGCTCATCATGTCCCTGTTTGGGCTCTGGTCTCTACCCCTGCCACTGTCCCCACTGCCCCGGGTTGCTTCCGCCACACTCCAGCCTCCCTGGCCTTCTGACAGGCCAAACCCATTCATGCCTTGGGAACTTGGTGTTTCTTTCTTCTGGAACTTTTCTTGCAGAACATTCATGACTGCTTCCTTCTTGCTTTTCAGCTCAAATGTCACTTTCTCAGAGAAACCTTTTTCTCTTGCTTTCCTTTCTATCCTTCCATCCATCCAACACTCCATTCATTAACAAATGTTTGTTGAGTCCATATTACTTTACTTGGCTAAGGGGATATGGTAGTGAACAAAATGGATGAAGCCCTGCTCTCATCAAAATATCTTGTTTGTTTCCTTGTTAATGGTATGATTCTCTCCCTTCCATCCACAGAATGATAACTCTTTGTGAACAGGTACTTTGTTCTTCTTGTTCGTTGTTCCATTCTAGGCCCGCATACACTAAATAAATATTTGATGAGTGAATAAATGTTTCACATACTCCCCCCTCCCACCCCCAGTATGGTACCATTTCAATTGCTTGGAGTGTTGATGGCATCTTTTTAGAAGCTTAAACTTTCTTAGCCTAGCAGTCCATTTTAATTGGTTTCTCACTAGCTCATCACTAAGTTCCTGAATAGAATGAAAAGAAGTGTTGTTCTCTGTTTCCCCCATCTGCACCCCAAGTCTCCTTGTTCCCATCCTGCCACCCTGTTCTTCCTTTAGTGCATGAGCCCAGCTCCCGTTGGGGAGAGAGGATGACCATCTCTCATCTAGAGCCTGCTGGGATTTTTCAAGCACTATCCATACACTTAAAATAGAGACACTTCAGAAAGTAGGAAGCAGTTGCACAAAGCTCCAGCTTCAGCCAGCTTTTTTTTTTAATGTTTTGTTATTATATTATGTTAGTCACCATACAGTACATCCCTGGTTTCTGATGTAAAGTTCGATGATTCATTAGTTGCGTGTAACACCCAGTGCTCCATGCAATACGTGCCCTCCTTACTACCCATCACCAGTCTATCCCATTCCCCCACCCCCCTTCCCTCTGAAGCCCTCAGTTTGTTTTAATAATAGAAACCCTTATTTGCCAAGTTCATGTCAGTTTTTCCCTTGCAACCTTTATTTGGAAAAGGAATGGACTGAAGTTCATTCTTCCAAAAGAGAGTAAATGAAAAATCCATATGAGCGGGGGGAACCCTGAGGATGACAATCTTGAAAGTACTTTATACAACTCGGGAGCTGCAAAGATCTGAGATTCAGCAGTGCTCTCCCCTGTTGACCAACTGTTGTGTGAGGGCTGGAAAATTAAGACTAGAGGAGGAGGAGCTGGGATCAGAATCTCCTTGTTTCAATTCAGTGTTTATCAGATGCCAGCTATATACTAGGCATAACGCTGAGTAGACTGATTAAGACGTGGATTACGCTCCCACAGGGCTAACATTTTAGGGCAGTGCTGAGGATCACCCGTGTCAGAATCTCCGAATTACTTTGGTCAAATGAAGTTTCCCAAGCCCTTGCCAGAATCAGAATTTCTGGGAACGGGTGACTGAGAATTTACATTTTCAAGAAGCATCTCTTAGGACTTTTTTTTTTTTTTTTTTTTTTTTTTTTTTTTGCATTCTCAGGCCTACAAAAGTTGATCTGGTAATGTGGGAGAGAATGATAGTAAACATTTATTGAGTGTTGACTGTTAAGTATCTCAGGCAGCCTAACCTGATGAAGGAGTGAGCAGTGGTCTGGGAAGACTCCTCAAAGTAGTGGTATTTCAGTGGTGACTTGGAGAAGTTAGTCTAACTAGGAGGGGATGGGGTCTAGGCCTTGTCTAGGATAAACCATATATTAATAGGAGGAAGAATTTAGGAAGTCTCTGAGAAATACTGAGGTCATCAGAGTGTATGAGCATAATGTCCATGTGTTTACCGACAATGAAGGATAGGAGTAGTGTGCAAGTAGGGATTTCTTACTTATGAAAAAAATTCAGGCTGTGTAGACAGTGGCACTGTCTCTGCTGAAATGCTGGGCATACCCTCTTGAGGCCAGAAGAGTCAACTGGGTGGGGTTAGTGGAAATTTGGCAGGACCTAACCCAAATGAAATAGACCCAATCTCTTCTTTCTCTCCATTTTTTGTTTTGTTGGATTTCCCCCCAGTGGAAACTTGTGTGTGCTGTAGACAGATGTCTATTTTTCCCTCTTATCTTAGAGACACAGGGAGGGTGAGGGGCAGACAAAGGAAGGTTTGATGGCTAGAAAATAAAGAAAGTGGCACTGACCTTATGCTTGTCAATCATGCTATATTCTTCCCAGGTAGAAGTTCTAAAAAAAAAAAAATTGCTGGACTGATGTCCTTGATTTCAATTATCTAGGATTGTATTAAGCTTAGGGAAAGAAAAGTTTGGGAACATGGAATGCTTCTAAGGCTTCTAGCTCTGACTTATACAGAGCATGGAGAACTGTGAGTCCAGCTTCTGGATCTTTTTTTTGTGCTGGGAAACAATAGCCTGGTGCGTCTTTGGGATGGTAAGAGCAATGGTGGCCAGCCTAGGTTTGCCCGTTAATGAAGCGCTTGTGCCATGGACTTTGTTGGCTGTTGGCTCAGGTTTTCCCATCTTTGCTGGTGGGAAATGTTATTTTTGCCCCCACCATTGTAAAGTCTTCTGTTTGCTTGGTTTGTTAGCCCTGACTGGCTTCCATGTATATCCTCTTCTGTCTCCTGTGGTCTTAAATGTTCTTACCCTGACCTAGTTATTTAAAAGTGTGAATTTGTTGATTTGGGGATATTTGTGTTCAACCTAGAATTTTCCCCCCTAAGTCTGAATGATAAGAAAACTAGTCTTCATTAACACAGAAGCCTGCTCACCAAAATACTTGCTAAATCTGGCTGTAGAATTTGACTTCATGACCTTTTAGGGTGGTGAATGTCAAAGACTGAGCCCGGGGCAGTGTGAAATAATAAACAACTGGGCTGTAAGATCCAGCTTGACGGGCATCATCTGACATCGCCTCCCTGAATTTATTAGAGTTAATCAATCCAGGCTGAAAAACGGAGCTAGCAAATCCCACCCACCATGCTCTATTTCATTCACACTTACACCGGGTAATAGAAGTTTGTGCGTTTGTTTCACTAGTGGATTTTGTTGAGACAATCAAAGGTGTGTACCCAAATGGGCACTCCTCAGATGTAACCTGAAGAGTGATAAAATGCCCGAGAAGAAAATCACCAAGTTGTTTCAGTTGAATCGGTCAGGGCTTTTTTCCGGAGGTAAAACTTATTCTTCCTTTTCTAAGGTACATGTTGGCGGTGACTAAAGTTAGCAGGAATCACATCTCATTTCAAACATCCAGACAGACCTGTAGAGATACATTAAGGAGACGACCCATTGAAAGAGAACTACCTATAGAAAAATCTTTCAGGGTTCAGGCTAGGGCAGCTGCTTGTGACCTCAAAGATTGGAAATAAAAGGGCTGCTATTAGTTCCACGTCGGTTCTCAGAGTGAATGTTGCAGAGTGATGGAGGGTGTTAAGCTGTCAAATACTAGCAAGGGTTAATAAGGTTAAGGAAGAAATAAAAGCTGGTCAACAATAAAGCAGTGTGGATAAATCGACTCCAATAAATAAAGCCTGTCACATTATGTATACGCTGTGCGGGAAAAACAAAAATCATAACTCACGTACTCAGGCAATAGTTACAGATTTGGCGCTGGGACATCCCAGATTATTTCCTTGGGCATCTTGCGTGCTCACTTAGAGACCTCTGCAGCCCCTTTCCTCTCTGGAAATCACTTAATCGCTTTCCTTGTGGGAGAATTCGCTAACATCAATCAGAGAGAGTAAAATATAAGAAGAGCAGAGCCAGGGTAGCTTAGCACCTGATGTCAAGGAAAGGCCATTATAGGCGACCGCACCAAGGAGGTGATTCACTTTCAATCTCCTTTGACCTCTGCCCTGGAAAGGGAGGTCAGAGGATGCCTTCTGTGTGGGCTAAGTTTGCCCAGCTGACTGGAGAAATACAGGGCATGGTGACCAAAGGATTTTGCAATGTCTTCTGTATATTTCCTATCAGTAGCTCAAGGTCCTGAGGGCTATGTAGCTGATATGCCTTCACACCAATAGATACTTGTCATTTGGCCACAGCAAAGTCTTGGGACCAGAAGTCGTGCAGAAGAGGTGGCTCTTTTGACCTATGTTGGTATGTAAATGCCAGGTTCAGGTTCTGGCTCAGTTGTAAGTGGTTGATCACTGGTCATCTCAACTGGCCCATGAGCCTCACTGTTATTGTTTCATGTCTACTTCCAAACCCAGGGGCCATGGAGAATACTTCTGATTAGCAATCAGTCTCACTTAGAAGTGATTCTATAAAGCATAAATAGCAAGGAGTCATTTGACTTATTTATTTTTTAAAGAAACATATCCCCACTTATACATCTAAATGAGTAATTTCCCTCTGGGAAGCCATGAGCTTATATGATTTCTTTAAACCTTGGTTTGCCCTCAGTCTGGAGCATGTTACTTTGAATATCCTTGATAGAGATAAGTCTTCATTTTGGGGGGCTCTGTTTAGAAAGAGCCAAATGTTAGAAATTAAGCAAGTGGTCAACTTGTATGATTTTCTTTGTTGCATTAGATCATGAAGTATGAGTAATGGGTTTTTTTGTTCGGTTGTGTTTGAGGTAGGACAATAAGGGAATTTCTAAAAGAGAAATTCCAAAAATATATCAAGCAAGGGCCATTAAATTGGGAAAATTTCATGGTTATGCCAAGGTTTAAGTGTGGGTAGGCATGTCGGTTAAGCATCAGCCCTATCATTTCATCGTCCAGGATGTCAACTGTGGATCAGGTAAAGTTTGTGAAGGTGAAGTTTCTATTCTCAGGAAGCATCTTCTAGCAGGCAATTATAAATCCATGAAAAGTGACCTTGGTGGCTTCTCTGCTTGGATCTGTTGAGCCTTTGGTAGTTGGCTTGTGGGGTGTATAGGTTTCTAGGATTCTCAACATCAGGGGTGGCCCAAGTTACAGAGATTTTGTCTGAATACTGTCGGCCTTCCCATTCTAGGAAATAAAATTCTTACCTTAAACTGCTATTTTTTTTTTAACCAACAATTCATCTTTCCTTGCTTGAGTAATCCCAGGAGCAATCTAAAGAAAGAATTTTGATTCCAAAGAAACAAACTCAGAAAGCTGCGAATTGTTAAGAAAACATGCTCGCTTCTCATGTGCCTGTCTCTCCTCTCCCCCATTCCCCACTCTCTCCCTCACTTCCACATTTAACCTAGAATGGTTTTATTTAGATAGCAATGCTTGATTATTTTTACATGGATTGATTTCCTATCAGTGGGTTCTCTCTGTCATACTTCATGCTATTTCATAGTAAGTAATACATTTGGCTGTTCTTTTAGGATGCTTCTGGATTTCCCTATAAATTTAAACAGAGTGGGAGGTATGGAAACTAGCTTCTAGAATTTTGTTTTTGTGAGTAAAAGACAAAGTCAGGTAAAGATTAAACAAATACAATTTTTTCCTATCGACATCTACGTGTTCCGAACCATACAAATTAGCAACTTCGCAAATGTAATATGGTGGAGGAAGAGCTCCTATGTCCCAAAGGCTTCACTCCTTGAGACTGTCTTCAGGACACACAACATAGTGAGCTTCATTCATATCAGTCTAAGGAAGAAGGACAATGGGAAGACTTATGAAAAAAATAACTCAGGCATCAGACAGACCGGGTTTGAGTTTCAGCATTTTCCTTACCAGTCGGAAGGCTTGACTTGGTTCAGTCTGGGCTTCATTTCCTTATCTGTACAATAGGCATAATTCCTGTTTCATAGGTTTTTTAGTACTGTATCTATCACGTAACTATCATATGCCACGATAAAATGAGCACTCAATGGTCTCTTCATTTGCTTCTTTTGTCTAAAGTTATTTGCTAAAAATGAATTGCACAAACTTAGTCTTTTTTTTTTTTAGTGAGAAAATTCTGGCACTGATATAGAAAATAAATTAATATTTGCTTAAGAGTTCTCTTTTCTACAAGTGAAGGAGAGCTTTTTATTACTGTAAATGGCCTCAAGCTTTCACAATTCCCAAAGCAGAGAAATAAGTCCAGGAACTTTGCTATATTGAAGGAAGAGATGGGAAGGCAAGGTCCAAATTCAGGGCCATTTGGAAATATAATCATTTCATTTCACAATTCCTTTTCATATTTTATTCAGAGAATTACAAAATCTTTTTTAAACTCAAATGCGAAAAAAGAGAAACCTTTGATTAAAAAAATTCTTGCATGTCCTATTCTTTTCCTCTCTGTCCGTCTCTCTGCCCATCCACATCTCATTGAATACCACTGAGGTGGCCAGTCGCCTTGAGGAACACGTGACATTGCGTCTTCAGAAAAACAGAGAAGACTGTTTTTAGTCTTTCCTTCTTCATTATATACAAACTGCGAGGCAGAAAGCCTTTTTGCCTGTCCTCTAATTCCTTTGCCCATATCCTTAATTAGTGTTTTTATGGTTAATCCCTACCATATATCTTTAAGAGTTTCGCATGAGTCGGCTCCCTACAAGTTTTATTGCATTCAAAATAGAGGCAAGCTGGTAGTGTGTGATGGTGGGAATATATACAGTCACCGAGAGGGGCTGGCTGTTACTTGTAATTGATTGCTCACTGAAGCCTGCCCGCGCACTTTACCCCGAGGCCTCGCTCTCCTCCATATGCCTAGTGTCAGAACTTGGAAGCCAGCTGGTCAGTCAGCGCACATCCTGTGGGAAGCAGCAGACACAGGCGGCCGGGTAGCCATCAGCCTCCCTGAGCACATTTCCTCTGTGTTTTGATAATAGTTCTGTAAGCTTTAATTATGCTGTGTGACAACACATTCATGAACTATCAAAATAAATCCTTTGAGGAGATGGCTGCTAGCAAGTTTTGAAGCAACAGTGCTCGTTGCAGAGGAGGAGCGAGGCAATCAGATTTTTCTGGGTCCCCCTCGACGTTGAAGCCCGATGAAACGTTCTCCTGCCTGTTCTCTCGTGTTGACAAATGCTCCTTTTAAAGCTGTGCCCTTAAGAAGTTAACGGAAGACACTGATTGCAACATGCGAGTGTATCCCACGCAAGGGCTTTACAATTAGCAGCGGTAATGTGAGCATAAAAGCTGTGCCCCAATATCGGTATATAATCTGAGGGAACGCTGCGGGGACCATTAAGGCCATTTACAGTTGAGACGGAGACTAATGGTATTAAATTATTACAGCTATTGCTAAAGGGGCATTCTAAGTGAATCCCTTCCAGCTGGGTTGGTTGTATATGCTCTTTGTCAACAGCACAGTCCTTTAAGGATATCCTTATTGTTCCTGATCGTTTAGACGTGATGCCATGTGCTTTACTGAAAGTCTAAATAACACCCAACAAAAAGACTGGGAATTAGTATTTGATTAAACTTGGCTTAGAGTTAAGTGGAGCTGGGTGGTTCTTAGGCAAAGCCCACTTGCCTTTATACACACATACGTGTGCCTGTGGGCTCACATAGGGGATGGTCTGCATTCATGAACTGTGTGCGACAGCGTTCTGTTGCCTGGTTACACGTGCACAGGTGGACCCATAAGTCAGAGCTGTTTGCATTGTTCTATGTGATTGTTCTATTTGGAACATGGCAGAATTTAGGGGATTAGAGTATCAGAAGGGAATTCTGTTTAGAATCCAAGTTTTTAAGAAATAAGAGCAATTTATAATCTTCAGCACACATCAGTCCCTCTCTTTCTCTTGTTTCCCCCCTGTGAGCGTGATTGACTGAGAGATTATGTGAATGTCCTTTGAGGTTAAGATATTAATTAATTAATTAATAAGTTAATTAATTTTTAAGTAGGCTCCATGCCCAGTGTAGAGCCCAGCATGGGGCTTGAACTCACAACCCTGAGGTCGAGACCTGAACTGAGATCGAGAGTTGGACGCTTAGCCTACTGAGCCACCCCAAGGTTAAGATATTTTAGCTCGCCAAACACCTAATCAAACATTGGGAAACTCCTTTACAGAATAATTGAATATTAGGGTCTTCGGTTTTAAAATTGAAAGCAAATTTAAATTAAAGCAAGGAAGATGCAAAGAGAAATTTGGGAATAATTCAAAGTCACCACTGAGCTTGAACAGTGAACAAGGCATGAATTAATAACCAGAAGCACAAGACAGAAAAGACTGAAGCACACAGAAGAGCCCTGCTTCTCAGGCAGGGATCAAAGGTCATTGCAAATAAGATCAAGTTGGTTGCCATATTAAGTATATTCATATTTATCACTGTAACTATTATGCTATGTATGTGTGTTTCCTTCCTATTGTACACGTTAATTACATAATTAGATAATTAAATAACTTTTGTTAATTGCCCCCATAGTTTGCCTTGGTCAGATATATTTATCGAGCATCTGCTCACTTCATGAGTTGCACTGTCCTGGGCACTTACAAGGGAGAGGAGAATCCTATCAGACATGATTCTTGCCTCAGAGAGTTCGTAATCGGGTTGTGAAGGATAAACAGCAGAAAAGGTAAACGCGTTCAATGTCATTATACGGTACTGGTTGTGACTCTGATACAAGGTGACAGAAGGGATGGAGTGCATACAGTCAATGCGTAGCAGCCTAGAACTGCCGCGAGGAGGAAGAGAGGAGAATGCAGAGGATCCCCCAACCCCGAGAGAGCGTGAAGGGCTGCAGGGGGATTGAGCAGAATGGGTTTGGGGACTCCACGAAGGACCCCTGGGTTAAGGCAGAGCCTTGTCTTGGCAAGTGTTGTGCTGGGCTCTGGGAATGCAAGTGGAAAAGACGTCGTCCTACCCTCAGGGAACTTAGAACTTACTGCAGCCATTCTCAATCTCTGCACTGTTCCACTGAAATAAAAATTTGTTTGCATGAATTTCAAGGAACTCACGATCCCTTTGAAGCCCATTGATTGATTCTGTGACCCAAGGTTAAGAACTGCTGCCCCACGGAAATTCTGGACTCTAAGGTGTGGCTGCTCTGAGGGGGGCAGGAGGACTAAAAAGCTGGCAAAGGGATTTGATTGACATGGAAGGCAACAGGGAGCCTCTCAAAAGACCTGCAGAAGATGAGAGAGATAGGCCATTGTCCATCCACCTCATTTTCAGAAGGGGAAACTGAGAGCTAGAGGCAGAGGTCACTGCCCGAGTTCCCCACAGCCGTTCCTAGGGGCTCTTTATCATCCTCGGCTGAATGGACACTGCTGCCTGGGTCAGGCGCTCTTAGGAACGATCGGGGTGGCAGCAAAGGGTGCAAGATGAAAAACTGACCTCAGGTTCACATCTCCTTAGCAGAGACGCTCCAAGAACAATCAGGGGCGATAAGAGAAAAAGAGCATTTAGGAGGAAGCTAAGAACAAAGGATGGAGCCACTGGCATAAAAGAAGATCTACCGAATATAGTTTTCATGCACATCGCCGTCGGCCCTGGAGACACTTCCAGTGGGAAACCTCTTCTTGAACTTTGTGGCAAAGCAGAGAATCTTTGCAATCTTTGAAACCTTTCACTTTGGAAATATCCACAAAACAAATGAGAAAAACAAACATTAATGAGGCAGATATAAAACACTTCGGAGAAAAAATAATTTAGCATTTTTATAGTTGCTATAGAAACACCTCAGCCCTGACTCTTGCTAATTAGTTGGATTTTACACATTTTATATTTGGAAATGCAAATCAGTTTTCATAAATTATTACTTTTTTTTCATTTATACTTGCAGTACTGTTACCAGATACACACAGAAAGTCTAGGATATTATTTAGTTATATAATGTGACATACTTAGTTATATGAGCATGCCATTTATATCCACAAGACATTTCCTAGTTTAAATATTCTTCTGTTAAATGTTGTGGGAAATTATACAGAGATTTATAATTTTTACAGAAGAAAATGAGAAAATGTAAATTATGTAGTGGCTTACTAAAGTGTTTTCTCATGGAGTCTTGAGAGAGAAGGGGGGAGTCCTCCCCCCCTAAATAATAAACATTTGGAAACTTTTCCCTAGTCGTGGGAATTATGGTTGGTTAGGGTGTCTTCTGAACTTTTGGTACTAAACACTCACCATCTGTAAACACTTACTGGACGTTCCCTGATTGGAGAAGACACAGAAATGTTTGGAGAAATGGAATTCTAGGACATGCCCAAGATCTGCCATGGCTTAGAGTCTTATGGAGGGGAGGTGAGTGAATGCTCCAATTCAATCTATGGGAATTGTAGATATATTTTCAGTATATAGTCAGAAGACCAGAGGAACGAAGTTGCAGACTTTGGCTTTATTATTGAAAAGGGGGATTCTTTGACAGACCTGGGTCCAACTCCTGACCTCGCTACTTACCAGCTACAAGATTTAGGGCAAGTTCTTTGACCACTCCAAGCCTGTTCCTATACAATGAGGAGAAAAAGAATGAAAAAAATCAGAGTTTTTTGGTGAAGATTATAAGAGAATATTTATAAAGTGTTTGGTTGGGGCTCGATACATTATAAGTGCTTACCTGGTGGTATTTATTATAAAATTATCATGGTCGATTTTCGTTGTGCATACCTTTGTCCTTCTGATTTCAACTATGTGTAGTTGAACAAAAAATCAAAAAAGAGAAAAGAAAGCCAAGAGGAAACGTACAGCTTAAATGGTGTTCTCCATCCCACCGTGTACATGCCTCTGAGTGAGCTCTAAATGTAAATCTGTCAAATCAGACCTTTGTACATAGATATTAACATGTAAGGTTGTAAATGCATATATACCACACTCGATGTGTAGCTTAAGGGATTTTCAAGGATTATTCTGAGTTTATGTAGTTTTAATTTTATACACTGACTTTAGAAGCAAACTCCCACACCACCGTTGAAGCCACCGTATTATTATTGTTGTTGCGTGGCTGATGTTATTATTGGCCTGATGTGAAGAAGCCCATAGAGTAACTGATGGAAGGACTTGAACTTTCAGCTGAGACCTTGGGATAAATCTGGATGTCCCTGGAGGATTTTGATAAGGCGAGAAAACAGGTAGCAGGGAGAAGTGGTGGAAGGCTTTTAAATGGCCAGTGTGAGGGAGACAGGAAAAAAGGAGGTGAGGCAGAAAGTGGGAGATGCTGGGAGCCACCACGACCCCTCTCCTGGAGGTCTTGACAGGGGTGGTGGCAGAGAGGAAACCAACCTCAGAGAAACTGGAGCCACAGAGAGGAGACCGATGGGCGATTAGCCGCATGTGGGAAATAAGCAACACAGACAGAAAGATGTTTATATATCCTAGTATTTTTAGAGACCAAGGTCTTTTTAGTGATGTATTTGAATAACAAGGTGTCCTAATGCTTCGGAGCCTTCTCAGTCTTGTGTCTTCAGTTATTTGAAAAGCAGAGTAAACAGGATCACTTCCTTCCCTAGGCTGATTTCCGTCTTTTCCTGAATCAATAAGCAAGGGTTTGTTTCTTCTTTGTGTATATGACCCATTTAAATTCAGGGTTCATGGTAACATAAATGGCAAGTGGGAGGAAAACAAATAAAGTACAAATACATAAATACATTTCTTTTTCAAAATTCACCACATTAAACAAGCCACTAGTTTTGATGTTATCTCTGTTGGTGGTGGCTTTGCTATTTATTTCGCCTACTGGGGTACAGCCAGGCAGGAAGTGTAAGGAATTAGAGCAATGGGGCCGGATAGGAACTGTGGCAATTGGAAAGCAAATGCTCCCTTCAGGGAGAGGTGCTAGGTGGGTTCTCAGCTCTATTTGCTCCTTGTTATTTGGACTCCTAGGCTTACCAGATACCACCTTTCAACAGAAACCAGAAATTGGTATTTTCTTGTGAAATTTGACTTTAAATGATGGCAACTCATTAAAAAATTAAATCACTATGAAAGCCAAAACCAAATGAGTCTGTGGGTTGCTAGTCCGTCACCTTTCTTTTAGAGCTGCACGGTTCAATATGGCGGCCACTAGCTAGACGTGGCTGTTGAGCACCTGCACAATGGCTAGTTCGAATGTAGGTACAAAGTATAAAAGACACACTGGATCTTGAAGATTGTCAATATATCAATATCTTTAAAATATTGATTGCATGTTGAAGTGAGAATATTGTGGATATGTTGAATTAAATAAAACCTATTTATTAAAATTAATTTACCTGGTTATGTTCTCCTTTTAAAATGTGGCTACCAGAAAATTTAAAATGACCTGCATGACTTATATTTGTGGCTTTCATTCTATTTCTGGTGGGCGTGCTGCCTGAGAGTTTGAGCTGAGTTTTCCCACTAAGACACTATCTCAGTTGTGTTTGTGGTTTTCTGTGGATGAAGGTCCATAAACTTGTTCATTTGTGCAGCTCTTTCTTCCTTCATAGATCAACCTGAAGATCAGGAAAGTCCTGCTTTTCTGGTGAGTCCTCCAACCAGGTCCATTTTGATCAAGGATAGAGCTAAAGATGGATCTCATGCCTTGAGTTCAGGTTTCGGTTGGCTGGCAGGTGTGTACCCAGCTGTCCACCCCCCCATCCCTGCTGAGCCCCAGAAGTGATGTCCCAGTCATGGGCACAGAGCCCTTGGTACCTAGGTTCTTCAGAAGAACTTCAGGTGAACTCCTGGGAACCACAGTTCTTTTGTTTGCCTTAATGTCGCATAAAAGCTTGTTTGTGTTGGAAAAAAAAAGCAAACCCCTTAAATTTGGCCAAGGTGAGGGTAAGATGTCACTAGCACCATAGGAGTCATGTGATGCTCCCATTTTAACTGAATAAGTGATTTAGTAACTAACACAAGGTGATGGCTGGGATGGGGGTCAGTGAGGCCACGACTGGAAGTACCAACTTAGAAAGAGGGGAAGCCGCTGGATTCTTCTCCCCAGATTTTCCGAGAACACTGTGTCTGTGGGTCTAACTGAGCAAGTACTAGATTCGAATCCAGGGACTATTACTGATCCACCTGCTGGGTGCTAGGTTCAGTAGGGAATGTCTTCATAAACATGATCTCATTTCTTACTTCATGAAGCATATGTAGTATCTCTATTGAGGTTTTATATGCTTAATACCAAGAGAGGAAAGGAAGAACTTGTCAGTGTCCTCCCATCTCCAGACATATGAGAGCTTTAATAATTTTATTAAAAGCAGGAGAGTTTGAATGTGCAGATGTAAGTATATAGAGTTTCTTTGGTCCAGTTCAGTAGTTCTCAAATTTCAGTGGGTTATAAATACACATCCACCTATGTGATACTTTATGGATGAAGTAAGTGATTTTCAGGGGTCATTTTGACTATGTGTGATTTTTGCTGTTCACGCTAACTTTAGGATCTGACTTCTTGGCTAAGGTGTAGCTCCTCTATATGTGTAAGAGTCCTTAGTGCATGATTCCAGGTGCTTAGACCCAGAGATGTACGATAATTACCACCGCTCCCAGTGCTTACAAAATAATGTATGTTCTTGATGTGAAGGTTGGTGGGATGGGGAGAAAACCCACTAAAGCTTAGGTGGTCTCAGTTAGGGAGTGGGGGGTTGGCCGTTCTAGGGGAGACGTTATCTGGAAGTAGAGGTGACAGGGAAGGCAGTCTGAAAGGGAAAACGACTGGGTCCCACAGCTGCCTATGTTCAGGGATCCACAGACATTAATTACAGTCCACATTCATGTTATCTCTAGAAGGATCTTCAATATCAGCTCCAAGATGAGCCCCTGCAAGTTCCAACAGTATCCATAATGGTGCCCACAACTGAAAGTATGGGCTGAATGTTGGAGCTTTGGTGATTGTTGTGGAGAAGAATTTTGTGAAATTCTTCAACTCTGTGAGAGTTTACTGTTCTTGTGTGAGGAATATGGTGGTAGTAAGCTAGCGTTTTCGGTGAGCTTATTATATGTCAGGACTGTACTAAATATTATGATTACATCTTATGTCATTCACACAATACTCTGACATACGTATGACCCATCTCATTTTATAGACTGGGAAACAGAGAGGTTAAATAATTTACTCGGGGTATCAATTATCTCTATGGGACTGTGGCAGCCAAGATTACAGTTGCTGCAAGCAAGGGGACCTGTGCCCTGCCCCTGCCCCTCCCAAACCAAAATAAAACAGTGAGCTAAATAAGATAGAAGTTTATTACTTTTATATAAGTGATGCCTAGAGAGGTAAGTAGCCCAGCTCTGCTCTACAAAGCTCTCCAGCCAGGCTCCCTCTACCACATTCTTCTACCGTACGCAGAGTGGCCTCATCCCTACTGTCAGAAATGGAGTTATGGCTGTCCTGGCAGCATTCCTAGGAGCAGAATGGAGGGAGGCGGGGCAGGGCAGACCCCCTTGCTTTCATGACACTGGGTATTGCATCCAGCGTTCTGCTTACATCTGACTAGCCAGAACTTGGGCACATGATTCCCTAAGCTATAAGGTGGTCTGGGAAATATCTTCCCAGATTTTATTCTGGGAAGTTGTGTGTTCAGATGAATATTGGGGATGTTATGACTTCAGCAACAATAGACTTTGGTAGCCATAGTGACCTTGGGCAAGTCTCTTGAGCTCCTCTTGACTTACCTGTAAAGCGAAAATGGTGATGATAGTAGATCCCGACTCCAAGGAAGTTATGGGGAAAAAATGAGGCTCTTTGGAAAGCATTCAGTGTGGTGCCCCATAGCTGGCATCATTCAGAACATCATAGCTATTTTTAATTTAACATGACTAATCTTTTTCTTATTTCTGTTAATTTTGTACATATAGTAACACAGTCACTAGAGAGAGATGTTTGTTTTCTACATTTTCTCCTTCATATCCTATTTTCACGATTAAACAATACTTTCGAATCTCTTGGCTCCTACGTAGCCTTAGTTCGATATCTGTTTCCTGTCAGGCTGGGGTAGTAAGCTTCGGTGATCATAACTTCAAAAAGATTTAGAGAACAAATCATGAAAGACAGTGTTACATTGGTTTTCTTTCTCTTTCTCTTGATGCTGCCACAGATGGTCTCTTTTTCTTGTAAAGCTTAATTTTACGTTGTATGCTTGGAAAGCTGAGTGTCAATATAACTATTATTTAAAATAATTTTGGGACTTACTCGTTAAAGGACGGGATTACTTGTGAAATTTTACATCTGGATCTGTATCTATATCTATTCTGGTTGTCACTGTATTAGATTGGCTTAGAAGAGAGGCATATATTTTATTTTATTTTATTTTATTTTATTTTATTTTATTTTATTTTATTTATTTATTTATTTATTTATTTATTTAAAGATTTTATTCATTTATTCGACAGAGATAGAGACAGCCAGTGAGAGAGGGAACACAAGCAGGGGGAGTGGGAGAGGAAGAAGCAGCCTCATAGCGGAGGAGCCTGATGTGGGGCTCGATCCCAGAACGCCGGGATCACGCCCTGAGCCGAAGGCAGACGCTTAACTGCTGTGCCACCCAGGCGCCCCGAGAGGCATATATTTTAAACTAGAGGCTTCCACTTGATTTCGGAACACTGAAGACTGTCATTCACATTCAACACCTTCTATTGGGAGGTGTGTGACCTAGAGCTATGTGCCTGGGACAGAGAGTGTCATACGTTCCATCTGGACCAGATCCTGACAAGTTATGCAGGAGATAGGGAGGCATTGGGTGCTAAGCCAGAATCCTTCAGTGGAACCTTTCTGGATGAATCCATCCAGATTCAGTCCACAGTGCATGGCAAGGCCATAGTGGTCTAACCATCTCCCCCCCACACCCCCACCTTGTTGGTCTAGCACTGTTGGTCTTCTGACCACATCCATGCTCCCCATTACCTTGGGTCCTTCTGCAGTGCAATCCCTCTGTCTGGAGCACCTTCGTCCCTCTTGGCCTACTCGCCTGCTTCTCATCCTTCAAACCCCTCTTTCAGGGAAGCCTCTTGGTTTTTACTCTCTTGCTTTCCTTCAGAGCGCCCATCTTGGGCTGTAACAGTATGCTCCTTAGGTGACAATT
Source organism: Ursus americanus (assembly GCF_024610735.1). Lineage (NCBI taxonomy): Eukaryota > Metazoa > Chordata > Mammalia > Carnivora > Ursidae > Ursus > Ursus americanus. The sequence goes on from NC_142141.1 coordinate 17,181,787, forward strand.
TGACTTGCGTCTGCCTCCTTCTTTAGTCTGTAAGCTCAGTGACGGCAGGGACTATGTCAGCTTGGCTCTTCACCGTGTGCTCTGTGGTTGGCCTGGTGCTCAACAAATATTTGCGGAAGAACTGTATTTGAAAATCAATAAATTATCTGTGGAGGTCATCCTATGGTACCTTATAAGACCTACCTGTAAACAACTTTTTTTTTTCTTTTTTTCCCAATCTTAGCAATTGTTTGGTGGGCACATGGACTCTAGCTGACATGGAAGGCTAATGTTCTTCAAATCACATGTCAGCATTTTCTAAGCAGACACTAGAGTCATTCGGCCCAGCCTGGCCTGGTTAGAGAGACACCAAGCCAGGCAGCTTCTGAATAATATAGCAAGGAAGGCGAAGAATAGGATCCCTAAGGTTATGTGGTCCACATTGCAGAGCAAGATTTATTTTCATTATATTTTTTCTTAACTGAGGGCATCTTATCTAGTTAGACAGGCTTCTTTGGAACCAAATTTGTTCTTTGTGACATTTGGAATTAATACGAGGAAATACTCTTTGTATTGCCTGGTATTGAAAATGTCAGTAAACAAACTTAACAGTCAAAGAAGGGGGGCTTGGTAACAAAAGACATTGTTTCTTGGTGCAGGAGGTAAACAAGAGAGTTTAGAACAAAGGTTTTCTCAAAATAGGCTTTTTAGCAAACTTCGGAGCCCGGCTCTTGAACCCCACCCGCCTCTATTCTGCTGCAGTGGTGATGCTGATGATAATACTTATTATTTTAACCAGCCCCCAAAACTTACCAACACAAACACACTCTTCATGTCTGGGCTGACAGCAGGGCTGGGAAGGTCCTTATAGGATCGCAAAACAACTGGGGGGCAGTCGAGGGCTTCCGGCAGCCAGCTAACAAAAATATACTCTCAGAGGATACGGCTCAGGGAGGCGTGGGACCTGCACAGCAGTGAGCCTGAAAGCCGGCCTTTCCGTTTTTACAGAGCTTCACCCCTCACATCTGGTAGAGCTGTGACGACCAGCGTTAGACCATTTTAGAAATCAGATACCCTGGGTACCAGGAAGTTGATTTGCCTTCCACTTCCTTAAGAAAACACACATTAATATTTAAACTGGGTTTTCATAAAAGAAGGGTTGTGTTTGAGATGCGAAATAAAGTCAGGGGGCTGGGAAAACTCCCTCAGATACAGTGACCTTGATGCAATTCAAATCATCCTCCAGATTCAAAAGAGGAAAAGACTCACCGCCCCCACCCCCCCGCAAAGTCCTTGGTGGCATTTGGTATTGACTATTTTATGGTGTTTGCCTATAGTTTGGAAAGAGCTGGACTCGAAGCTGTAACTTCCTTCTCCTTAAATAGAAGTGGGAGATCCACGAAGGTTGCTTTCTTAAGTGATCCCAAGAAACAGTGTTTATGATTTCCCCTTCAGTATTGTTTCTTTGCAGCTTTTTTCAATTAGAGAGCCGTGTGGCACACAGCATCCCATTGCTGGGTTCACAGTGGCCCTTGGGCTCATGATCCAGCCCTTCGCATTTCCTGCCCTACTTTGGGTCACTGTGCGTGGGGCTGGCATTACGAGATGGTGTCAGATAAGTCAGGCATGACAATTCTGCTATGCCATCTTGAATAAAGTATGATTTTGGTGTGTCCCTCAAAGAGTTGTGGAGACAAATACAGTTCTCAAAGGGTGAAAGGGGTTTTTCAAAGATCAGTGTAAATGGTTTACTTTAAAAATAAACATTTTAAATCACTTTGATCTTGGCTGTCCAAAAGATGCAAACTAGTCATGCTTCTGGGGGAGTATTTTCCGGGGTTTTAAACCTAACATAGACCATTTCCTCTTTGCTTGCAAGAAGATAAATAATTTTTGGAACAATAGAACACATGAAGAAACAATTCTGCAAGTAACAGGCAGGTAGGATATTGAAGGTACTGTAAGAACAGAAGTTGGTTTTACATTTGCAAACAGAGATTTAGGTAACTTTTCTAGGTAAATAAGCATTTATCCAGATTTGAGTCCTGCAAACTGTCCCCTCTCCATGTCTATTCACCCACCCACCCATATCCATCTCATCTGCAAGGATATTATGACTTTTCTTGGTCAAAAACCTTAGTGAAATTTTTTTCACGCTACACTCTGGCACGTCTTCAATCTTTTGTTTTAATAATTAGAGTTTATTCTTTCGGACCATATACTTGTCTGCTCACCAGGCATCATCATTTAGAGATGATTCCAACATTAACTGAGTATCCGAAAGTACTTGTATCCGCTATTTTGGTACAATGGTTAATATTTTGAAGATCGCCTGGATTTTAGATTTTGAAATTTTTAAAAATATTTATTTTAGAGAGAGCGAGCAAGTGTGCGGGGTGGGGGGCGGAGGGAGAGGGAGAGAGAGACTCCCAAGCAGACTCCCTGCTGAGCAGGGAGTCCAACACTTGGGCTCGATCCCATGACCCTGAGACTATGACCTAAACTGAAATTAAGAGTCAGATGCTTAATGGACTGAGCCACCGAGGCACCCCAAAATAAACCCTATTCTTACATGTGGAAACCTGATGAGTTGTTCAGAAGGTTAGGTGAAATAATATTCTGAAAAGTAGTGAACATGAAGCAGTTCTTACAGATTACAGAATAAAATATATCTCCTATGTCATTATTAAATGGATCATTGTCCTCATTGAATGTTGTGGCAGAGAGCTGCTTTCCAGTTTGGAGAAAGTGACCTGCAAAATCAATGCTAACATTTGGCCATAGAACTGGGATCTATCTGATTGCTAAGTTTTTCTTTCCTTAACATCTTGTGATACTTGCCATTGGTTTAAGCAAACAGAACTTATGTGTTTCCAACTCCCCTCATTTCTGAACTAATTTGGGAAAAAAAAAGTTGGAACTGTACATTTTGGGGGGAGCATAAATGCATATTTAACGTATGAATGCTTCTTTCAGGAATTGATCTGCATTTTGGCTGGCAGACCTCTCAGGTGCACGAAGGGGCCCTGACTACTTGGTCATTCGTGGAGAAATATATTTTAAAAATGCTTTCTTGACCTTCTTCTAACTTGGAGACAAGCACATTCCTCACTTTTTCCCAACCAAAGCGAACAAAATTTTCATGTGCAGAGAGTGTGTTTTCAGTGGATTAGACCCAAAGCTATGTTGTTCTAGAGGTCTTAGAACTGCTTATGTAGTGCACAATAAGCTTTGCAGCACAATTTAAATGTTGATTTTAACATATAAACAGTCATCCAAAAGTGTTTCAGAAAAGCTGTTTTAGGAGTTGGCTTAAAAGTATATTGGATAATGATTTTCTAAGCATGTTTATTTTCTTTTGGTGTTTTTATTTAGTCATATAAAGTTTTTCCTTTTTCTTGGAGCCCATAGAGAAGTTCTGGGTCCATTTTCTCTTTCTCTCTCTGGGTTCTCTCCTTCCTTCTCCAGCTGTTTCTTTTATTCATCTGAGACGGTAGACGGCATTCTTTTATTTTGCCGACAATGACTTATTTATACCTAATTGCCTGGGTTCTGAGATTGTTAGAAAACTGTATTGACAATGATAATTCTCAGTTGTCTCACAATGAGGGCACATGAATTAGCACAGATCCCAATCAAAACATGGCAAGTGAGAAACAAAGCCCCCACCAATGGCATGTTTCTGACATTGCCTTTGTTAACTGTTGCATTAATAGGAAGGTGACATTCTTTTGAGAAGTAAAGCATATGTAAATAGGAAGAGTTTTTAAAAATAGAATTCTGCAAGTCAGACTCATTTCTACAGCTTTATAAGGCAGAGAACAAGTTAAGCAGAAACCTTCTCTTAATAGAGGGTAGAAAATTGGGGTTGTTTTCCCTCTTCATTTAGGAGCCAAACTTTCTTCTGTGTTGGGCATAGTTGGGTATATGTCTGACAAATCAGCTCAGTGTTTGAATTGCATCACCAGGGAGAACCCAAGATAGGCCTTTTTAGGCATGACTGTGACTGTATGGGTTTGTGAAATTGCAAACTTCTAGGCAGCATGAAAAGTACCTGAAATGGAGTCCTGGCTGCTTTGTGACTTGGCGATTGTGGCTCTTGATGTTTTCTTCTCTAAAAAGGGAATCAAAGCGCTGCACTCACTCATAACCGAGCTGGTCTGTTCCCCTCATATGCCCCATACAGTGTCTTTGCCATCCAGCCTTTTCCAAGTTAATCTATTATAAAATTAGATTGTAAAAATGGACACAGTTGCCACCATCCTGGGACAACGGTGAAGGACTCACAACGTCAGCCCCACGAAACTCCCGAGTGGAAATCATGACACAATTCATTTGTGGTGTCACCCAGCTCCCCAAAGAGCTTGGCTCCCTTTTCAGCCCCAGTTATCTCGTGGAAGTGTGACCCTTTGGTTTGATTGCCCTGAGAACGCACACTGTTTTCTCTTGATGGCGAAGCCCCCTCGCTCAAGGCCTGCATCTTAAGCAGCAGAGATGCAAAAACAGCTCTTCAGACAGTGTTTCTAATTCAATTCTCCTTCAAACAATCCTGCATAAACGGAGTAATGCATCCAGGGAAGAAGGGAGGAAGAGAGGGGTCAGGAGGTATGGGTTCCAGTAAAATTTAAATAGCCACTGCATCGCGAGGTTAAACCGTGAACGCCATCTGTAAGTGTTACCCCACAGGACAAGTCGATTAGATGAACTGATTTTTCATGGTTTTGGGGATGATAATTCAGGGATTCTTAACCTGCAGGCAATTCAAGACTAGATTTCAGGGGGCGGGGAGCAATGAAACTTACAATAGATGGGACATCTTTTATTAAGTAATAGGCATTTTCCTAAGGAAAGGCTTTTATTAAATTCTCACAAGGGTCCACAGCCCATAAAAGGTTAAGGAACCACTATGTTCATTCTTCATAATTTTTAATGTTTTATTTCAAAAGTTGATGTTCTGTTTCCTTTTCCGCAGAAGAGACAAAAGCATGCATAACTCTGATATTCCTTGATCTTTAATTTCTTCTCTGTCTTGGATGTCCCATAATAAATGTACAGGAAAGAAATATAAAACGCTATCCAAACTCAGTTAATAGCTCTGAGAAATGCACATTTAGAGTGCTTTAAAATCAGGTTACAAATATAATTTTCAATTTGCTGGGGAGAAAATAGGAAGGAAGAGTCCTTCAGAATACAGAATAAATTCATTGTATGTACATTATCGGTGTTGGTTTATTATATTCCTCATCGGCCTACAACTCAACACGTCTTTAAGAACCAGCAAGTGCACACACTGTCCCAGTTGTTAATATTTAGGAAAAGGGCATACACATTGTGAACTGCTGTGAGTTGGGTTCTTGGAGTCAAAGAGTTGGCGGGTGAAGTTTCATTCTCCGGCATCATAAAATTCTAAAGGCGAGCATTATCAGTTAGGGGCACTTACGAGATTTGACTGAGAAATTTACTGCTTTTGTCGTTTATTTCCTCCTTTGTGGGGTATTCTGAATGAATGTCAAGGTCTGGCCTGATAGGTTCCAAAAACATATGTTCATCTTAATTTGCTGTGAAACTATGGGAGCCCACGCGTTGTCATCTCTGGGTTCCCGTGACACGTAAAACCTGGAGTTCGTAGGGGCACACTTTTTCCTCTTCAAAATTTCTTATTTCCTACAACCGATTTTTATTATTCCCTGACATGCTGGCTATATTGCCAACTGGCTACTTACGGAAGAGTTGGGCGGTTGGTTTTAAGCAGTTTTACCGCTCCCATCTCAAACTCCTCAGGACCCTTAGAGGCTTCCCGCATCCTGAGAAATCCAGGGTCCTCTCACCTGAAGCCGCTGAGATGGTATGACACACAGGGGATCTGGAGAATGCCAAAGTACTCGGTTGCTAGTAGGGAAACACTGCATTTATTAGACGACAAGCTAAGCAGTTGCAAAATGAAATATGGCAACAGCTACCTTGCCACCAAGTGACTTGGATAGGCTTTGATTATTTATTCATATGTTTTTCTGGTTTGTCCCTTTACAGCAAAATAATGGTATATGGGAAGACTCAAATTTCGGTCCCGGTTCTTGTAGTCGTGGCTGTTGAACCTTAAGACAGTTTTTTTTTTTTTTAAAACCTCTCTGGACTTTCTTTTTCTCATCTGTAAAATGAACATAATATCTGTTCTGCTGACTTAATGTGGTTAGGGTGAAAAGGAAATGAGAACTCAAATGGATATCACTTCAAGAAGCATTTTAAAGCCAAGTGGAGATTGCTCTTTTCCTTGATACAAATCCTCCCAACATTTCAGTCTTACTCAGAAATCACATATTTTACTGTTCACAATTCTGGCTCTGAAGTCAGACAGGGCTGGGTGAACATCCTGATAGTACCACTTACTCATATGTGACCTTGAATCAGTCACTGGCATAATCTGAGTCCTGTCTTGCTCATCTTCAAAATGGGAGTAATGATCGTTCAGACCTAACAGTTGGAGCGTGGACTGAATGAGGTAACTATGTCTAGCACAGTCCTGGCGCATAGTCAGTGCTCACTGGCAGCTGGTGTTAAGAGTTCGAGTCTTTTTACCTTCATTAAGAATTAGAACATTCTGGAACAGAGCCCTGCAGATGTGCCCTAAGAGGCAAGCTGTCATTTTAAGAAGAAATCACCCGGGGTTTCCTGGTTAGTCCTCAGTAATCACCTTCTATTCCAATCAGATTGGGTCTTCCAGTGGGGGCAGAAGGCCAGTTTTTCCTACAGTTCTCAGTTTCCCGTGCCTTCCAGTGGTATTCAAAATACTTCACAATTCGACTCAAGAAATTTAGCACATCTTCAGAATAAATTATTATTGTCATTAGCACATTACCACCCAAGAAAATCTGTACAGGAACAGAATGCCCAGAGTGAAATGCTGTATGTTCATCTACTTGTGAACACCATATGTACAAGGATGTTTTTGTTTCGGTTGTTGCTTTTTGTACACCAAAGCAAAAAGCAAGACACACCCGGTGGTGTTTGTTGATCTTGTGACTATCGGAGTTAGCAAAGACCCAGTTAGGAGAGGTCAAACAGGCAGAAAGATAAGGGTGCCGGTGCAGAGAAAAGTCACAGAGGCCATACCTCCTGGTAAAAGGGCAAATGTGACCAAGATGTAGCCATCTTACCTTTTTCAAGCTTCTATATGTAAATGTGTCTGGCAAGGAAAACATTCCTAACTTGCTTTATGAGTGAAGAAATAGAAAGGGAAATCTATTTTAGTTATTTCCATAAAACTTCCTTTTGATGTAGACTGACGTTAGTCAACTTTCCTATCCGCCCATAAATCAGTCTGCTAACTATCCATCCACTCCGTTGCTTTCTTTCCTCGTGATTCTTGTTACGTGCGGCTTAGCCCACGACAGATCGTTTTTACTTCGCAGGTTTCCAAAGGTGATAATTTCTAGCATTTTACATGACTCTGTATACTAAAGATGAAATACTGCTTTAAAGTAAGCATGGTTTCAGGTGCCAAAATTGCTTCATTCTTTTGAATAGCATTCTTTCCTCCTTTTCTCTCTCTCTCTCTATTTCAGCCCTGAACCCAAACTAAAGTTTCTTCTATTAAAGGGTATGTTCATTATTTATTTTGAGATGAATGCCCTATGGATCCTTAAACCCAAGCCTGGAAAATAGGAAATAATTCACTCTGGCTTGAAAAGGGTGGGGATTTCTTTGTTTCTTTTTATATTTATTCAGGAAAAGCTGACAATCGTCCTACATTAATGAACTACACCATCAATCACAGTGTTGACAATGAGCGGAAAAGCGAGGTATATGTCAGGCTGACGGCATATTGCCTTTTTCAGTGAGGGCATGGCTGTTTATAGCACTTTCGTTGGCAGAATTCTTTTTGCACTGGAACAAGAATAGAAAGAAGAATTAGAAAGGCAGCCAGTGGAAAGAGCTTTATGTTTTCAAATTATGGAAAAAAGTGATAGGGGAAAATAGAGAAATGATTATTTTTGTAGTTTATGTACCTATCTCACAGGACTTAAAGAATAAATGGAAAATGAGATGAGGAAAAGAAGTCTTTTTTGTCTCTTACTTCATTCTACGGGGCTGGTTGATTTTCCCCAAATCGTGACAAAAAGTTTCAAAGATTACATATGTCAACGGCATTTGAGCCCCAAGACTATCACAAAAGTGAATTGGAAGTGATTGATTTACTCTCCTGTGAGCGTCCTCCTCTGGCTACACACGTACGCATGCACGCACGCACACGCGCACTCACACACACACACACACACACACACACACACACACACACACACAGTTGGTGATTGATAACGGAGAGGATTTGGGTGGCCTCAGGAAGTGGTAGGATTTTCTCCCGTTTTTGGCTTTTACTCTCCTTTAGTACGGATTGGTAGGAAGAGAGCTTGGCCTGGTGAGATCACTGCATCAGGTAGTATCGTGGTAAATTGTGACTCAGGCCAAACAGCCATGTGGCCATATAACCCACTTTTGTCTCTCTTTTGGGGTGCAGTTTCTGCTCTCCTTCAAAATCCAAACAGCTCTCACAAGTGTCAACTTAAGTTGGCCAACAAGGACGAGATGAAGGTGATATCATCAGCTAGTGATTATGAAGAATTTATTGTGTGTTGAGGACAGTGTAGCCCCATGAGCTGGGAAACATCTTTACTTTTACAGATAAGGAAACTGAGGTTCACAGAGATGAAATGACTTGTGCAAGGGGTTACACAGTCAATGAATGGCGGCATTATAGTTTGTGGGTTTCTCTTAACTACTGACTTGAGTCTCTTCAATGCTACAGCATTGCTTCTTAAATCCTTGGACCTCACGACCCCTTTACATTCTTAAAAAAAATATCGAGACTCCAAAGAACTTCTGTTTATGTGGCTCATGCCATGTCCACTGTATTATAAATGAAATGAGAAATTAAAAAAAATTTATTCATTCTTCTTTCAAAAAGACAATGCCAAACCCATCACATCTTAACATAAATGACATTTTAAAATGAGAACTGACTCTATTTTCTGCAACAAAAATATTTAGTAGGAAGACTGGTATTATTTTACATTTTTATATATTGCTTTAATGTCTGGCTTAAGAGAAGACAGTTTTCTCATATTTGCTTCTCCATAGGTTGCTAACATGTTACTTTGGCTAAAGGATAGGAAGAAAATCCATCTTTATAAATACATGTAATTGGAGAAAAGAGGAGTATTTTAATAGTTTTTTTTTAGACATTTGTAGATATTCTTTGATACCATACTAAAACTCAACAAGTGCTAGTTTCTTAAGAGTTAGTTGTAGTGTTGAATCTGAAACCATATCAATGAATTTTTTGTACTGTTCATATGAAAATCCATTGGTATATCTTTCACTTTGAATGGATGTTTTATCTATCATGAATTTGTAACATCATGCATTGGTTATTTGGAAAATATTGGTTTACTGAGTTATGTTCACTGAGTTACGTGACATATTTCATTGGACAATATTAAAAATTCATATTCATTAATATAAAATCTCAACAGGAAAGTTATTAGTAAGCTGTCCAGCTCATACTGGTGGATCTAGGTTTCACCAAATTCCTATTTTCATTTGAAAGCTGGAATTTTATCATTGGTAATACATGCTTGTCAACTGTTTTCCTTGAAATGACAGTCTCACGTTGCTCATTTTTGAAAAGATGTTTGCCAAATATCCAAGTCTGGATAACCATTGTTTGTCAGTTGTACTTGCAGGTAAGAATGGTATTCTGCCGAAAGAAACAACTAGTTCAGCCCACAATTCAAACAGTTACACAAGTACTTTACCTGAACATGCAGCAGAAAGCTTTATTTGTATTTCCCATTTGGGTTCACAGAATATTAAGAAGATGTAAGATGGCTTGAGGCTTAATAAAATATAATATTTTCATAAAGTTTAATGAATCAATAATTTTTACTACTTCATCAGGAATATTCTTAAATGGAATGGTTTTTACATTGTGTGTGGGTGTTTGCATGTGTTTACTGTGAGTTCATGGCAGTGAAGAATACAGTGACAAGTACAACTATAGTTTAGTGCCACTGTCTTGATTCTCGCTAAGCCATCATTGTTGGTTTACCCATCATTGCTTTTGCACCTTTCATTCAAATGTCAGCACAGTAGTATTATTGGGACCAAAATTCTGACCTCACACGCCTCCCAGAAGAGACTCTCAGAGACCTTCAGGATTCCATGGGACCATTTGAGAATCACTGTTCTCCACAGTACTATCTCTTAAAAATGCTGGTGATGTATGAACAGCTCTCTGTAGCAAAACAGCAGGAAAAGTAAACAGTAGATCAGCAAAACAGTAGGAAAAGAGCTGGATATTATTATTCTTATAATAAAATTTTAATGCATATTTTCATACACGTATGTCTATAGTGGCAAACAACATGTTGGTTGGGTTTTATTTCTTATTAAGTCTTTGTGCTTCGTTTTAAATAAGGAAGAACAAAATCCACTCTGGATCAGCAGATAGCATACTTTTGAAGCCATCAGTGACGGCTGAACTTAGTTTTCTCTTTACCATGTCAATGTTGGAACATACTGATTCTCTGTCTGTTTATAATCTTGAAGACTAGCTACTTGGAATAGATTTAAAATATTTATGTATAGTTATACCATTTTAAGAGGCAAAAAAATCGCTGGTTTTTCATGAATGCTTGGAAAAATGTCTTTTCTGTAACTGAAAACATCCCATGTTCCCTCCTAGCCAAGAGAGAGAAGTTTTGAAGACTGATACTTCAACTAGATGTAAGGAGTTTTCTAAAAAAACTGAACTTAGCAACTAATTTCGAAAGACTCTTTAAAAAGAGTGCTGACTTTGTTGAAGTGAAGAAAATTTGGGATTTTTATGGAAACTGGTCATAAGTACTAATATTTTTTTGGAGTTATTCCTCTATTGTTTGGAATGACTCTTGGCCATATTTCCTCTTCTGAGGAATCACACAGACTCAGAAATTGCCAATGTCTCAGGCCGCAACACAGATAAATCTCAGAGTTGAGTCTCTGGGCAAGAGCTGTCAATATGGGTCTTTCATTCTGTTTCCTTTTCTGTGAGAATTTTTTTTCTTTCAAAGAGAAAATGAAACAGAAAAACGCTTGTGTGTGCTTGAGGTTCATTCACTGCAATCTGAGATGCATGGTATTTGGGCTGAGCCTTTGAAGCTTCCATGACAGAGAAATGCTTAGGGTGTAGGCACTAAATTTTTCAGGTTGTGGATATTTTTCAATGGTAGGTGAAAAGCATGCATAACATACTTTGCGATCTGGCACGGTTGGAGGAACGGAAGGTCTGTTTGATTAAGTCAACACCATTTCCCAGAGTGTGGTTAGTTACCAGTGTATGTACCAGTACTGGTCTGTAAGATGATTTTATGAGACACACAGACATTTTCAGTTTGATCATCATATGCTTTTTATGATTTTCTTCTATTTACTAGTTTTCTGTGTATAGGTTCCTTTGAAAATAATTTTAATTAAATGAAATTATGAGTCTACTTGAAGTAAAATTATTAAGGAAATGATATAACAATGGTAGGTAGATTGGCAAAATGATATACAACGAATGGAAGTTTTAGGAAGCTGAGATAGTTCAGACATGTTTAGTGCACTCATTCACTGATCCAGCATTATTTATTGAATGCCTGCTTATTCTAGGTACTGTGGATTCAGCAGGCAATAATATAAACAAATTCCTGGCCCTGGACGTGAAACTCATGTCCTGGTTGGGGAAGATAAATACATAATGTAATGTCAAGTATTTAATGTTATAAAAAAATAAAGAAGAGTTAGGGCTAGAGATGGGAAAAGGTCGTATTTTAGAGGAGGTTGAGGGAAAGCCTTGTTGAGAAGGTTGCTTTTGAGAATATAGCACTATGGATTGAGTTTCGTTCATTTTAGCAAGCACGTATTAGGTGTTTGGCTCTGCGATACAAATAGAAATACAACTGGTCAGAGAAGCTCAGAACTGGGGGACAGAAGTTGTAATTAAAATTTCATGGGATGGAGTGCAAGGCAGTGATGAAAAGAGGATTACTGTGGTACCACTGAGGAGGGGAATGGCTGTCCCGAGCAATCAGAAATGATTGTCACGGAAGCGTCCTAGAGGAGGTGGTTGCCCTGACCTAAATCTTTCAGAATGGGGAGGAGTTATCAGAGGGAGCGGATTGTGGAAGGTCAGAGGGAATGGCATGTGCCAAAGTAAAAAACATTCCTAGTGGGTGGAATCTGGACTTTTGGGGATTAAGAAAATGTTGGAGTGTGAGCAACACTAAGTATGTAGATGGACAAATTTCAGAGAATCGGAAACTGTAAAATACTTGGTTCTAAACCATATAGAATGCTTAGTTTTTCCATTGATTAAGAATGTGGCTGAATGTTCAGTCCCACTCAGTTAAGAAGGTCCTCTGCTCTGGACTCTGCTTTTTAGAGGGCCTCAGTTTGGACCTCTCCCAGCCATACCACTCCCTATGGGATAAGAGGCGCATGGTGCAAAAATGCACACCCTTTAGACCACTCTGAGAGTTCTTGGCACCCAGGAAGTTGATGCCCCGGAAGTCCTGAGTCACTTTCCAAGGCCCAAATGGTTCTCTCATCTGGGTCTGCCTTCCCAAGGTGTGTCTTGGTGTATGTGTATCCTAGTCTTGAGAGGTGGACAAAGGGCTGTTTGTAGAGGATGAGGAAGGAGATGGAATGTGAGTGCTGGCATGCTTCTCCATGTATGCAGGGCCCCCCTTGAGGTGCTGACCTGAGCTAGGGGTAGAAGAAGAAGGGTGGCAGCATGTGATGGGGCTGGCTTCCCTGGCTCTTGAGTGGAAGTGGAACTCTGAAGAGTCCAAGTATTCTAAAATCAAACCTGGCCTTCCACATTGTCATGAAGGAATAATCATCCAGATAAGGGGTATAACATCTGTCCTTTAGAGTTTGTCTTAGAGCTTTGACATACTTAGACATGCAGTATGAGTCCCCTTTTATTACGGATGGGCCTGAGTATCAGACTTTTTTTATATTTTTTGCCTTTAAACTAGAAATACAATAATAATTGGTAGTGATGTTAAGTTCCTATAAGGCTACTTAAGCAGACTTCTATTAAATTACAGGGTGTTATTGTTGCTGTTTTGAGAAATTATATTTAGATTTGCCTTCCTTTCCATCATTTTCCCATGTCTTTGGCCTTCTCACTCCCTCATAAATTCACATCCAAAATTGAATTAAATAGTTAAGTTCACATTTTGAAATAATTTTTGGAAAGCAGATTCGGAAAAAGTAAAGAAAACACCAGTTTTTGGGGGTCAAAGACAGAAACCACAACTTCCCAAATCCAACATCTAAAAATCTTTGTGATTAACCTATAAAGTGAGAGTGGATTAAAGTATTTCATAAAAATTTGGATGAATTGTAACAAAACCATCACTAATTTATCAAGAAATTATATTAAGAAATTACATGTTTATAAGTTATTTGTAAAGTCCTGGGCATCTTTCTTGATTTGATTAAAAAAAAATACTAAGTGCTTCCAGAAAAATTCCTTTCTAGATAAAAGGATCCAAGAAATCAGCATGATCATCAGATTTATCCAATAAAAGAAAGGGCGTAGGAAAGAGTGAATTCCAGATAAGTCCTGTGTAATACTCCTGAAAGCCATGAGGTCACCAGTAAATTAAAGTTGGATTTGGGGCCCAGAATCTGCTAGAGCCGTTTATATTCTTGAAGGCTGGAGGCCAGACTGCCAAAAGCAGGGCTGAGATCCTCAGGGAGGTTGCATCCTCTATTGCAGTACTTGACCCATCATTGCACCCCTGGAATCCAGTAGGTTTGAGCTAACACGTTTTGGGAGTCTCTGTGCATCATGCAATAAAATTGCATTGCGTGTCTCTGACCAAAGATGAGATCATTTTTCTTAGCTCATGGTTTCTTAGCTAGGGCCGCCCTACCCATAGGTGGAGTAGTACAGAATGTCTGTGCAGTGTGATATGAAGTAGGAGGGAACTAAGATTTCTATCATTCAGTTATCCTGTGCCAGGAGGGGTGCTGGGTTCTTTCTTTAACTCTCTAATTAATCCTGACAACAGCTCTGCAAGAAGGTTGGAGAGTCTGAAGAATATATTCAAGCTCACAGAACTTCACAAATGGCAGATCCCAGAGTCATACCGCTGTCCATATGATGGCTGTTCTAGGCTCTTTCCTCGGTATCCCACTGAAGGGTCTCGAAAGCTGCCTCTGCACTGGGAGGACAGCCCACCTCTGAGACTCTCAGGGCTCAGAGGCACTTGGATTCTGATTATACAGTCACAGAATCCTCCTAATGCTGATATGCCCAGCGGGTCTAAGCCAAACATCTTTAGAGTCTTCCCATTTCTGATCTGTCACTCTGCCTAAAACTTTCCCCTATGGTGACTGCTCCACATTGAATCTGAGTCTCTTGTTAAATAAAATATGACCCCAGGAAGATGTCGTTAAGACCTAGGTTGAGGTTATTAGACACCATTTGTATGTAAGAATCCAAGGACAATAGAATTTTGGGGAGAAGATAAAGGGGAAGCTGGTTCCTGGGGAAAGCCCTGGCATTCCTTTTCTCTAGTTTCATCCCACTTGTTTCCATTCCCCAAATTCTCATCAGGTAGGAGAGGATCTCCAAGCAGAAGCGGACTTTTCTTCAAAGCTTGGCCAAGGTGTAGGGGGATGCCTTGTTGGACAATACAGATGGATAACTAACTGGAAGCCCCTGACTTCTCTCACTTGATGGCTATTCACCCATCAGAGGGCTCTGTCCACTCTGAGTGTATTGCTGGACACCAGAAATGCACCTTTCATCTATATTGATGTATTTCTGAAATGTTAAATCCAGAATGAATTTTCAAAAAATTAAAATAAACCACAAGAACTTGTTTTCTGCTTAAGGATTTTTGCATGCTGAGAAAAATCAACTCTAAATTTTCTGCATTGCTAGTTTGAATGTTCAAAAATCAAAACAAACTAGGGAACTTATCGCTTAGCACTGTCTAGAGTAAAGAATTCTTACCTAATGAGAAGAGTCATTCATGAATTTTCTGCTTTATTAATTTGAGCAAAACTGTGCTTTTTTGCCCTACTGGTCTCTTAATGTAATGGTGTATTTGGGATTTTGAGGTAGAAATGAATTTCTGATAAAATAACCATTCAAATGATGAAATGTAAAATGGTAATGCAAGATCAGTCATTCTCGTTATGAGGCATACACAATACAAATGCTAAGGTCAGACAAAGCTTTAGACATAGAGTTCCAAGAAATATAGTATTTTACTCAAAAGGACTCCAAGTGATGTTCCCAGAGTCGTCATTGGCAGAGCAGACCGTCATGCCAGAGAATGCTCTTTACAGGCTGTGTTACTGTGTTGCTTGTGGTTGTGTTAGCACAGCCCCCTCGCAAGGCACGTTCAGATTTTTTTTTTATGGTGGATTTTGTAAGATGAAAGCTCCTTCAACTCTAAGGACAAGAATGTAAAGAAACTAAAGCTGGCTTACCCGTTGGACTTAAACAAAGCCACTCTACAACAATAGCCAAATGACATTCGGAATTACGTTGCATATGGTGCCTGTAGAAAACTGGGTTGCGCTTCAATCTATTTATATTGTTGGAATTCCCCATTGCTTTTTCCATGGTGGGGATTAAAGAGGAATCTCACAGGTATTTAATTTGGTGGACCCAGGAGATGAGAGAGGTAGCTTATGTTGTCCTCTTTCTGTGACTGATAAACCAGCCCGCCGAAGTTTGAATGGCTTTCCCAATGCTGCCTTTCTGCACCTTCTTGTGGGAAGTGTGGGAACCGACATCAGAATGAGAGAAGAGAACCCACTCCATCTTCCCATCTGCTTTGACAACAAACTGGGCTCCTTCCTTTCCGATGATAAAAGTGAAGGGTGATGTTCACAGGCATGTTTCCATAGGACAGGCTTACTTTCTTTGACTGACCTTATTCTCCCCAAGTGGACTGGAATTTGAGATTTTCAGTCTGGTTTGTTTAATCCCTTCATCTCTTAGTTCAGGCCATGTTTGTTCCTCAGTTTTACTTTTGCTGGTTTGTGATTGTGGTTCTTGATTTAGGAGAACTGAATGGAGTCAGAGACAGCAGCAGTAGTCTTTGCTTTGCACATTGCAAGGTGCCTTTTTTTTATTTTATTTTAAATTCAAAGCAATTCTGTGAGGCTCACAGGGTATTATTAGTCCCATTTTACAGATTAAAAAAGAAGGCTCAGAGTGGTTAAAAGAGGCCATTCAACCAGCTGGGGCCTGCCTTCAATATTTACCCCAGTGCTTTCCCCGCTACCCTGTTACTTCCCGTTATCAATGTTATTTCTGTGAATAGAATTTTTATTCCTATTTCTCAGCCATAAAAATTTGAGACTTTATAAACTTTTTTTTTCTAGGTAATCTATCAATTCAGTAGCTGAGCCAGATACCAAGCCCAAACCTCTTTGCAGGCCATGCTCAGTCCTTGAAAAGTCTAGAGGAAGCAGCAGGGCTCCTAATATACCCCTTAGTGGAGATAAATCCTATAAAATTACATTTCAGCAGCAAAATAGCCAAGCACAGTAATTTTGGTATAAAATGTGCAAAGTCTTATTTACAGAATATCTCATGATGCTGTTCCCAGATGTCTTTTTAAAGAAATTTTTAGTTACATGCAAAGGAACTGAAAACCGGGAATATAATTGGTAAGAAACGTAAATCTGTCCAAAAAAAACAATTACAACAACTTGATGAGATATATATTTTCTCAGCATCAGCATAAAAAAAAGAACATTCTGATCCAGAAATGGTATGTAAGTAAATAAACTTTAATTGGTTTGACAATGCCCCTTTTCCTGGCAGTGCCAAGAATCCTAGAATTATAATTACACAGTTCTGGGCAGACATGTGGTTTCCATTAAGAAAGACTTGTGATTGACTGAGTTCATGAGGCATGTCAGAAAAAACACATCAATGTCTTTATAAGAAGGAAAGAGAAATGGATCTAAATGTATTTATAACTTCACAAGATACACATTCATAAATAGTTCCAAAAGGGCCTACACTTCTTTAATTCTGATGAAAAAAATCATTAAGGAAAGCCCTTGGGAGCATTTTAACTGTTGCTTCCATATGAACTCAACATTTACTTGCATGTAGGCAAAAGGGACACCTTTTTGTCCTTTCAAGGATTTATTTCAGGATTCTGCAAGGAAAATGTTGAGGGACGTCTTAGTTGAATAAGCTTCAGCTTTATGGGCTTAAACACCCCCCCCCCCAAATAGCTTTGCCATTAACAGAAAGATTTTTCAAATCTATTCTCTCTTGGTGAGCCGACAGGGTTTATATTCTCCCTCAACCCTACCCCCACCCAACTTTTTAAAAGAGGAAACTGGAACTTGGGGAATTAGTAAGTTGCTCAAGGTCTCAGAACTGGTAAATGCTTTTAATTTAAAAGTTCTTGCAGAAACACTGGAGGAGCTGGATTGTGTAGGTGGGGAAGGCCTTTTAGCGCTTGCATTGTGCCCGTGCCAAAAACTCCACAGGTAACACAGATAAAACTTAAGAAACAGTCAACATTTTATATGCAGAAGGATAAAACCAGCTAGGTTGGAGAAGGGCGAATTTCTTTCAAGAACATTTTCAACCAAAACCTAATGACTTGCCTTAATCACCTAAAGTGACTAAAATATTGAATAGTTTATTTTCTGCTTTTGCATAAATACTTTTAAGATGACAAACACTTTTAGGCCTGCCAAATACTGTCATCTTTTGGCAACGTTAACATCTCAGGCTTGATACATTTTCTTGACAACAGAACAATTGTGTGTGTGTGTGTGTGTGTGCGTGCGAGTTCTCTTTTCTTGAAAAACATTTTGTCAAGAAGTAGTGACAAAACATGTGGTAGTGTTTTTAAAAAGACTATCTCTGCAAAGGCATCTCTTACATAAAATAGGAGATTTTTCAACTTAAAAAGTAAACCGGTGACGTATGCAATAGAATATTTCAAACTGTTTTTATGAGTGATTCAGATATTTTTAAGCATCCCTCTGGTGTGCTAGAGAGGATATGCAAAATATTGTAGTTTGAAATTAGTGAAACAATGCTGTGATGTCAGCAGTAGTAAAAATAACAATGAATAATAGCCATTATTTATCAAGTGCTTACTAGGTGCTAGGCACTCTGCTCTGTGGTACATATTAATTTCATAATCTCATTAGTTTTAGGTGATAGAGATTATTAACCTTGTTTTATAGATGGAGAAATTAAGGCACAGTAGGAAGTTGCTCAAGCTTACACAGAGTAAATAGCAGAACTGAGATTTGTTCCCCCTCCCCCCATGCCTTTAGGACTGTGTCACTCTGTAATGAGTGGACACTGAGACACGTAGCAGGTCCTACGGCTCAGGTTCAGTGTTGGGATCTGTTCATGGAGTTCTCGTACATTTCAGTGGCTCTTGTTATCGCTTGGCTCACCGAGGAAAACCGGAAGTGAGGGCTTTCATTGAGATTAGCCCATGTTTAGTGTTAGATTCTGCCATAGAAGCCAAGAAAATACAGAGCCTTCTAGAAACAGTGTAATTCTGTTATTTATCCTGTGTTTTTACAGTGGCTACCAAAGAGTGAAAATACACTCATATCTGTCCTTGCTGATTTTCGTCAGGGGTGACAGACAAGGAGACCAAGGTGCAGGGGGTTTGAGGGATTGGCTTGAAGTCACACAGCTAGTTTTTGCTTGAGTTCGGGCTAGAAACTAGACTTCACGACTTAGAGCTCGGTTCTGTGTGGAGTCACATTGCCTCTTCAAACCAAGCCCAGTGCTTGTTTCCCAGGACTGAGTTAGTGGCACTTTAGTGGGAGTCAGCACTCGCACAACGACGACGGTCTGGTTTCCCCACCACAGCTCAGGCCCGCCCTGCTGCCATGGGCTCCTCACTGGCCTCCCGGCCTGATCTCTTCCTCCGCACCGCAGCCTTCTTCACTGTGCACCTCTGATAGGGCTTCTTTCCAGCCCGGGGACTTCCCTCGTCTCACAGAGCCCAGGTGGAGGAGTGTTGTCTCATGGCTTCCTGACAGGAGCCCAGAGCCTGGCTCGCCTGGGGCGTCCCTGCAGCGTGCTGGACCCCCGCCGAAGAGCACCGTCGGGGCGCTGTGTGGTGTTTCTCTGAGCGTGTACTTTGTACTGCTTTCCCTGCACTTGGACGGCACCACCCCCAGACTCCACTCCTGAGTTTGGAATCATTCTCATCTTGTGCCAGGACGTCTGTGTTCTGCTTGCACCTTGAGGCATCCTCATCTGTCTCTTGCTCCCCTCCTCGGTGGCTCCTCTGTAGTTCCATTTGTTGGGATCTCTCATGCCACTCATCACTTTGCACCTTGCCTTCTAGTTGTTTTTTTCCTCATGTTTTAATCCCCCTCCTAGGACTATAGACTCCATGAGGGCTGTGCCATCTAGAACTTGGCATAGAAGTAACGTACTCGTAGCACTTAGCACGGCAACCCGGGTCATCAACTTGTAGGTGTTGTCTTGAACGAAGGAAGGAAGGAGTGACAGCATGTCTTGGATGCTGTTATAACAAATTAGTATGTCTTGAATGAATGAGCACGTGCGAATGGCTGGATAGGCATGTGACCTCACACAGACTCTTCCAGCCTCTTAAGGGGTAAGTTTTGACATAGTTACTGCTGTCCTATTCTTGGTGCTCATGGCTACTCTGCTTTCATGGCCATGAGCTGGGTTCGGAGGTGTGCATAAAGGGAGGGGGACTTAGTGAGAAGGGCTGTACCATTGCTCCAAGTCTCTCTCTGCCTGGATCCTGGGGATGCCTTCATTTGGCTTTAGTTGGCAGTGGATTACCGTGATCACCATGACTAAGTACTTTGAGGATTTCCAAGAGCCTGCCGGCCATTTGTATCCATCATCCGACGTGAGGAGGTTTGTGCCTACTCTACAGCCTGACAAGAAACTGCCCTTCATTTGGCACAGTCTGCATTCAGGTCCAATGGTGCATTTTATTAAAAATCAAGAATCCCAGCTTTTTGACCTGGGGTTTGAAGAGGAGGCTTTGCAGAGAGCCCTCCCTCCTTCCACGGCCCATCCTTTCCTGTTTCTTGCTGGAATGGGAGGTGCAGGCTACAGCTGTCCAGCTACTGCGCTAGGGGGGATTCTGGCTCAGTTGGGTGTTGGGGGTGAACAGGAGGGTCACTGGCATCGGAGAGCCAGGAAGCCACTACATCTCCTGGTGCCTCAGAATTGGGAAGCGGCGTTTGGATCACAGGCAGGACATGTCAGTGATGTTTCTTCCAAGCAGAGAAGAGGGCCTAAGCCTGGGGTGGGCAAGATCAGGGGCTGCCAGAGGGCTTTCTGTTGCAGTTGGGTAGGAGTTGGTTCAACTGGAGACTCTAGCTGCTGAGTGAGGCAAAGGGAGAAGACCCATTTGAGGGTTTTCTCTCCTCTTTCTGTCACCCTGTTGGCTTTATTTTGCCCAATTCTAAGCCAGACAGAGAGAAATGGAGTAAAATATTTAAAGCAGGTATCCCTCCCCTGCACCAGCTGGGACAACTCTAACAGGCTATGCACGTCTTCTCTATATTTATATTATCGATATGTCCTGAGAGACAGACTCAGAAGAAGAGCAAGCTATTTAGAAGCTCGTGGAATTGCACCGGCTGATTTAACAGCAACCCTACTCAGCTGTTCACTTCTAAGGCAGGTCACCCTTTGGTTACAGGCAAGAGAAATGGACTCCTGACAACTTAAGCAAAACTATAGGGATTTATTGGAGAAATAACTGGTAAACTTAAATGTCAGAAGAAGAGTTGAATAATCAGGCCTTGGGAAGATGAAGACTTAGGGCAGCCCTGGGGATCTGGGTTATAGGAAGTAATGGTCTCTCAGGCTGCTGCCAGCCAAAGACTTGGTCTCCTACCACCTCCTCCCCTGTGTCCTACTCTTCTCAAGATTCAGCATCTCAGGAGACAGATTTGGATTGGCTTGACTTGGCTATCAGTCCCCCTGAGATCACCAAGGATTAACCAGGAGCAGCTGACCAAAGGAAAAGTATGAAGAGGTGGTGGAGGGACTGGGCAGGAAAAATGACAGACATCTACTAGAATGGTCTAGGTCCACTGCACATGGGCTCACAGCTTCTTCCATCTTCCCCAGCAGAGTCATTCAATCCATCAGTCTATCTACTGTGAGTATCTATCATGGGGCACATAATGTGCTAGATGCTGGTAATACGATACTTCATAGTTCAGTTGTCCATGTCATAAGATGTGCTCCAGAGACAGAGAAGTTGGGCGTAACGATGTGCTTTCCCCATAGTGCTGTTCCAGTCAGCCCATAGGGCACCATTTCCAATTCCAGTAAATTTGCAGCAGGTATAGAAAGGCTCCTAAGCGGGCGCCTGGGTGGCACAGCGGTTAAGCATCTGCCTTCGGCTCAGGGCGTGATCCTGGCGTTATGGGATCGAGCCCCGCATCAGGCTCCTCCACTATGAGCCTGCTTCTTCCTCTCCCACTCCCCCTGCTTGTGTTCCCTCTCTCTCTTGCTATCTCTATCTCTGTCAAATAAATAAATAAAATCTTAAAAAAAAAAAAAAAAGAAAGGCTCCTAGGTCCCTTACTGTCCTCCAGGAAGTTCTTTAGATGTTAACACTCTGGCTTCTACTCATATTAGTAATTGCTTCTAGTAATTTTTTTCCTGGATATATTTATCTATATAATTTACAGTTTAGTAATTCTAACTCACGCTTCTTCAGAAATGTTCTTGTATCTTTTTTCCTGGGCAGTTGTGTTTTAATCCCCATTAATTTTCCAGGCACCCAAGAACACATATAATGTTTCTACTTTTGGTGGTCTTCCCCACCTACTTCCTCCTTGAGTGTCATATAGTAGAAGAAAGCTCAGGGTAATGGAGCCTATGTCTAGCTGTGTGACTTTGGGAGCCTTCTGAACCTCTCTGTGCCTTCTTCATTCTCTCTTCTGTCAAATGAGGTAATCTCTGCCCCTCCTACCTCATCAGGGAGGATCAGATGAAATAATGGATGTTAAAAGGCTTTGAAAAATTGAAAGTGTTCTTAAAGCCCAGGGGAGTGTTGGGATTCTGTGGCCTTAGGGTAGAGGGTTAAATATGAGGACTGATGACTCATAGTAAAGAAAATAAAAATAATAGCAATAGCAGCCCAGCTTTATCCAGGGTTTATTATCCTTCAGGCGCTATGCTAAGCATTTACATGGATGATTCATACAATGCCCACTTGACCAGCCTATATAGGAAATAGTAGCACCACCTCAATTTTACAGAAGAAACTGAGGCTTAGAAAAGCAAAATAATTTGCCCAAAGGTGCATAGTTGGTTTCCATGGGAAGCCTAGATTTTACTGAAAATCTGTCCGTTTTATCTCCCCAGCTAGACCAATAAATGTTGCCTAGTGATACTTCTCACGATCTCTTAGCTCTGGGACGGGAAGCTGCACTGTTGTTGCAGGGTTAGAAACATGGATGCTGGAATTGGGCAGCCTCAGCTTTAAGTGTGTCTAACACTTTGGAGCTGTGTGGTCTAAGTGAGTTATTCAGTTTCTCTGAGCCTCGGATGCCTTTTTGTGAATTGGTGGTGATAACAATACCTTATTCTTAAGGGTGTTTAGCAGAAGTACATATGAAAAACTATAAAAATAGTAATCATAATCATTATTAATTAGATGTTGAATGATTGAATTGCTAAGTTTGGGTCCAGACAAGGGTCATGTAAGTCTGGCAAATCCAATGAAACAAAAGAGATTAAATTCTTAGGAATTTGCTCTTTCTTTCCCCCAACCTCACATCTTATAGAAGTCCCCAAAGGTGTGGCTCCCTGACTTAATTCAGCTCTCAGATGCATTTGGTTAGGTCTGCAATATCTATGAGACATCAACATGATAAAATAGGAAGATTTCTCATTTAAATTTGTATATCTGGGTTTTCTTATAAAATTGGAGAATATAGACCCATAGGCTCAGATGCCTGCCTGGCAACCCCCAGCTTTGCTAATAACTCTCTTCTTTATGTGGGGGTGGGGTGTAACTTTTTGTGTATTCCTGTGGGAGTTTGAGTTTGAGCCCCTGCCTGAGAATCACCCAAGTCAGCCTGGGAAAAGTAGGGGAGGAAATAGAATTGGCTCTTTCTAATGAGAGGAAAAGAAAGAAAGAAAGAAAGAAAGAAAGAAAGAAAGAAAGAAAGAAAGAAAGAAAGGGAAAGGGAAAGAAAGGAAAGGTACCTGAAGTGGTACCCGTCCCTAATTTTATCCAGGTCTTATCAATATTCACTTGTATCTGCTATACCATGAAGGAGAAGGCAGCCCCCTCCCCCACTCCAAACCCCTTTGCAGAATAAGGAAAGGGAGATGAAAGGGAAAACCAGAGAGGGATGGGAAACGTGTTGTTTCTTAATTAAGCTGGGGAAGGAGACAGGGGCTGGAAGAGACAGTGTGGCTTGTGGTTGGGCATTTATCACGCTGTTGCCCCCTGACCTGGGGGCTGTGCTGGACGGAAGAACCAGGCTGCTCGGAATGGCTTTGCTGATATGCCATTCCTGGGGTAAGTGGTTATTGATGAAGGGGCTTAAGTGGCATATGGAGAACACCAGCCGTTGAGCTAATGCTCTGGGCTCCTGCAGTGTCGGCATCTCCTGGGAGCTTGGCTCCACAGTCCTGCCCACGCTTGGATTCAGGAGCTGAGCTGCATGGGCTCCATTGGCATCCAAGGCAAGGGATTGTATCTTCCTCCTCCTCTCCTTCTCCCCGACATGGCTAGGACTTAGAAATCTGGACTGTCTTTCCGGGATTTCTGACTTTAGACTCTGATGCCTCTGTTTTAATGGCTTTATTGCTGATCTGAGGAAGAGGAGAAACTGCGTTAATGGCTTTTGTGGATGATGGTGATTTGGGAGGTGTCACATCAGCAAAATTCTGAAAGAATATTTGTATATAGAACTTTGCAAGAAAAAGAGGGAAGTTTTGAAAAGAATAAGAAAGAAAAAGTAAAGGCAGAGAGAAAACAGACTTTTGTATCTCTTTATACCCTTTCTAGGGAATATTAGGATTTGGAAGATTTTAGAAATCATCTCTCCCAGCAGTTGTCAGCTCTGGCCTGTCATTAGAATGTCCTGAGAATCTTTAAAACAAATACTGATGTTTAGTCCGTGCCTCTAAACTTTCTGAATTAATTGGTCTGGGCTAGAGCCCAGGCATTTTCTAAAAACTCCTGAGGTGATTGTAGTGCACAGTCAGATTGAAAACACGGACCTAAAGCCTTCCCTTTATGGTCAAGATAAGTGATATTCACCGACTTCCAAATGGTCACAAAGCTGGTTAGTGGTAAAGCTACCACTCAAAAGCTAGGTTGTCAGTTTCTCAGCACAGGAAACCTTGCCAATATCATTCTTATACCTCTTTCATGATTCCTGCCATATCGTTGTACCGTCTGCACTGTTTTTACAAATAAATTTATTTGCATCAACTCACTCCTTAAACTTGACTTTATTTGAAAAGGAGACTTTATAGCACTGTGGTAAGTGGCAGTTCAGCCTCTCCTGCAGTAAAGAGAAGGTAGCCACCGAGTGCATGCGGTGAAAAGAGAGCAGCGGCAGGAGGCTGCCGGGACGCTGGTCAGCACAGAGTCTGGCAAGCATTCGGTGTCCAAGAAATGCCAGCACCGAACTGAGGCTCTCTTTTTGGACTTCATCAGAACAATAAAGAGAAAAGTGAAAAGGGACAGACTTTCTCAATACGTGATTTGATGTTACTTGATACTCACGTACTTGCACCACTGAAATAGACCTGAATACATTGTTGGTACTTCTTCTTTACCTTGAGGATGTGATGGTTGGTACTTACAAGCAAAGTACTCTTTTTGGGGGTCAGGTGCCCACGAAATAGAAAATGATGTTTAAACTTTGGTCGTCAGCCAAGAGACTTGAGAAACTTAGAGAGTAGACACGAGAAACCAGAAATAATCATGCCCAGAATCATAGAAATCAATTTTCAAACCAGCTGAGAATTTTCACATTTATGGTTTGGCATCTTTGTGTTATTGCTAGCCACACTGCCGGTGGTGGTCCTGACTAAAGCAACAAGCTGAACTCAGAGGAACTGGAGGTGCTAAAGGGCTGGTTCCATTTGCTCTTTTGCCCCTTCATTTGGAATTCCAAGTATGACTTGGACGCTTATGAGATTCATGGGAAATTAGCTGCTAACTAGAGGACTCAAATATTATAACGGTAATCAGCATTTTAATTCCATTTTTGTTACTGAATTTCTGTCCGAAGAGATATTTCTATTTTCTTTATTTGGTTGGACACACACACACACACACACACACACACACATATACACAAAGTTGCAGGATGAGATTCTGCCCAGATAAAGTACTAAAATTCTTCAGTTCTTAGAAAAAAATGGCCTGTTCTCAGCCTGGAATCTATTTATTCTAGGTTTTGGTTGAGCACATTATCCCTGGTTTGGTCATTGCCTCCTCCCTCCACACCCCAACCTCTACCCACTTGGTAGCATTATTTTTCCAAACTAAAATATCTGCTTCTTATTCCCTTTGATTTTCCAAAGGTATTAGAGCCGATAGGGAGTCTTAGTCATTCAGTCAATACTCTTTGATACATTTACCTAAATGGCATGTTCTTCTTCGTGTCGTTGCATCCACGCAGTAATTAAATGTGCCTTCAAACAGTATTGAAGGTAGGTAGTCTGAGCTTATTGCTTAATTAGTTCAGGTTTGTCCTGCAGTTTCCCATCACTGTGCAATCAATACTGCTCTAGAGAACATTCCACCAATATTGGAAAAAGATGCCTCCCGCGTCCACGAGTGGATGCAGGGGGTTCAGATAGTGTTGTAAGTTAGTCGTATTGGAAATATCACGTCTGTCATACTTCCAGAGAGCTTGCTAAGTGAACGTGCCTCTTCAAAACATGCTATTTACACAGAAAACCCCTACCTGCTTCCTTGGGGTCTGGTCTTCCTTTCTCCTCTCATGTCTTCAGGTTCCTAAGAATTTCCACCACATGAAAGATCGGGCTTGAAAGGCTTGCTGCCAAAGAGAACCATGTGCTATTTTACTACATTCTGGGCCATCACAGTAATTTGATTAAAATGAAAAGCTGATATTTTTCTAACAAGAGCTCTGTCACAAGACTAAGACACTATGGACTGAGGGAGTCCGGAGCCTCCATGACATGTATCCAGGACTCGACACACAGTGTGGCCTAGGGAGTCGGGGGCCAGAGACCACAGGTCCTGCGAAGACACAGCCCCATGAGGTGACAAAGCCGTGTTTCTGACCATTTGTTGTGTTGCATTTCCTTTCAGGGTAATTCTGGTTAGATCAAGAGCCTCATACATAGGATGTTGGGTGGGAGTTTAGCTCTATTCAGATCACAAACCCATCTCTTCCCTTAAATACCAATTGGATTATATTCTCCAAATCAAGTGATCATGGCTATTTCATTAAATTACTTGTAGCTGGACAGCAGTTTTCAAAGACAAGCAAACTGAATTTGTGGTGGAAAAAGCCAAGTACGGCAAGATAATTAGACTCTGAATGCCTTGTTAATAGGGATTTTTGGTTATTAGTTCATTTATTCAACAAATACTTATCAAGTACCTGCAGTGTGTCAGGCACTATGCTAGGATCTGGCGACATAGCAGTAGATAAGACAAAGTTATGGCCCTCAGATAACTTAATTGAATCTTGTTACTCTTTGCATTGTCTAACCCAGTGTCCAACACAATAAATAGTCCCTCAATAAATAATTGTTAACTAGAACAGAAAGGATGCCCCAGTGCATCATCTCCATCTGTGTTTTGAAGCTTTCATCACTCTGCACCTTTGATTGAGCCTTGCTATGCAAATAATACTATTAGTAACAACTCTAGCTGCTAATATTTATTTAATAAATGTCAGCTGATTAGCCTTCCTTAGTTCATTGTCTCAGGACAGTTTTCTATCTGACCTAGGATTTCTAAAGACATTTCTAGGCATGTTCCAAAACCTACCAACTATCTACTGTTAGAGAGTTTCAATTAGTTTGTGGTTTGGTCTAGGCTGGTAGTAACCTATTTTGAATTCTTTTCCCCAAGCTATTCATTGACAATTGCATCCCCTGTGCATAGCTCGTGTTGGGCACATAGTAGGCACTCAAATAGGTTCTGGTTGAGTGACCCAGATGCAGTTTAAAATGATGTTATCAAGGAGCCTTTCCTAGCGAAATCTTGAATCAGGTATCTCAGATCCTGTTTTACTTTATGTGTCTCCTGGACCCTTTTTTTTTGTTTTTGTTCTTGTTTCTGTGTGTGTGTGTGTGTGTGTGTGTGTGTGTGTGTGTGTGTGTGTTTGTAAGATTCTAGCTACACTGCTTTGGTGAACTATTTTTTAAAATAGCAATTTTGGGGGCACCTGGGTGGCTCAGTCTGTTGAGTGTTCGACTCTTGATCTCAGCTTAGGTCTCAATCTCACAATCCTTATTTCAAACCCCACATTGGGCTCCATGCTGGGAATGGAGCCTTCTTAAAAAAAAAAAATTTTAAAGTCTGTCAGTGCATTTCTGCAAAGTAACCTTAGTTTCCTGCACTATTTTGCTAGGAGCTTAGGGATTATATCATATGTACAACAACAACATAAAACCTTTAAAAATACAGAACTCAGAGTACTTGAACGTTTGTAAAGTATTTTTAAATTAATTTTTAATGAGTTTTAATATTTTAATATTGTACTGATTTTAAGTAAGAAAGTTGTTCTTGTATTAGACAGTGGTGTACAATATTACTTCATGGGATAATGTTTAATTAAAATACACTAATTTATGTATTTGTTTATTAGCTTTATCCCTAAAGCAGAGAGAACTGCTGCATAATTTTATGAAAAATGTAAATGAGGGTTTTGGCATCACTAATAAAGTTAAATTAGCATAGGTAAAAATGTATGCTTTCACTTTCAAAACTTTACAAAAAAGAACCTGAAGATGTTGATTTGACATATAATAAAGATCACTTTTCAGTGAAAAGATTAAACTCCCATGAAAACAACCTTCTGTTTTTCTAATTTCCTTTTGGCTTTATTAGGTTTTACCTGATTTGTTCTTGTCTCAAAACATTTTCTCTTGTTTCCATAATTGCGGGAATCATTTTGATGCAAGGATATTGTAGTAAGTTTTTTTTTTTTTTTTAACATTTGGAACTAGTTAGCTCCCCTCACGCAGTACCGTCCACTTTGAGTATTGATGTAACAAATGAGAAACACCTTATCGAATGTTCTATGTTCTTTGCTGATTTTACTTACCCCTAACTTCGATTTTACGCTCCTTAAGATTGGAGTCTGGTTTTTGTGAACTTCTGCTGCGGTTTTGACATCCTTCATATTTTAGAAAGAAGCAATAATATCATAGCCTTAACCTTATTATTATGGAACTTATTAGCTTACTTCTCCTTTAAAAAAAAAACTGTTTAAATCTCTTGATCAAGGCAAAGAGAGAAAATGCAGAGGAATGGCGTTCTCCAGTTTTTCAGAGTTTTATAGAAATGTTCTAGATACAGTCCATAAACATCTACTGTGCTTCCTGTGGGGGGGCGGGTGGGGTTGGGGGGCAGGGGTCTACCTTCAGTAGCATCACGTTTCCAGGCAGAAAAGAAAACAGATTCAAAGTGCATTGAAAAGGGGACAGCCCTGAGATATTTTCTCTGCATTTTCCCTTTGTTAGTTATTTATATTCACACTTCTTCACTTCACTACATTCCTTAGTAAACAGCTTGCAGGGGGGTTGATGTTTGTTAATGAACTGTCAATAAACACATGTTCTTCCCGACTTCTTAAAAAAAAAAAAAAGACTCTTTTGGGGGGTGAGCGCGTCGGTTTCCAATTCCTGTTCACGCCCTGGAGACAGAGGAGTGCTGGCTGAGGACCCGGCCTCGGGGCTGGGCACGGCGACAGTCACGTGGTGGAGGGGAGCCTTTGTGCCCGGGGGAGAGCTGCAGGTTTTGACAGAGTGTGTGCGAGCAGTTTGAAGGACGAAGCCGGGAAGTGTTTGGAAACAGGGCTGCTAGCATTCCCAACAAAGCTTGGAGAAGTCTCTCCAAAGAACAAAAGGCAACACACACACACACACACACACACACACACACACTCAGGATGAGGACTTTCTTCTCTGTTGACATGAGAGTGAGTCAGAGGCTGACCCAAGTTTGGAGAGAGGACAAATAACCACATCTTTGTTGAGGGAAATAGGGTCCAGTCATTTTCTTTTCTTTCTCCTGATTTCTCTTCTGCTCCTGTTTTCTCTTGATAGCTAAAAATCTCCACTGAAGTGTCTAATCAAGTCCTTATGACTACGAAATGTCCACGGAGAGGAAGCTCAGCCGTTTGAAAACATAACACTTTCTTTTCCACCGTGGTTCACGCAACGTGACTTGTGGGCAGAGGGAAAAGAATGATATGTGACCCGGAGGGTGGACACGGTGGAGAGACCAGAAGCCCTTTTGTTGCTGGCAGTCTTAAGCTACAAATTAAACAAGAGAAACTTAGAACAGCCTTTAAAGAAAACTATTTATAATTTCATTAGTATTATTACTGCCTTCTATTCATTGTGAAACAAATTGTCCCAAGAGCAACAATTCTGGAAATTTGTGCTTTAGAAAAAATGTTGAATTTCCCAGTATCCTTGTCTGTTTTTTTTTTTTTTCCTTAAAAATTTCATGCATTGTTAGGGAAGAAAAGTCTAGTCTAACTCACAAATGCATCCTTATTCTCATGTATATTTGATACCGGCCCCAGTCTAATCTGATAAAGTGCACTTTGCCTGTGGTGTCTTACAATAAGCTGGCTGCATTAGTGCCGGGAAAAATCAATACCGATTTATAATTTACCATCGCAAAAACCTATCACTTTTTATGACCCTCCATCCTGGCTCATTAATATTACATTAAAACACACACACCCACTGCAACAGGGGGAAATTGTAGCTTGTCAGGTTTACAGCCATAAAGAAACCTTTAATTGGGCTTAGTTTGGGAATTCAGGCACAGATTTTGTTTACTTGTTTTCTTTTTTAACATATAATGTTTACGTTGGTGGATTATAAGAGGATGCATAATACGCCTATCTATTTCTCCGCACAGACAGAAGAAAAGTGTGTCACAGAAATTCTGAAATACACTTGTACATAGCTCTCCATGTGTATATTTTAATTGTATCTAATAGTATCTTCCCTGTTTTTCCGTGGCCTCCAAACCCTTTCCACGTCCTTCTTTTTTCTTTTTGTGTGAGTGTGGGATTTCTTTCTCTGTGTGGAAGCATTCCAGCTGATGGTATTCTCTTATCTTTTTGGCTTGTCATAGTTGATATTTATTTCCCCCCTCCTCAGATCACGAAGAAGCTAAATGCCATCTTTTGCATTGTCTGTCTCCCAAAGAAAGGATGCATATTTGATATTTCTTCCACATTGAATGGAGAATATTACGCTGACCCTGCTTGGAAACACAGCGATTCTCCCAGTGCTTGCTTTTCCCCAGCAGAGAACTATAGAATGTGTGTGTGTGTGTGTGTGTGTGTGTGTGTGTGCGCACACGCTCGATTCTTTCACCTTAAAGAAATCCCAGAAGAAAAATTAACAATACTCTTTCCTTAAAGACCACATCTATTAAGCAGCTTTGCCCTCATGTGTTTTTAGACTTAAAAGTCTTATATCTAAATTCTTTCCAGATAATGTAAAAAAACTGATGTCACTGTTTATGCTGGCAGCCTCAAGGTGCTCTATTTATTTCATACTATTCAAATAGTTTCCAGGGAATTTTTCCTGTTAATATCACGACGAACCAACCTTACCACATGGCTTCTCCCTCTCCCTGGCTGCCTGCAAGGTTAGGGTCTTTTTCCCCCCTTCTCAAAAAAGAGGTAAGATAAAGTGTAAAGCAGAGCCAAATAAATAAATAAATAAGGGGAAGGGGAAATTCAGTGTGTTCTCAAGTGTGCAGGAGATCCGCACCATGCAGCAAATACATGTCGTGATTGGGTTTTTAAAAGACGTCCGCCTCGCCTCTGACTGACAGGGCCTATTGATTTTTTAGGTTTCTGCCGTCATCGGTTTCCAGCCTCACAGCGGCCGCGTGTCGGGGGTCAGGGCGCACCGGGGCGCAGTGAGCCAGCCCTCGCCACTTCCCAAAGTGAAGGGCCGCTGAAAGAAAATCAATCATGTCATAAGTGAGAAGCATCAAAAATTTTCCCCCTGTATGGCCAAGACCCATCAGCCTGTCTCCACTCAGTAGCTAAGGTTAGGCATCTGTCAAGTCAGACTAGGTGAAAAGTATTAGAAATGCCAGTTAACCCATGGGTAGACTGTGTAGGTGAGCTGCTGCCTCTTCCCTTTGTCTGGCCATCCCGGGGTGACACGACTGGCGATCGCTCTTCATTCTGGAGCCGGCGGCCCCCATTTCCCATCCCTTTAGCCTCTGTGTCTCTCCCAGCTCTTCTCCCTCTTGCTCAAGGCAGGACGGCTTGGGGCCTGGTTCCCTGTTTACCTAAGAGGTGGTGAAGAGTCAAAACGGATGCTTTCGCTTAGCAGCCCACTGGGAGGGCGGGGCTGTTGTGTTTCCCTAAGTGAAGCAGGTTCTCTCCACCCATTTGGTATCCAGCGTTGGAAACACACATGACGCAGATAAGTCAGATTGTAAAATTAATTGTGCACGTCACGTGGTAGGAAACTGTTATTTGACCACTGCCCTGATGTTTCTGAGCTGACGGGGCGCTGCATTGTTTGACGAATGGGGAGGAAATTTATTTTCACTCCTCAGAGAAATGATCAGGAGAATGCCGTTCGTTGGAAAACGCCTTTTTTGTATTTCTTACATTCCAGGACTATATAATTTGATTGTATAGTTTGGTGAAAGAAACAGCATTAAGTGACCAGCATGGAGAAACCCTTTGACACGTACCTTCTAATTCTGCATTTGGTAATTGGCTGGAATGCGATGATAGGTACCTTTCAAGATATAAATTATAGATGATGTGTTCTGTGGGAAAATGATAGGCTTTGATTCTCATATTTTAGTTCGCATTTATTTTCATCGATACAGTGAAAATGAATAGTTTTGTTTGCTTGTCTGTGTTGCTGGTCAGGAAGGGTGGGTTGGAGTGCTGACTGCTGTCAGGCTGGCCTTACCTCGTGCTTTCCACCCACTCAGTGCCTCTCCTTTCAGGCTTGTCTCTGTTGGTTGACAGTGGTTCCATGATAGTCACTGCCAATTTAAGACCAGTTTGAAAGTTCCCGAGAAGAGCTTCTTTCTGGGAAATCTGCAGGAGGAGTTCACTTAGGTGGAGGGGCAGATTCTAAGATCTCCTCTGTTTGGGGTGACCACCTCAGGAGCATTAGAAGAACCTGAAACTGGATTGATACTGAGAGCCCTGTTGTAAGTTTCCACACCTAAATTGACATTCACTGCCTGAACCAAGATGTATACTCACTAATAAATATTTTAGCTCTCTATGCTTCGGTGATTACGCTGGCCATTCCATACAGATAAAAAGACAAAATGTTTCTTTAATCAGTACTGTGATGTGAGACCGTTAAGGTAATAGTGCTTGAAACTATTAGAATCTCGAAGATATTGACTGGCTTGCTTTTGGCATGGCAATTATAATTACATTTTTAGGTTACATTTTATGGGTTTATACTAGTTATTCTAACATAAAAGAAATTGCTGTCCGGAATTTTAACAGAGGGGAGAATGATCTAGGTTGAAATCCTCAGCAGTCCAGGCATCAGGGACTGCTAATATACGATCTAATTGTGATCAATACTTTCTTTTCTAGTTTCTATAATGACAAGGCCTTTGCAATAAAAACACTACCATCTTTTTGAAATCCACAGAATGATAAATGACCCAGGCCAACTTGAGGGGGAAAGTGTAGTGTATTTTACATTCCTAGTGATTTATTATGGATT
Source organism: Ursus americanus (assembly GCF_024610735.1). NCBI lineage: Eukaryota > Metazoa > Chordata > Mammalia > Carnivora > Ursidae > Ursus > Ursus americanus. The sequence goes on from NC_142141.1 coordinate 17,214,767, forward strand.
TGTGAACATAGCTGGTGTGAAATCAAGCTCAGGGAAAAGAGAGGAAAAGTACCCAACAAAGAAATCCATTCTGCCTAAAATGCCTGGGTTGAAGTCCCATTACCATTGATGTGAGCTAAGTACTCTCATCAAGGGGCTTAGGAACCCTTGAGTATTTAGATTCTTTTTGTTACATTACAGCAAAGGGAATAAAGCCAACACAATGAACCAGTACTTTGCTATGTATGAATGGGTAGGTCAGCCTAACTCACGTGTTACATAAAAAGGACCAATTTGATTCTGTCTTGACAATAAATGAAAGCTTAGCTTTGAAGGAACTCTTCGCTGGGTCTATTTGCTTTCAGAGACAGTATTTTGGGCAGGCTCTGGAGGCAGGTTATTTCAGGTGTAAGAAGGAGCATCTGCTTGTTTCGTTAGCTATTAGGGACTTAACTTCCTTTAGTGTAAAGCTGAGCCTAGTCATCCCCAACCAAGTTTCGCCTGTGTGGGAGTGCATTGCTGTCCTAATCCAACCCAGCCAGTCATTCAGACCTGACACGTGAAGTGTTTGAGGAAGCCCAGGAGAGATTCATGAACTCTGTAGTATACACAAGTGAAAAATGTGTCCACATGAGCCCCCTTTCAGCCTCCGTCCCAATTACGTATGGCCAATAGTGTTTCTCATGTGGCTAGGGTTAAGTTTCTCAGTCTTTCCATTTTTGATTTTTGTTTATAGGTTGCCTGTTGGCATTTTGCTTCAGGCCAGCTCTTAGTATATAATATTAATGATGTCTTTTCCATCTTCTTCCTCCCCACCTCCTTTGCTCCCTCCCTTCCTTCTCTTTCTCTCCTCTTTCTCCCAACTTGTTCCCCAACTCCCTTTTCCTTAAGAAAACCAAAACTTTTTTTTTTGTGAAGAGCTGAAAAAATATATGAAGGCTCTGTACAGGACTCTCAAATTTGGGACTGATCCAATATATTTTCTGCCATTCACCAGACCTTTGCATCTCTTAAAGAAAATTTCCGGTGTCATGTTGAAGTGAATGGATATTTTTCCCCTGTTAACCAGGAAATGTTCCATTTTCCTGCCTCAGTAAACATAGCATACAGTAAGTAGTAAGTACAAGGGCTAAGGGCTCTTATTTATGTGTTTTCTTTGGTCAGGACTTCGGAAGGAGATACAGAAGGTGCAGGAGACTAGGTTTTTACATGAGATTATCAATCATCTCTTTTCTCCAAAATCAGGCTTGAGACAAAAAGGATGAAGAGGGTTTTTGTCCTCAAATATCCAATTCATCCTATCAGGTTTCCCACAGTGACTTTCTCCACCAAGGTCTTAATGCACTACTCTGAGAATGTCTCATCAGTGACCAGAGCTGACGGGGTCTTTGAACATTAGACAGTACCCATTAGTCAAGGTCCCTAGGCTAACATCTTCTGGATGGCATTTTCTTCTAAGTGTGCCATTAGTTAGTATAATGGACTGGTGTCTGTCAGCCTTTGGGACAGGACAGAGAGAAGCATCTAAGACCCTTTGTTAGAAGAATGGGCTGTGTTTTCCTCTAACCTGGAAACATGTTCCCAGCAACATTTTAGCCCTAGAGAGACAATAAATGTTAATGGCTTCAGTGAAGTCTTTATGATCTCCCAGGTCAGAAATGTTTTTTTCCCCCTTAAAACCTCAGATATGGATTTACAAAATACTCTTCAGAACCATTATGGTCTTTTGGGTAAATAGTTTTTGTTTTAGAACATTTTTATAATACACATGTTTTAAAAAGTGTTCTAAATATGTATTTTTACGATAGATCATGACAGCTCCTTAAAGAGCCATTCTTGCCTATTAGGGAGATAACGTGTGTATGTATTCAAGAAATTGTCGACAAAAAAACCGTCTCAAAGCTTTGTATGTTTCCAATGAGGATTTTTTTTCTTACCAATATACTTGAAAAAATTATACAAATCAGATTGTCAAAGCGAGACAGTTCAGAGTTGAGGATTTTTGAAATGTCTCTCAAGTAGCAATTGAGGAGCTCCAGGATGTGAAAGATCAGAACTCCTGGCTACCCTTACTTGAGACTGTGAACGTACATTACCAGAGATTTGGGTGATTTGCCAGACTTTCTTCCTTAAGCTTATATGCTTTTGAAAGTTAACAGACAAGGCTTTGATTTTGTTGGAGTCTCTGAACCATAGGTTGCCATCTAATCATAGAGGGCTTGAAATCAGTCAGAATAGGGCATCTACTTGTTGGTTTATTCAGACTTTTATTGAATATGCTGTTGTGCTAGGAATTAGAGCTATAAAGAGAGTCAGCTGCATTTATGACCTCGCAGAGCATGGAAACCTGTAGATACATTCAGCGAGGAAAATTCTACAAAGGAAGCGTGAAAGAACAGGAGCACCAGAAAGGTGCATTAGGAATAAGGATGGGATTGCAATTTGTAAGATATGGGTGTCTGTAAGTTTCCTCAGGGTGCAAGGTGGTTGCAAATGATCAAAGGTGCTGAGTCAGGTGGGTGAGATGGTGAGAACCAAAAGATGACATCGTGTATGATAACAGTGAGGATGACCATGGGCACCACTCCCACCACTATTACTAGGCTTTTCTGGGGGCATTTAGCTAAGAATAGTACATGACTTAATGTTTACTTCAGAGGATACATTTTTATCTCATTCAAACAAAAAATGGTATTGCATGCCTTCGGTGTGCTTGTAATTTGGGGTATAGGGTTCTGTCCTCGTGGAACTTATAGAGTATTAGTGGGATTGGGGGCCTGGAGCTCAACCATTAATGAAAAAAATCGCACATGTAAACGTGAAATCTATAATGTGATAAGTCCTTAAGAGAGAGGACACCAAATATTTGGTTGATTTCGTAGGGTCTAATGGAGGTGGGGGAGCGTGTATGGTGACTTGACCTGGTTTGAGAGGCCTGGGAAATGCCCACGAAGATGACGAAGGAAGGAAGAGGGTTAAGAAGGTGAATGAGGTGACACTGAAGTGGCAGGATGTAGGAGAATATTCTAGAGAGGAGGAACAGGAAGGAAGAGGGAAAGAAAATAGAGTGAATAATGAAAGGATACAGTAAGGGGGTAGGAATAATATCTTTTCTCCCTGTCTTTCCTTTCCTCCTCATTCTTTTGTTCTTTCAACAAATACTTATTGCGTTCCTCCTAGGGTTCAGGCGCTGGTCTAGGCACTGGGGATCCAGCATGAATGCAATAGTAAAAACAAAACAAAACAGCCCCCTGTCCACATGGAGCCTACATTTTTGTGGGGGGAGAAAGACAGTAAATAAGTAAAATATATAGGATGTCAGATAGTGATGAATTCTCCTGAGGAAAATAATTCAGGAAATGGAGAAAGGGAGCATTTGGGGTGGGATTGGCATTGTTATTTGAAATAAAGTACCCAGAAAAAGTCCCACTGATAGGTTGCTAATTGAGCAAAGACCAAAAGAGCAGAGAGAGTGGGCAGATATCTAGGGAAAGTGAAGTTAGAGCCGACCAAGCAATGTAAGCCGAGGCCCCAAAAGAAGAGTGTGTCTAGCAGCCTTGAGGAAAAGTAAGGGGGACAGTGTGATTGAAACAGAACAAGCAAGGCAGAGAGTAGTAGGTAGTGCTGCCAGAGGCATAATGGCGCCATTTTGTAGGCCATATAAAGATCTTGGGTCTTAACTCTGCATGAGACGGGAAGCCATTGGGAGTAGAGGAGAAGTAGATGAGAATATTTTCAGGCACTGATGAAGATGTCCATCCAGTCATTAACAGTAAGTAAATAAAGCCTAAACTAAAGGGAAGCATTTCCTGGTCTCCTGGTGTTTCCTGAGTGAAACAGTAAAACCACTGCAACTTAATATTACATTTTTTTAGAATGGCTTCTGCGTCAGGTCCACTAACAGGATTTTTCAGCTGAATCTAATTCATAAAGATGCATTTTGGAACAATTCCTTTTCACCCATTAAGGATCTGCTTTGATAACCCTATTGCTAAAATTCTTTCTGAACCATTTGGTTGTGTGACAATTATATACCGAAATATGCAGCATGTGTGCTATATGGGTAGGGTGAATGAAATAAACTCGGCTGAATTTTGAGTGACAAGGTACCCAGCTGGGAGGGTGAAAGAGAGGGGAGGGAAAAGGAGCAGCTGGGGATGCAGATTGAGGTAGGCAGGCAAGACAATGGCCTGTCGCGATAAACACCTTTTTACAAAGGTCATCAGTCTGTCATAGGGACTCAGCTCAGACACCTTGGCTTTTATGCATGCTGAAGTTTCATTCTTTAGAGAAGCCAGTGGGATCTCTAAAAGGAAGGTTAAAAATCACTGTGGCAATTAATAAGATGATGAAGAAGAAGAAATAGTTCGCTATTCATATCTAAATTCTTTGTTACCCATATAGAAGTGTCCTTATTCTCTTCCCCTTTCTAGCATCAGGGCTATATTCCTTTGACATCAATCTTTGATATTAATCTTTCAACACTAGAAAGCAATTCCGAAGTTATGGACTGCAGGTTCTCTGCACTTTTACCAGGTGGAGGCGAGAAAGCATCTCCAGAGTATTCCTTAGCTCTTGGAGACAATACCAAATGGGTGTGGTTTGCCGAACTTTGTAGAGGCCACAACAAAAATCTGATATTTATACCTTTTCAGGCTTTGAAGCCATTTGCAGTGTCTTTGCTTGTGATCGTTAGTCTTCTCTTTGGCAATTCCCTTCTATGGATTTGTTCTAGGAAACAAAGAGGTCCTTGTGAGGCTTGGGGCAAACTCTCCTTCTTGATTTTCAGTGAATATTCATCAAGCACAATCAGCGAGTCTCTTTAGGCCTTGACCTGAGTTGGGAGGTGTGTGGTAACCCAAGGGAAAGCAAAGAAGACCCTAAGAAGGGAACCATTGAGAGCTGGTACTGTTGGGTCCGGGAGCTTAATGCTGAAAAGTAATTTCATTGGTGTTTGCTTGTTAAAGCCCACGTTTGCTTTTCTTGGAGGTCAGCTCCCAAACCTCGCTGACTTTTTACAGTCACTCATTTGGCCATCGGGAGCCAGGATTCTCAGGCCTCCTCGGATAGGCGATTTCCCAGGACCGGTGGGGAAAAGAACAAATATCATTAGCTCAGTGATTTTCATCATCAAAGTACTTTCTAAAGACAAACTAATTCCTCTTGCAAGAAATCAGGTTAAGCATTGTTATCCCCACTTTATAGATGGGTGTGCCCAGATTTCATTATTCCGAAGATAGATTTTGAGTCCACGACAAATGTACTTAGCATTACAGTCAATTGAAGATGAAAAGGCCTATTAGGCTGCCCAGTATCGCCCCTCCCTCTCCACCTTCACACAACCAGGACAGGCAGCTCCCTGCAATCTACTTTCTACTTCTTTGGCCTGGCTTCCTTTAAATGTCCCAGGGGAACCTCCCTATAAGTCTAACCTTGGAGAAAGAATCTCCTTCTAAAAAGCCGCTTTTGTGTTCTCAGTGCTGTGACCACCCCCCTCTGCTGAAAGGCTCTTGGAAGTGAGAGGAATATGGTTGGAAGTCTTTTTTCCTTTCTCTTTTAGGTGAATTGCAAATTCCGAGAGTCACATGTGTATCTTTTCCTTTCATAGTCGATTTTTATATGCCTTTCTAGGTTTACTAACAGACATACTGGATTTTGAGTTACAGTTGGGACATGAGCTCATGAAATTAGTATTAACTGCTTTAACCTGTGGGTGCTCGTGTTTATGGAATAAGCAAGTCATAATCGCTGACCACAGCCATTAAAATCTGATGTGAGTCAACTTTGAGTACAAAGACTTTCTATAAGCCACCCCTCTTGAAGCAGAAATGATCACAATTTAATATAATGAGAATAATTAATAAGGAGTGTGCCAGTGACCTTGAATATTAATATTGTTTCCTTTTCCTGTAAACAAACCGGGCTATTTTATTATTATTTTAGTGTGTAATTTGGCATAAACACTCCTTTTCACATAATTTCCCCAGGTGACTTTTGTCTCCTTGGCAATTTCCGGCTTTAATAAAGAAAACCTAATTAAGAAGGAGCTGTTGATTGGTTTGCTAGTGTAATTAACACAGGTGATGCTAATGAGTTTCTATGAAACCGGTGGTTTATGGGAAAAATAAACAGACCGCTGTTGCATATGGCCCAACTGATATGTGCACTCTGGAAGAAATGATGATTTCCTGGTCTCCTGTGAGTGGTTTGTGGGCATGGAATAGGCAGATAAAATATTTTATAAGATTCATTAGTGGAACTAGACCAAATTGGAAGCGAAAGTCGCAGTGTTAGGCGATATTAAAAAATCTGATCTCTGCTTCTACTTGTTAGGTCTGGTTTTCTTTTTTTTTTTTTTTCCATGTGCCTAAATGGGGCAGATTTCTTTTGTTCAGGGCGTGTTTCTGACCATCATGGTAGCTACCTTAACTTGGCAAAGCCCCCAGCAGACCTTCTAGAGACATTTTAATTTTCATTCTCTTTTCCCTAATTTTGCTCATTAACCCTTGAGGATGTATTGACCAGAAAAGCACATGGAATTCCTATAGAAATTAAGACTCCTGAGACCCTTCTTTCTTGGTCTACAGCTGCTTCCTGTGGACCACTTGATATTTATGTTTTCAGTGGCATCCACACTAGTCTGGTCCACCCAGAATTACTTAAACAAATTTTTTCTTTCTGCCTTTCTTCGCTGGGCTGGGAGAGGAGATAGGGACCGTGGTTCAGATTTCATTTAGCAACAACTTTATAAAATGAACAAGATTCATGGCATCAATGCATATTTTCTCATTATAAATCTTACTGAGAATACTTGGCTGTTATTTTTGATAATTTATAGATACCATCTGCAACTGCAAAATAGATTTTCAAAGTTATTTACATAAAAGACTTGTTATACTGAGACCTTTGATGTTCACCTTGCTTTTGTGGACCTGTTCCCTTTTTCTTTGGTGTGTTCTTCAAATCAGTCTTTAAAACATGTGTTTTTTCTTTATTTTCATCTCATTTTTATCCTGAGCTAGTCAATTCTTTCTCTTTTTTTTTCTACTTCCAAAAATGCCTGGTCTACTTTGTCTCTCATCTATTGCTATGTGACAGAAAAGCCAGAGACATTCTGTGTCTCGCAGTGCACCTCCAGGGACATCTTTTGAACTCTCATAATTTGTATTTATTGCCACCCACTTTGTAAGTTCACAGCTTAATTCGCCAGCAGTGGCAGTGTTAGGCCGACACAGTAAAACAAGATAACGTTAAAATGTCAGAATGAGAGGGGGCATGAATGATGCATTACCCCTACTAGGACTTGCACTTGTCATTCCCTTCCACCAAAGTGATGTTAACTACCTTTTGAGAGCTTTATCTGACTGGTATTACTCAGAAATAGGATCATTAGTTCACTGTTCTGATTAGGAAGCCGCTATGCTTGATTAACTCTTCTCGGACTAGGATCTCAGTGGAAGCACTAAATAAATGGCACAGACTTAGACATCTAGAACTAATTTATAATTATTTTTTTGGCAATTATTCGTAGTTGTTGACATGTGTTTTGCCATGATGTGGTACTTAACAGGGTTGAGTTAAGCCTACTGGAGAAAAGACAAGCATGTTTGAGTTGCACTTGTAATTCACATTTCAGGGGATGTCTTCTAGATTTTTATAATTATTTTCCCAGTGGACAGATGCTAAGCCATCGTTCTAATAGCATCAATGTTTGTTCCCAAACCTTTTGAAATTTCTGAGTTTTAGAAATTGACTCTTTCGTAGTTTTCTCAGACTTCCTGTCCTAGGAGGAAACCAGTGGAATTCATGTTTATTCATGGCGGTGACTCCATGTACAAGAAGCAGGGTTAATGTGTGTCTTGAGAAAGCTTCCCAAGTGATAAATCTAGGGTATTGGGAAAGGAAACACCTCCTCCCTTTCTTATTCCCCAAAACCACCTTACACTGTTCTTTCCCTACCTAAATTTTTCTCTCCAGTCTTGCTGCTGTCTGAAATCTTAGCATATTGATTCTCTGGCTTCTGACTAAACACGTAGCTCTCTTTCCCCTTCCAAACATATACTCGGTACTTACACTTAGTGTAAGGTTCTCTTAAGAGCAGGTTTTGATAGGGAATGTGTTGAAAGGCCAGGAGGTGGATATGGGCATGGCACTTAGGAGGAAATTTGTCCTGGAACAAGGATCTTGATGGTAGCAAAGACTTTGAGTTCAGCCTTTCTGAAATAAGAATATTTTTCGTCCTGTACTTCCAAACAGAAATTGAGCTATACGGAACGGTCTGTGAAGGACCGGTGCGTTTCATGCACCACTGTGTGTACAGGACCTAGGTCTTCTAGGTGCTCAGTGTACATTCGTTAGATGGAGTGGATGAAGCCATCACTGAGGAGCAGTGGTACAGTGTTCCCCAGCCCCCATTCAAGTACTTCCCTCTCAATGTCTTATTTCCTGAAAGGGCTTTTTATCTGTGTAGATCCAGAAACTTGAGTTGTTATTACAGATGCTGCTGATGAACCTGGGGTTACCCTGAGCATATTAACAGCACCATCCCATTATCTTCCTTTATCATATACTTGACATCTGCCCTAAGTTACTATCCTTCACTATCTGCTCAAGTCGGGCTATGTTCTCTTTGGAGATTTCTTGGCAGCTAACCCTTGCTGTAGATACAGATGAATTGGCCTTCAGCTATTTGTATTTAAAATGTAACCATTTGGCAGATGGTAACTACACTTAGCACAGTAAGCATAGCATAATGTACAGAATTGTCGATCACTCTGTCCTACACATGAAACCAACATAACATTGTATGTTGACTATACTTCTATTTAAAAAAATGTAACCATGACTTGCTTGTCTGAGAAGATGATTCTGGCCTTATTTTCACAACCAAGGCAGGTGCCTGTCTCTGGGGGACAAGTTTAGCCAGGGGGGAAGCTGGATATCAGTTTAGGAATTCAAAGGAGAACTTGGGTTTCAGAGTAATGATGATAAAACCCTAAGCGGTACAGAAAAGAGAGTATGTGTTTGGCTTGAGGATTCTTGAGTCTATTAGTTGCCTTGTAAAAGTATACTTTTTGTCAGGGTGAATCATTTATAGCGAATTCTGGTTTATTGATATTTCTCTCTGTGAGCCTATTTTTCAATGGTTTTGCCCTGGATTGCCCAGAGAACTGATGCTCTTTGAGAATTGGCTAGAATGCTGCCTTTGTAGAGTGGAGAAATGAAGGCAGAGAAAAATAAGTAGTTTTCTATAAGCCTGTGTGAAAAGGCAGTAGTCAAATTGGAAAGACTTTTTTCCCTGTCATACTTCTGTGGGGGAGCCGTTTGATCAATATGGGTCAAGCTTGATGAAAACTCTTTTAAAACTGCTCTCATGTGGAAGTTCTCTTCCTCTCCACTTTCTTTGAAGGGAACGTTGGGAGTAGAGTTAAAAAAGAAAAGCTATTTGGCCAAGAAAATATGAAAATTTTCCCCCAGGTCAAAGTTGAGTACACCAGCATGTGCTTTAGGGAGCCGACAGATGTGATTTCCCTCAGAAATAATTGTTGTAGCTGAACTATGAGTACTTTCCTGACTCTACCCCTCTGCATCACTCAAGGTTTCCTGTGCCCTGCGTTGTCCCAGATAGAGAACAAAATGAAACTCTCACCAATTTTGTCTACCTTTTTTGCTCTAAGCCAAGGCTTTGCAGCACCATTAGGATGTAGATTATCATATTTAAAACCTGTGATGACACCGTTGTACCCATCTGAATGATTAATCTGCTCATTAAAAGAGTGCCGATGGGCTGGTCTAATTGGAACATGGATCTTCTTAAAGGACGTTACAGGGTCGGGAATAGGAAATATTACTCATAACATAAAGTAGGGATTAATTATGCTACTAAATACTACTGTGTGAAATTTACATATGGGTCTGGTTGGAGACAAGGATTAGAAAAAGTGTAGCATCCCATTTTATAACATTTATGTCAACTTTAAGACAGGTGGTGTGTTCCTACTTTAATCCCAAATCTTAAATCAACATTTACAAACGCTGTTATAAACTCAAATGCCACAGAAGGCTTAGAGGTTGGGATAAACACAGAATTTGCATCTGCGAATCACTGTGATTCAACCGTATGGATTTAAAAAAAAAGAAAACAAATAAAAAAAAAATTGCAAAGGTCCAAAGCTGCAGAACAATCTTTACTCTCTGTTAAACCCTAAACTTCTGGATAATATTGATCTTCCTAGAGGAGAATGAGAGTACAATTGGGAACTTTAAGAAAATATGCAAATCTGTTGAGCACAAGTTTACAAGCTTTTTTCTTCTTTTGATAACCTTTCTTTAAACAAATAATATGTATGAAAGATGTAAGAGGATTGCTGTAGTTGTAAAGAGGATGGGAGGTTCGAAGTGCCACTTCAGAGCTTCTCTGCCTGGGGGAACCTGCAGCAGCAGTAAAAAAAAAAAAAAAAAAAAAAAAAAAGAGTTTGATAACAATCTTCGGGTTGAAAAGAACCTTAAGAGTCTTTCATCCTATATCTCCCTCATCTTATTTTATTTCATTTTCTTAAAATTTTTCTTTATTTTATTTTTTTTGGGTGAAGATTCTATTTTTAGATAATCTCAACACCCAGGTTGGGGCTCAAACTCACAACTCCAAGATCAAGAGTCACATGCTCTACCAACTGGACCAGCCAGGCGCCCCCATATCTCCCTCATTTTAAGACAAGGGAGCACAAAGCTTTCACAACTAGTTAGTGACAAGCCAGAGCTATAAACCAAAGTTTCTGACTTACAATCCAGTGCTGTTTTTGGCAAACAACACAGCATCTCTAGTCTGGTTCCCAAATATCCTGACATGTTGGATGACTTTTTCGACACACCGTGTCTTAAGATATCTCTGTTTACTGAAGTCAGATCTGTTTGACAAATGTGAAATACATTCTTACACATCTTGAGGATGTGCTGCATTTCCACTACTTGAAAATTCATATTCTTTTTTTTACTTGTAGGCAGATGTCATATCATGTGTAGTAAAGAAAGGCAAGTTGCTGCTCCAGAGTGGATGTTCTGTCATGCTAGCTGGTCTAGTCAAAAGAAGGAAAATCAGGTTACTTGCTGATTAGTGGGCCCCCACCTGTTTGAGGAACTGAAAGGATTACATATCAATTTTTAGGGTGCTGCCAAGCTCAGAATTTCCTTAGGCTTTTGTGACCACTTGGTGTTTCTGGGATTGGGGAAGCTTTGGGCTGAGAATGCTGAGCTGAGAAGTATGTTGCCAGGTTACCAGTTCAGGCACCCACGTGCCTCTGGACCCACTCAGTTGTCTCTCGTGTTCATTCTTCCCTGTCCATCCCCATTGCACTTGTGTGATCGAATGGAGTTCACCATCGTCTCTCATGCAGATTACTACAGTAACTTCCTGGCTATCTCTTGATCTCCAGCCTCGACCTGGCTCCATCTGTTGCCTACACAGCAGCTAGAATGAACTTTCTAAATCCTTCTGACCTCACTCTCTTGCTTAAAACTGGCTGTCACTTGGGCGACCTGGCTCCTCATTGTCCCAGAGATAAAAGCCCAAGCTTTTTAGCATTACATACAGTATTTCCCCAGCCTCATTTCTCACTCCTCTCTTCCTTACATGGGGCCACCTTGCACTGACACAAATTCACCAGGCACTCTGAGGTGGCTTTTGTCTTTGCATCTGTTTTCCCCAATAACTGGTATGTCCTTCCTAGCTTTCTCTTTGCCTCAGCTTTCATCTGGTTGTCTCTGCCTTTTCCCCAGGATTAAGTTCAGCAGTCGCTTCTCAAAGAAGCCTTTGCAGACCCATTAATTTAGGATAGAGTGTTCACCCCACTCCGTTTCATGGTACTTTTCACACTGCATGGTGATGCCTCACCACATAGCTCTCCCTCGCCAGTGAACCTCTTGAAGGCAGGGGGCCTGTTGTTGTTGTCTGTTGTATTCCTGTTTCTAGCTGCTATGTCTGGTCCCAAGGAGGAAATCAATAAATGTTGAAGGAAGGAAAGAAAGAAAGAAACCAGGACAAGAATTTTCACTCTTGTAAGTTGTGCAGGGAGAATGTCCTAAAGTTCTTTGGCTAGCTCTTCTATGATATACTGTCTTTCAGTAATAGCTGGAGAGGTGCGTTTTTATTTTTTATTTTTTAATTAAGATTTATTTATTTATTTGATTGGGAGAGAGAGAGAGAGTGCACAAGAGCAGGGAGAGGAAGAAGCAGACTCCCTGCTGAGCAAGGAGCCCGACACGGGGCTCGATCCCAGAACACTGGGATCATGACCTGAGCTGGAGGCAGATGACCAACTGACTGAGCCACCCAGGTGCCCCTAGGTGCCTTTTTATATCCAGCTTTAATGTTTTGGGTCAATATCTTTGTGGTTTTTTTTTTGGACAAAACGAAGTCACCTGAGTACATAGAAGTCCATTGCCCACCACTTTCTCTAGTAGCACCTTTAAAAACACTGGTTCTCTGGTGGTGTTCTATGGTGATTTCACTTCTCATGCTTTGCAATGTGTTTTGCATGTAGGCAGAAACCTATAATCAAACGAAGAGGTTGGGAAGTTGTTTTTCAGTTGGAGAGAAAAGCCTTTGTCATGGATTTCGGAGTATTCTTGAAGCTTGAGTTGTGGCGTGTCTTGGAGGTCAGTTCTAAAGATATCCTTGCTATAATCGCATGTAAGACATGACTTTCAAAGAAGCCTGTAGTGTCATTCTGTGAAAGTTAACAGCAAAGCATCATTGCAAATCTGTTGAAAAATATTTGTTTTCTGTGGTAAACCTCTGAACATTTTTAAGACTCAAAAGTGGTGTGCAGAGAACCTTTCTTTACAAATTCAAGTCTGGTGGAATACCATAATTGTCCAGTGGTGAAACAAACATCTGGGATAATATTCTTCAGCAAATATCATTCATTCCTGGACCTCCACAGTCTGCAAGTGAAAATGCAAACTATAGGCCACCAAGAAGTTAACGAGACACGTTATTATAGTCAAACTTTGTTGGCCAGAAGGCCAGGGAAATGGAGTGGTTTGTGAGTTTTTTCCAGCTTGCTGGTAGAAAAGAATTTCTTTGTCTTCCTTGATAAATAATGGTCTGGCTATGGAGATGCTATGTAGGGGCCGCAGGACATCAGGCTCGATGTGAACTAACTCTTGGAAATGCCTGGGCTGTTTTCCTAAATTATAGAATTATGTGCCTTTTGAATAGAAAGAAACTTGTAATCTGATAAAACCTCATCCTTAAAGGTGGAAGTGGAGATCACAGAGATGAGTCCAGGGGCCCAAAGTCCCAGAGCGCACAGTCCCACAGATAGGGCTTACCCCTGGCCCTGGGACTTGTGATTCATCGTCCTCTACCTTATACTGCAGGCCTCTCCCTGGGCTTTGAAAGGTATGTGCTTTTTCCCCTGCTCTCAGCCCCATTCCAAAAGCAGTGCTGGTTAACTGAGGAGAGTAAATAGGATGTGACAGGTCATAGTCTGATAAAACAACACTTTGCTCCAGCGGCACTCTGGTTTATAGCACTGAGGTCTTCATCATTCTATAACCTCATAACAAAACATTTTCCTAGGGAGTGTGTGGACTCAGAGTTGCAGCTGTAATCATATTTGGCTTGAGGAAGCATGTTTTCTGCCCAGCACCGTGCTGCTGCCTTCTAGACGGGGTGTAGGGTCTGCAGTCGCCCTAGTCCCAGCCGTGCCCAGCAGCTTAGATGACTGGCCGGTTAGATGACTGGCCTGGTCTCAGAGCCTTTTGCATCAGGAGCTCTGAGGTTCCCCTGATCGTTTGTTTTGTTTAGGACCTAAAGGAAGGTTCAGCTGGAGATGCCCATTTTCTTTTCAACACGTCTGAGAAGGGGGCTACATTTTTGGGACGGGCCGGTTGTTGGCAATGTTGTTGACATACTTGGAAGCATACCGCCCCTCAAGCTGCTGCCGGCCTTATCCAATCACTCAACCCAAGCCCCGTGCTACCATCAACATTTGTCCAACTCTGTCACAACTGGCAACCTTTAGCATTTGTATGAAAAGATGGTTGATCGGTCTGTGCATCAGCACAGATGCAAGGCAAAAGCAAATAAGATTAGTGCATTTGTGCCACTAACCGCTCAGGTTTATACAAAAGATATCAAGGTTTTCCTGTTCCTTCTGGAAAAAGACTTTCTACGATTTAGGGTTTTCATTTTTCTCTCTTAAAAAAAGTTAATTCTCTCTCTCTCTCTCTCTCTCAGAAACTTAGACCAAAAAAAAAAAAAACACGATTATTTTTTAAATAGAGATGACCTCCACAGATGGGAGTTCTACGGGGTCGTAGATGATAAGCATGTCATTTATTTCTTGTTCCTATAATTTTTTAAAAAATACTTTTTTAAATTAAAGGAGTAACATATTTTTTGTAGAAAATTTGAGAGAATACACACAAGACAACAAAAATTATTTTTATCCAAAAGCTTGAACAATATTTTTTAACGTTTTCTGTAGTTTGTTTCAGAATATTTTCTATGAATATATTAAAACTATGTATTTATGAAATTGAATTATACTGTTTTGTATCTTGCTTTTTTCATTTAATATATTATCTACATTTTAATGTATCTCATAATTTAAAAAAATAATTGCACAGCATTATATCTTGTGGATATAACTTATTTAACCATCCTCCCGTTGTGGAATAGTTAGCTTGTTTTCAGTTTTTTGGACTTGTTAAAATGCAGCAATGAACGACCTTGTGCATAAATCTTTGGGTTGCAATTTGATGTTTTTTTCCCCTTTAGGTTAAATTCTTTGAAATGCGATCTTTGAATTAAAGGATATGACTATTTTTACACCTTCTGGTGCATGTTACTAAATTTCCCTCCAGAAAGATTTTACCTATTTACACTCCCACCGCCATTTTAAGAGAATTCCATTTATGGGCCTCCTCAACGGAACTTTCTCACTTAAAAAACTTTGTCAACTTAGTAAACTGAAAACTGCTAATATTTACTTCCGATCTTAATTTGCCTTTTGTAGTTAGTAATGAGGTTGAATATCTTTCTTTGTGTTTTTGGTTAGTTAGATATTTTATTATTTGTGGATTGTCTCTTCATTTTCTCCTTTTCCTTCTTTTCATTTTTTTCTCATGGATTTTTACTTAGGTTTAAAAGTAATAAATATCTATTTATTAATGGTGTTCAAGGTGTTAAGAACAGTGATAGTCATCTGAAGGCTTGACTGGGGCTGGGGATCTGCTTCCACGATGTAGCACTCTCAAGGCTGTCGGTGGGAGACTCAGTCTTTTGCTACACAAGCCTTTCTAGGATTGCTTGAATGTTCTCAGGCCATTTAGAACATGTGGACCATTTAAAACCATCATAGAGCTTATCTTTTTTTCTTTTTTTTGCAACATGTCATTCAAATATTTTCCTCCAGTTTGTTATTGATCCTCCAATTTTAATTTTTTTTATATTCGGAGATTTAAAATTGTACTGAACTTAAGTCTCTTAATCACATGCTTATTAAAATCTTAAAATGCTTCTGTGCTGGTTGGTAGATAGCTGCTGCCCTGAAACCCCATCCCCATCCTTCCTTCCCCCTCAGTTCAAGTCCTTCTTTTTTTTTTCTTTTCCCCCCTAGTTTTATTGGGAAATAATGAGCAGATATCACTGTATAAGTTTAAAGCGTACAGCATGATGGTTTGACGCACATATATTGTAAAATGATCACCACAGTGGGTTCAGTTAACATGTATCTTCTTATATAGATACAATAAAAAGAAAAGGTGGAAGAAAAGAAAAAAGGAAAAAAGCTGTTCTTCTTGTGATGAGACTGTTGGGATTTCCCCCGTAATGACTTTCCCATGTACCATACAACAGTGCTAGCTGTAGGCGTCTTGTTGTACATGACACCCCTCATACTCACTTGTAACTGAAAGTTTGTACCTTCTGACTATGGTCCTCCATTTCTACCTCCCTACCCTCTGCCTCTGGTAATCAGAGTCTGATCTCTTTTTCTACAGGTTTCGTTGTTTGTGTGTGTGTTTGTGTGTGTGTGTTTAAGATTCCACATATAAGTGAGATCATATAGTATTTGTCTTTCTCTATTTCACTTAGCATAACGCCTTCAACGTCCCTTTATGTTGTTGCAAACGGTATGATCTCCTTGTTTTTTATGGTTGAACAGATCCTTCTTTAATGATTAAATGGGCTTCTCCTGATACATCGAGGAGGGCGGGGGTGCTGACCCTCAGACTGGAGCTCTGCTGCCAATGTCGTTGTCAGTTCTGCTATTTTGATATCAACCCTAATGAAGGACATATAAGCACATGCTTCTTATTTTGTCCGTTGATTGGTCTGTCTGGTCGGATTCCTTACTGCACAACTTAAATTTCTGTAGCTATATGATGTTTTCATATGATATCTCCCTTCAATTTTTGTAACAATTATTTCTTATTTATTCTTATATATAAACTGTAATATCATTTTTTAGTTAAATAAAAAATAATTCTTTTAAGAATCAAACAAAGTTATATTAAAGTTCGAAGAAGTTGACATCTATACTATATTAGGCCTTCCTACATTGAACGAATATACGAATGTATATGGATATTTGTGTATCTATTCAAGTCTTTAATATCCTTAAGTAGAGTTCTTTCTTTTATTTTTTGGTTGTGCTTATTCCTGTTTATTTTATCATTAAAAATTTTTTTTTCTTTTGGGAATGGCATTTTCCCAAAATACAGGCAAAATGGTTTTTACTGTTATTTATTGTTCACATATATTATTCAGGAGTCCTTTAAGATAGTAATTTTCCAAGTTTCAGAAAATGAAAATTTACTAATATCCTTTAGAGAACTCCTCTCCCTAGAATTTCAAAATACCTTGATATGATTCACAAAAACTCTGGCCACTTACGTTGCATAAATAATCAGTTCAAAATGACCAGGACAGCTAGAGTGATGTGGGAATCACATGGGCCACTTTACTACTGATATCCAAAATACCAGCCTTTAAATTTCCTGTGTCTGAATGTTTCTGCTTGAAATTACTCATGGTTTAAAATGCAAATAGTACATGGCCTTGAACCTGGGGAGCGCTGTTACGATTTGAATGGGATGATTTGAAACAGCGTTTCTGGTTTTATAAGACTCTCTCATCTGGATCCTGAGCTTGTTCTGGGGAATACCAGGCCTTTACCCCCCTATGTTATAAAAATGATTGGGTGACCGTTAGCAAAGCAATAATACCAGTGGGATGTGTATATTAACCTGTCTGTGGGGGGAAAATGCTGAGAGCAACAGGCCTATAATTTAGGTAATAGCGTTAGTCTATGAAAAACATGCTGCTTTTGCCTTGATGCTAATCAGGAAACCATCAGACAGTCTTCCCTCACTGAGCAAGGGCAGGGCGGGAAGGAAGTCAGCTGTCACCATGTTTTTGAAGAAGAAAAAAATGAGAGGTGAACTGAACTCTGTGATAGGAAGCTCACTCTAAAGCCGCTTCCTGAATCTCAAGGTGTGGTAGTCCAATCAGCAGCACAAATTGGAGGCATCTGATTTGCATGGATTAACAGGAGTGGGTCACAACCTTCTGACAGGTCAATGGCACCACTGGGGATTTGAAGAAAACTTTGATTCTTCCTCTTTTCCCCTCTACCATGAAGGGATCATGCTGTTCTATTGTAAAAGAGGGTCCCTTACTTATAAAGCCAAGCTTGTCATTTAAATTCACCCAAGTTAGGACACCACGGAGCTCTGTCAGATGTCAGTCTCAATACAGCAGGAGAATGTTTTTCAACAGCTTTCTAACCCCTTTGCCTGGAAACACAGAGGCCTGGATAAAGGGGGAGGGGCAGCTGACTGGGGCTTGGAGGATTTTTACAAAGGCAAGATTGGAATTTTTCATTTAAGGCAGGTTTTCTTTTTCTTTGCTTTTTCTTCTTCTTATTTTTTCCTTTAAGCCTTGTGTAAAAGATATTTCCACAAAAGGGGAATGAAAAAAAAATCAGATTGGTTGTAAAGACTCCTTCATTTGAGGGTCTCCTTGGAGGCATTTAAGCCCGAGAGTGATGTTGGTATTTTTCTGCATCAGAGGTGATGGCTGTTTGCCAGTCACTTCCCTTGAAAAATATTGTTTGGCTTTAAGGTAACTATGAAATGTTTGGCAAAGGCACCATCCGTGGCAGAATATGGACAAAGAGAAATGGAAATTTTCCGATTAAGCCTTCTAGGGCCCTAGTGCCCAACCCAATGAAAATAAGAGGCACATGCCATCAAAGTGGGGCCCAACTTCACTGAAGCCCTTTCTGTCAGGGGCTTCAAATGGGAGTTGTACTGTCAGGACTGTTTTTCCCTTAAGTCCCGATGAACCAAACGCTCAGGATAGCATCGTCCCAGAATTCTCAAATACTCACTTGCCACTCGCTATTTTCTACATTTATCAATAATCGTGTATTCGTCCTGTCCCAAGGCCAGATATTGTGCCAGGCCCTGGGGACCCAACTTGCAACAATATAGAATTGATTCTTGCCTCCTTGGGATTTCCTGTATAGGTCTGCCTCATCAATTTGCTTTTCTTACATGTCTTGATCTTCGCAATTTGAATTCCTGGCCCTTGATGGAAAGGGTCAATATCTCATACTCTCTTGCATCCACCCCCCATGCTTAGTACTGCAGTTCCTCACAGAAGGCTCGGTCAAAACTTTTCCTCTAGTTTGAGCGGCTATTTGTGTAATGTTTAACTTTTCAAAGCCTCAGTTTTCTCATCTATAAAACAGAGATAATAATACCCCTATGCCTCGGGGTGGGACATAATGAATCAGCAGACAGCATGGCACACGGTGCTCATACATTTGGGAACTCCGAGTATGTTCAGCTCAGTAGAATGTCAGTGAGAGTGTGGGCTTAACTCCTAGATCCTCTGTTCTTGGAAATTCCATTGGAATCTTTCTAGAAGATGTTACACTTCTTCTTTTGGTAGGCGTTGTCTCTTCCAAAGAATTTGGATACTTGAAAAGTAACTTGGAAGATCCTGAGGTCCTGGTTTGAGATAAGTTCTCAATGGTTGTTGTAGATGACATACCTGATAGGGGGTGTGTGTATGTGAATTTTAAGGAAAGACCTATAATTAAGCTTCCAGTTAAAATTCCAGTTTTGAATGCCAGTAGTGAAAAGCCTCTAGAACTTCTTTCTCTTGGCTTCTCTTCCTCTTAACGGCATGGATTTCCTTTCGGAGGTCGGTGTTCTCATTCTCCTCCTGGTGTGAACCTTCAGAGACCATTAGGCGCAACTCAGTGAAAGGAAACTGTCACATAGAATTTGATCTGGGAAGCCCTGTGAAGGCCTCTGGAAGGCCATACTCGCTCCAAGGTGGCAGCCTCGTTGGCAGAATAGTAGGCGAATTGGAGCATATGTGCTGGAGTTCCACCTGGGTTCAAATCTTGGCTTGGTCATTTATTATATTTGCAACTATGGGCATGATTCTAAATAATAAGGGTGCACACACACATATTTATTTATATTTATTAGCTTAGTTCAGTGACTGGCACAATCAAGCAGTTATTGAATACATCAATAATCGTTGCATGAATGAATGAATGACCACTATGGCTACAGTTACTCTTCCTTCACTAATGCCATTGCTAAGTGTGTTTTTGCAGCTTCTCTTCCTCTCAGTTGCTTCTTGAACTTGCAACACCTTCTCACGAATGTTCTCAGTGGTAGCACACTTCCACTCTTTGAGGGTTGTTCTGCGATTCGGAAACAGCCAAGGCTGGTGTAAAACATCAGCCTGTTAAAGGCCACTTTGGATCAGAAATGATGTGCGCCTGTGAGGAACTGTATACTGGAGTGACCTCAGCTCTTCCTGATCCAGTGACAAGCTGCACGCACTCTCAAGCAGAGTTTCCCGAAGCGACAGATGGGGACGGGGTGGAATTCATTTTGGTGTGAGCTCTAGTTTGTTTAAAAAGCGGTCACACTTTAAGTCTCACTCTGGCTTCTGGGTCCTGGACAGAGAGAGAGTGAGATCTGGCTCTTGGTGATAGGAAAAGCAGAGTGCTAAGATTCCAGGCAGTTGAGTTGGCCCTGGGTTTGAATCCTGCTTCTGCCACTTACTAGCTATAAATCCTAAGGCTTATTACTTAAATCTTCTCCCCTACTCTTACTTCTTTGTAAGTTTTTATGTGCCCCTGAGGGCTGCAGGAAAAACTGCTTGGCACACGATACTCCACGTTAAATTTCAGGATTATTTCTCCTTTTTATATTATTTTAGTTTCCTTTTCACATATACTCAGGGTTCTAACGTTCCTTGGCTCCTGAAGTCCTAGGAATAATGATCTGAGAAATAAATTCACATGAAGCATTACTACCTTGGTCCCTTATTCTTTTTACTCTTCCCGTGAGTATTCATACTTAAAAGATGGTGGCTAGAAAGGGCAGTGCCTCCTGGAGAGTAATACGTTTCTAATTTTAGCATCCCAGGCATCGTGAGGCTGGCATTTGAGGTCAGGAAGGCCAGGGGACCACGCCACAATCCACACTGCTACCAGATTCCACTAGGTTGACAGAAAGTTTACACTTCCTGGAATCTGCCTCCCTCCCCTCTCAGCTGCTGCTCACCCGATCCTTAGGCTAGTAGCCAATGCCAATGGATGTTTCTGTTGCCTATAGAGGCATTATTAAGGAGGGGTGCCCCTAAGAACGATTCATTGCAAATGGATGGCATATTTGTTCTCATGGCACAACCTTCAAATTATTATAAACTGGTTGCGATTTAATTCAGTTCGTCTGGATTCTGTGTTTGCAAGTCCTGTGAGTACATTTGGCACCGTCGTTGGCCCATTTGGATTTTAATGTTTTTGACAAGCCGTAGTTTCCTTGGCCTGGGTAAACGGCCTACTGCCATACCGTCATTTGACTAGATCGTGCCAGAATGACTCTATAGCTTCGGGGTGGGTCTGCGGCTTGCCACCCCCCACCCCACCCTTGTCAGCCACGCATCCATCTACACATTTACTGCGAAGCTGGGAACTGCAAGCCGTGTACAGGATACCCTGAGAAAATGATGGTTAGTCGCATAGAAAAGTTTAACTATTTGCATCAGCACAATAATACGCAGGCACATAAGACTTTCAGTTCCCCAAACCCAAGAAGTGGTTTCACGAGGTTATGTGAAGTTTGACATCCTGCTATACATATAAATGTAAAAGGCAGGTTGGGAAAAATCAGTAAAATCTCCCCTTTTGGGCAGAGCACTGTGCATATTTATTTTCCTAATTATGGAAGGTAGCTTTCCCCCCACCTCAAAAAAGAAAAAAAAAAAAAAAAAGCCCATGCTTTCAGCATGCTTATGAAAGTCAGTTATAGAACCACGGGTGAAAAGTCCAGCAAGGCCACAGGCTACACTCTTCTTTGACCCTGGGACTCCTCCGCACTTGTAGCCGCCTGCTGCTGGTTCACCTACTCCCCCAGTGCCTTGAGAATCGCACCCCATAACGCTCAAACTGAGCTGGGCCTTAGCATGCAGAGTGGTAACCAGCTAATCAAGGAAAAAGAAGGAAGGCCTGGGCAGTGTCTTACCTTCCCAAACTGTGATTTGATCCTTCTCTCCAAATCTTCCTCTCCCTCTCCCTCTGGAGAGGTGTGTCTAATTGTCGATTTCCCGAGTTTAGGAGAATAAACCATTAAACAAACTGTCCTTACTGAGATTTGAACTTGTGACTCGAGGCACTGAATTTTTTGAGAGAGACCCGAGCTCTTCAGACCAGACAGGTTAAAGCCCTCAGTCTCTGTGTTTCTGCTGCCTTTTCCCAGCAGGACAGTCTCTGCCATTTATTTATCTATGAGACTTGCAAAATCGTGGTCTGTCATAATGGTAAATAAAATGTGTTAGAGTTAATATGAAGAAGAAAGGAGCAATTACAACTGCTTAAAACAGTCTTAAAACATACTTAAGCAGAGGTTGGCCACGTAAACACACAATTAAAGCAGGAATTTGTGATGGATGCAAGGATTTGAGGGTCCCAGACATACTGTTTACTGGTGTAGTTAGCAGATGGATAAGTCAACTGATCCCAGATGTGCAGCTTATAAATATAAACTCACGTCTTCCTGGTGATGTATGTCTGCATGTAGCGTATACCACTTTCTCTGTAACTCTCGACTGTGTGCTGGGGGTAACTTTGTAATACTCTCTTGCTTAAAAAAATAAAACAAAAGGATTTTTAACGGGCTTCCTCTTTCAGAAGTGGTAACCAAATACCTAGAAAAGGGTACTTTTGTGCAGGAGTCCTTTTAAAGGACAGGTTTAAATAGGTTTACTTTTTTCTTTCAAGTTCAGATATCTAAGCCTTATATCCCTGCCACAGTTTTCAGATATTTGCAGCTAATTAATTCTTAGGAAATCTAATCTGAATTGAATTAATTTTCCCTTTTAGGGCACATGAAGCAACTTTTAGGTAAAAAAAAAAAATGAAAACAGCTTTTGTTGCACATAATTCTTGCAACTAATGAAAAGTAATATCGCTGTTCCTTTCAAATAATGCAATAACAAAAAACCGAATGAGAGCATTGCATGGTATTGTTATATTTGCTGTTTAAATAATTTAGCTGCAAAAATCTGAAGGCTGCTTTAGCTGTAATTAATTATTCATTAATGACATGCTAATTGCACAATACCTTTGAATATTTAACAAAATGCAAAAGCCAGGCTCTGAAGTTATGTTTTTAGTGCAAGGGGGGAAAAATCTTTTAGTCCATCACTGCATCAGGAGGACAAAAAAAAAGTCTTTTTTCAGATGTGAGGTGAAGTAGTAGTAGTGGCCTACTTTCCATTCACCATCTCCGCCACCCTTTGTGCAGTGGAATATAATGTCCTTATCTAGACTTAACAATTGACAGGGTGGCAAATCCCTTGACTTTCGTCCAAATGATTTCTCTACAAAAATGGGTTAATTATCGCCTTTCCCTAGCTTTTTGACTAACAAAAGGCCCTGGATCTCTTTTTTCCTTTCTTTCCTATTTACTGTAAGGAGCCCTTTGAAATGTGATAGTTTAATCGGCAACACCTTCTACAGGGGGAATACTGAGAAGCCAGCCTGGCCCTTGCCTGGAGCTCAGGTTGCTCTGTGAACATTAGCGTGGTTAGGAGATATGACCTTTATTATGCCAAAGCCATCCTGGACTTTCAGGATGAAAAACTCCTGAGTGCTCGGTAGTCGACTTCGTTTGTTTCTGCTAATAAAAGCTGGCGGGTTTTTAACAGTGTCTTTTAGTGGGTGGGATGACTGAAGGGCAGCAGTGTTGAACCGGCTTAGTTGTGTTTCATTAATTCCCCCGCAAGGCTGGGAGTTTGCATCTTTCTGCGCCCTGTCTCTGTTTCCAAGCTTCAAAGCTCCTCATTGTCTCTGACCTGTAAGTCAGGGATAGTCTGGGTAGTGGATAAGCAGGGAACAGGGACTGGCTTTTTCTTTTTATTTGTCATTATCACCATCTCGGTCCCAATCAGAGAATCCCCAGCCCCTAATTTAGTACAAGGCAGTGAGCTGTGTGGCAGCTTGTCCTTGTGGTTGAGAATATATTTCATGCACTAGGGCCTACTTACTCAGTCATATTTTGCATTTGACTCCCATTACTATTAATGGCATTTATGAACGCACATTGGCGGGAAGAAGACCCCATTGAATCTGTGCATTATCAAAGAGATGGGGAATTAGCATACTCTCACGTCTGGTCCATGATGGATTTTACTCTGCCGTGGAAATACTTAGCAATTAAATGAGAACTCACCATCACGAACATGCACCTGCCAGGAAGAAAAAAGAATGGAGGAGAGAAGGAGGAGCATTCACTCAAGTTGATGCCAAGTTCCCTCTTTTACTTTGGCATTCTCTCTTTTGGGAAATGTTACATCTGCCTGTTAGCCATTGTTCAACATGGCAGCATATAATAGAGTCTCTGTTTAGTAAACGCATGGCATCCCAGGCCCACCCAGCCAAAAGTGTGTCAGGGTCAAAAGTGTTTATAGTCTATTTGGGAAGTCACTGCTTGCTAAGTGAGAAGGGAAATAATGCAAAAGCAGTGTGTGATTCAGTGCCACATGAATCCAAGAGTTCAGGGATTGCAAAATGGTAAACCGTGCACTGGGTCCAGCCCACGGTCCGATGTGCTTTGCTTGGTTTTTATTTCTCTCTTTTCAAGTTTGAGCTAATGTTTAAAAATGGGGAGATTTATGTAAAAATCCAAATTTCCATCTTCTCTTGAAAAGTCAGAAGGTCTAGCAACATGGGGATGCCATTCCCCCATGGCAACAGTTGGCTGGAGCTAGGTACCCTGGCCTTGCTCTCCCCCGTTGGATACCACACCTGCCTGGTTTCTACTTCAGGATAGGGGGATTCGAAGTGGGAGTGACCATGGGTTAGAGTGGCCAGGGAAGGCTGACTTTTGGACAGACTCCACCAAGTTAGCCCTGCACACTCCCAAGGTATTCAGCCATGATGAGATTTCAGATGGTTCACATCACTCATTTGTCACCTTTTCCTTTCGCGGACTCAAAGATGTCATACCTGAAGGGTGTCTGCTAGGCCACTGGGAAAATACCTCTACTATTTCTGCATGATCCTCAGGTCAGTGCAATTTCATCAGCATCTGAATTTCTTAAGATATCTTGGGGTGTGTGTGTGTGTGTTTAAGACCACAAAATAACTTTCATTAAACATCTTCTCTTTGCAAAACACTGGCTGGGCACTTCCCACATGAGTCAGCTCCTTTTCAGTTCCATAAAGGCCAGACGACAGCGCAAGAATTGGACTGTTATAGTAAAACATTCACTTGGACGGAGTTTTGTTGGGAAATGACAGTATGAAGAACAGATTGCTCTTCTTTGTTGGCTCCTGACCCTGGGCCTTTAGCCGGCCCTGAGTACCTTTTCTTGGGTTCATTCACTAAGGATTAATGAATGGGGTTGTTACATAAAACTTGCTTCTTCCCAAGTCCTGAAGTGAATAACATCCAAGGGAAGTAGGGAGGAGTGCCAAGAGAAGCCAGGTTCGTGAGTGTTAATCGGACACCTTCGGGCCAGGAAACAGAAAAGCACTGGTAAGCATCGGTAAAGCATCCGTAATCCATTTCTCCTTAGCTCGCTGCCTCCGTGGAAGCTAGCCTGAAACCTTTCATTTTACGTAGCAATCTTAGGGAAACATCTGTGAACAGGCGCTACCATTACACCACTGAGAGCTGCTTAAAAGTGATACAACATTAATCTGTCAAGTGAAAAGTACTGCTGTGGGGAGCACGACTTATAAACCATGTGAACACATGAACCCTTCTTCCTAGGGGTTTGGACTGAGCGAGGGAATGGTGGTTACCAGAAGAGATTTGTGCTTAGTGTGAATTAGGGGTAAGTGTTCAACATGTGAGATCTCAAGTATGGAGATTCTTGGTAAGATATGGGTAGGGTGCATTTGAGCTAGGGCACGTTAATGGTTGGGGAAACTCGTTCCGTGAAGTTAGCGAGTACAGACAATGGGGCAAGGCCTGTGTTTGTTAAGAGGAGCATCTGTAGACATCTGAACCAAAGTGCTAGATTGGCCAGCCATGTCTAGATTGGACATGGGTCAATTTTTTGTCTTCTGTGAAATCATCTTACTTGTAGAGGTGGCCTCTTTTGGGAAAAGCCTGAACATAATTTCTCTATTGTAATTTGTCTTTTTACTGATGAACGTGTTTTAAAAGAGCAAGAAGGATTATAAATTTGCACACAATCATGGTATAGGAATTATGGTAATATACAAATTAAATCTGTTCAACTGCTTTTGTGAATTAGAGACAAATGATTATGGATTAGGACATTACTAGCCATCAATCTATTGGGGAATTGTATAGGGTTACAAAGAGAGTAGGAGAAGGTATAAAAGGGGATGTAAGTTACTGTTCTCCTATATACACAGACGAAATCACAAATGTCTGGTATAAAAAAGGAGGGGTCTTGAAATCCATTGGCATTTCCAGAAAATATTCCATGACCTACTCCTGTTGCAAATGTGCCTTTTACCATTGCAGGGTGATAAAATGCCACCATCCAACTCCGGAGTACAGTTAAGGGCTTGTGTGATACAGCAGGCAGCCATTCCATACTTGAGAGTTTTCATTGTATAATTAAAATAAACTGAGGGGCAGGAGGCAGGAAATGAAGTGAGGGAGGAAGGTCTGGCCGAGGCATATTCAGACATGACATTTTCTGATGTCGATAACCATCAAGAGGTTGGCTTCTCTGTCCGAGAAGACAAGAATGTCACATGTCAATCAAAGGCAGAGCTGCCGAGCAGGGCTTGAGATTGAAGGAAACCACGTAGGGTCCATCAGGCTCTGGTGGAGCTCAGACCGGCCTCCTCTCAGGCTTTAATTATGCTTTCTCAGTGTCAGGGTGTCCACATCCAGATTGCTGATGAGTACTGATGAATACGGAGAGATAGGTAGTGCAAAATTTGCTCTTCCCTTTCAAGCTGGGATTCTAGGCCATGCTTAATCCCAGTGGAATAGATAAAAATAACATACCCGAGAAGCAATCTCAGAAAGACTTATATTTTTGAGAACCATTTTAAGCAGTTTTGGCCTTTATTCAGTATACTTGTGTAATGCCCCTGCTCCAGTGGCATACTTTATTTTTTATTATTTTTTTAAGCATTCCAGTGTACGTTCCTCCATGGGGGTCTTTGTTGTTCTATTTATATCTTGTAGTCAACTAGCTTTCTGATCCTTTGGCTAAGCAGAAGCTACCATTGGTCTCTGCCCTCAGGCCTCCCCTGACATCACTGAGAGGAGCAGATGTGTGAGAAGAACCCAGACCACGCAGAGCAAAGAAGGGAATGAGGGCTCCACCCTGGGAGAATGTTGGGGATGTTTTCACTGGGCCCTGCATGCTCCCACCCCACCCCCATGCAGGAAACTAGAATGTCCGCTCCCCATGGCAGCCTGTCACTTTGGGCTCCCGTAGAGTTCTTAGGAAGCACGCCCATCCTCTGGAAAGGCAGGATTTATTTCCTTTAAGGATCATTACAAGTTCTTCAGCATATGCTAAGATTTTTCATGTTGCAGTCTTAGGGAAAAACAGAGAACTAGTGCTTCCTTAGCCAGGTTGGATTTTAACGGAGTCACCTATTTGGCAAGGAACTTCTACAATAAGCTGCCACAATTCTACTGCCCCTCCCCCCAGGGTCTACATCCAAGGGAAAGGATTCCCATTCCAACTCTGCTCTCATGTGTAGCTTTCCCCTGATGTGCTTACTCATCCTTGACGATTTCTACCGGCTGCAATTCTTCTGCTTACCCCCCAAACTCTAGAGTTGCAGATTGTCATGGTGTAGATAGGAAGGACCCTAATAACTGAATGAATTTAACATCCGTTTTGTCTCTCCTGCTTACATAAATTCATTGCCAGTGGCTGCCTGCGGTGCTTTGTTGAGTATAGGAAGAAGGGAGGGCCGTGACAAAGCAGTGACGTTATCCCCTGCACAGAGAGAGGAGGAGAGGGGACTGTCAGGTATTTTCTGTTGCCGACTTGGCCTAATCATCTTATTTTCTATAGATCGCGAGAGAAGTGCTTCTAAGTGACTTGATTGACCATGACTTATAGCAGTTACGCTGTATAGAATATTCCAGTGCTTTCCTCCCATACCCCCACCTGCTTCCAGGCTCTCCTCTGACCTTCCTTTCTGCTTCCCATTTCAGCTGAGATTTCAAGGATGGCTCAAAGCTTTCCCAGGCCTATAGGCTGCTACTTAGAATAGACATGAACGTTCTCTTTTTGTAAAATCCGTTCGGCTCGCCTCCCCTGATTTTAGAAGCCAGATTAATTCTGGAAGTTAGGTAGGAAGTCTTCTGGTCAGATTCTGTAAGGGACCTCTTCTGTTTAGAAGCTTTTCCATAGGGATCTGGATCTGATCAGGGATGCCACTTTTAACACATAACATAATTGGAATTAATGACTTCTTTCTATAGTTAATTGTCTTTATAGCTTTCTGTATATCTAGACTGTAGGCTCCAAAAGAGCCATTTTATTGTTTTTTTTTTTTTTCATCTCTGTGTTCTCAGAGCCTAGCATGCTACCTACATAGTGGGTGCCCAGTAAAGAATTGCTGAATAAGTTGAATGAATGGACATCAGGAAACTTTGGGACTCTGGAAGTCACCCCTGAGGAATCCCTAAATACTGTCTAGTTAGAATGATGACAAGTTAGAATAATGATAAAACCTAGGTCGTTTTGGCCACTCCTTGTTTTTCTGAAACAGGTGGAAACAAAGAAGTCTTTTTTTCCCTCCCTTTTCCTCCCCTCTTCCTCCCTTCTTTCACTCCTTCCTCGCTTCTTTCCTTCCTTTCTGCCTCTCTCCCCTCTTTCCTCCCTTCCACCCTTTCTCCCTTTTTTCCCTCTTGCCTTTCTCCTTTCTCTCCTCCTCCTCCTCCTTCTTCTTTAAAAATATTCTTTGAAGGCTCGTTTCTTGCCTTTGTCATTTCTACCATTCTCATTCAGAGACAGATGGGGTTAGCTGTGGATGGTCAGGGAGACTTTCTAGGTGGCCACCGCGCTCTGCATTTCCCCCTTATAGTATATAAAACCCCACCGCCTCAGCTTCCTTAGAGGCCTCTTTATCATTCCGTTCCTCCTTTAGAAACCTTCACTGGTTCCCGGTTTCCTTATATATAAAATTAGAACACCTGTTTGAAATGCAAGATGACTGGTAGGAAATCTGTAGCCACTCTCCCGGACCTAGTGGTCCCTGCGGCTTCACCACAACTCCCACTTACGGAGGGCTTTCCGTGTGTCAAACACTGTGCTAAGTGCTTTTGGCCTACAGGGGTTCTAGGTATTGCTTTTATCTCCAATTTACAAATGAGGTTACTAAGGCTTAAAGAGGTGAAGTGCCTTGGCCAACATTGCACGTCTAGTCAGTGGTACGGCCAGGATTTGAACACAGGTGGTCTGATTCCATAGACAGAGCCTTTGATAATTAGTTCCTGATTTTATGTTTGATATACCTTGTGTATCACCAGATGGGGGTTTTATAAAATTCAGTGACACAGGACTAACTCTGGTGATATCTAAGGACTTCACAATGGGAAGAAAGGACGTTAGGTGGCACCATATATATATTTTATTTTAAGGAGCACGGTTTTTCAGAACAATCACCTAAATGATCTATGTGTTAATATCTGAATTTTACCCACGTCTTCCTTTTCTTGTTTTCAATATTGGTCATAAACAGAATATCCCATATGTATAAAATGCATCTTTTCTCTAAGAGTGACATGTTTTTATGTTACTTCAAAAAGTAGTAAAGAAATACCGGCCGGAAGCTATTTACAAATATACCAAGGATCCCAGACGCTCAGTCTATCTTGGGCTTTTTGGCTGGGTTTGTGTGCTTGAGCAGCGAGCCCTGGTGCCGCATGTGTGCATGTGGGCAAAGTGTGTGTGCTTGTGTGCACAGAGTGTGTGTACTGTGTGTATGTGTCTGTAGGAGCCGGGGGAGGGCGACAGAAAGAAAAGACGAATGATTGTTCTCCTCAGCCATTGCCATATCACTAGGCTTTGACTATAGGTGGTTCTGTAGGTTTGACTCTGGGTTTCCTGGTCGCTTTGTGTCAGAATAGGCAAGAAGAATACCTCAGGAAGTCATTCCCAGACGAGAGTCGCTGCATTTGTGCGTGTTCCTGATGACTTGACTGCATGGATCCAACCCCTCACATTATCGTGCTTCCCAAAACGTGTGTGTGTAGAATGAGCATCTCGTTCTCTCACAGCAAACCTGAGGATTTGGCGCTTGAATGGCTCACAAAAAGCCCCAAGTGCCATATGTTCACTGTTTTTGTTTTCTGTCCAGCCCAATGCAGCTGGTTGTAAGCTGCAACAGATGATTGTTTTCAGTTTTGTCTTTTCTTGAGGCTAAGAGCTTCACCTTAATGATCTTCGAGGTGGTTGACATTTTCAATTAAACTCTGCTCAGTCAGACAGACATAACTTCTCACAAGAAGCTGTCAGGAGCTACCTCCTGCCCAAATGTTACACAGATAATGATTATAATAATAATTGGTTTCAACTCATCCATAGGCCATCCTTTCATCTGGAGTGGTTTTATACCAGGGCTGGTCCACAGGGAAGCACCCTTGATTGGGGATTCACTTCCTGTCAGAGTCCATTTGACCAGTGGGGGGCAGAAGACTAGCTGCGTGGGAAGAGTTTAATTCATATCCCACCCTTATAAAAGGCTGTAACGTAAGTAAGGGTGCCCTGCTAATAAACAGCCTGTCCTCTCTGTCTCTCCAAGATTGTTCCAAGACATAGAGCAACCAAATAGCATAGCAAAATGGTTGAGATCCTAGGCTCTGGAGTCAGACAAACCTAGGTTCAAATCCCAGCTCCACCACTTGCTGATGTCTGGCCTTGGGGAGGTCATTTTGCCCCTCCAGGCTTCTGTTTCCTGGGCTTTCACATAGGGTTAATACCACTTGATCTTCAGAGGATTAGAGGGAAATGTACTTGGATGGCCTGGAATCCTATAGTTCTGCAAATAGCAGTAGATGCTGTCCCAGTTATCACTTTTCCCTTGACTCACCCCATCTCATGTGGGACCTCCCATTCTTTGGGTTTCATGCTGAGTCAACATCCTGGGGATAGTCTCTAAGTCTCTCTTCTCCCAAGTGAAGCTGTTTGCAGGTGGTGTCCCTACATCACCCTTTGGCTGGCTGCCTTATGGCTCTCTCACCAGCAAAGGCTGCAGCTGACAATAATGCTAAATAGAAGTGGGGGCAAAGGAAACCCTCCCAGAATGCATCAGGGCAAGGTCAGGCGCTACAGCCGCCCGCCAGGTAAATGAGGCATGAGAACTAGAAGTTGGACGGGGACTAAGGAAGCCCCTGGGCAAAGTCCTTAATGAGGAAAGTGATAAGAGGGCATGCCAGCGAATTCCCTGAGACGCTTTCAGAATTCCAAATTAGAATATGCAGACTTCATAATCCAGGGCTTATTTTAATTTGGTTGTTGTATTCCTGTACAGGAAACTGGGCTCCATAGCTCTAAGAAGGACAGTTTCCACAATGGCATTTTTTTTTTTAAAAGATTTTATTTATTTATGTGACAGAGAGACAGCCAGCGAGAGAGGGAACACAGCAGGGGGAGTGGGAGAGGAAGAAGCAGGCCCACAGCGGAAGAGCCTGATGTGGGACTCGATCCCCGATCGCCAGGATCACGCCCTGAGCCGAAGGCAGACGCTTTAACGACTGCGCTACCCAGGCGCCCCACAATGGCATTTTGTTAGACAATTTCAAAGGAGCTGCTTTGTAGCCTCCCCTCACTCGGGAGAGAAGACATGGTTAACCCTCCGAGAATACTAACTGCTCACCGGTTGGTTGCTGAAGAGTAGAAGACTATAGGTTTTCTTACAAATTATAGCACAAACGTCCACTTCCTACGAAATCACATACCAGAGAACAAAGTCTGATGGCATCACTCCCTTGTGTACATAGTAAGGCTGAAGCCTTATATTCAAGATACTCTTGGTCAAGGTAGCTTCCCTAGAGTTGAATTTCAGTTCTATCATCAAGCCAAAGGTGCTGGAGACTTCCAGCCTTTGTGCCTTTGCTCATTCTGGTCTTTCTTTCTGTTACACCCACTTTCAAGGTGTCATCTCCACATCTCATGTTCTACCAGCCTCTTCTAGGAATTTCCCCAACCCAGCTGGAAATATGGGTCCTACCTCTGAATTTCCATAGCTCTATGTCTCATGGCATATTTACCTTTGTACCTTAGGGTCAGGTTATTTCTTTTCTCTCCCTGTCTAGTCTGTAAGTCTTTGAGGATTAGTTTCTAGTTCATCTTTGCAGTCCCCAGAAGCCCCAGCCCTTGTCCTACACATCTTAAGCACTCAAGTACGTATTGAGTCTGAGAGGAGCTCCGCGGGCCCGCGGACCCGTTTATGTGCTCCTTCTTGATGAATGTATTGCATAAAGGAACACCCTGTGTGCCAGGTTTCCAAGTTATAGCAGAGAGTAAGATGGGCACAGCTTCTGTTCTCCTGTGGAATGGTGAGAAGGTGGATCAAGTAAACACAGGTTGTATTAAGTGACCTCACGGAGCTGTGTCCGCGGTGCCTTAGATGCCAGTTGGGGGGCCTTCACCCAGTCTTTGCCAGATCAGGAAAGACTTATCAAAGCTAACATTTAAGTCTGTGTACTGAAGGCAGAAGAGCAGTAGAACATTCTGGAATCAATGTGTCTCCCCCAAATTCATATGTTGAAGCCCTAACTGTCCCCTCCATGTGATGGTATTAGCTGGTGGGGCCTTTGGGAAGTGATTAGGTTTAGATGAGGTCATAAGGGTAAAGCCCCTCTGATGGGATTAGCACCCTTATAAAAAGAAGAGAGATCAGAGCTCTCCCTCTGTCAGCCACACAAGGTTAAGTAAGAAGGTGGTCAGCTAGCCACAGAACCCAACCATGCTGGCGTCCTGATCTTGGAATTCCCAGCTTCCAGAACTGCGAGAAATAAATTTCTTTTGTTTAATCCACGCTAGACTGTGGCATTTTGTCATGGTAGCCTAAGCAGAAGGATACAACAGTGAGGCTAGGGTGAGCGCGAGAGTGTTTGGGACAGAGCAAACGGCAAGGACAGGGTCCTGGAGGAGCAGAGAAAGCAAGGTGTTTGGCAAACTCTGAGAGGCACATCATGCTGCAGCAGAGGGGAGGGGAAGGGGAGGCTGGGGAGGGGAAGGGGAGGCTGGGGAGGTCATTGTGGATACTATGGTCCACGTTAGCTACACTGGCCTCTCCCGTGGAAGAAAAGGGAGCCATTTGATCAATTTGGAGACTATTAAAATAGCACCATTTTATATTGGCCGTTCAGCATCCTGTAATAAGGGTAAGGAGTTTCTTTTGATTTTGAAAGGGTCTTACACAAAACAAAATAAAAATATCTCAGTTCTAGGAGCAAAGACTAAGGCACTGGAGGCAGAGTTAAAATTCCTCCTTCAAAGCCATGTTTTGCCTTCAAGTGTGGACACGCAGGGTCCAATGCGAGATATTATTCTCACGGCTCTTGCTGGCAGCAAGGAGCCGTGGAGGGTCTCTTGAAGTGAATGGGAATGTGTCTTGAGTGGCGTATTGAGAAAGCACAATGGCCAAGGGTGTGTGTGTGGTGGGGGGGGGACAATGCTTTCGGCTTTCGCCAGTGGGTGCCTGATGAAATACATCTTGACGTGTCATTGAAGTGCGGAGCCGTGCGGCCCTGTGAGGTCACCTGTCCCACCCCCTGTGCAGGCAGATTGTTCCTCACACTGTCTTTCTCAGCTCTTTGTCCAGTGGCTTTATGCACCTCAAGCGATGGGGCTTCCACTGCCTCCCTTGGGAAGCCATTCCGCACTCGAATTGAGCCCGTGCTTAAGAAGGTTGCCCTGATATTCAGCCCAAGTTTTCCTTTCTGTAATTACATCCCGTTCCTCTCTGCTCTACCCCTTTGCGTGACCCCGAGCAATTCTTTCCCTTCATCGGTGTGCCTACACCCTTGCTCAGGGAGAGCATTTGATCCTCAGGCCTTTTTGTCCTCCCTGAGCTTTGCTTATTCCTGGCTGGTGCTGCGGGAACCCTTATAAGTGGCTCCCGCTGCTGTTCCCTTTAATCCTCGTGGCTTCCCTTCTTTGATTTCCGTCCAATTTGCCTATTTCTTTCAGGGGTACTGAAGGGCCCAGAATGAATCCTAGGCTTCCTAACCATATTATTTATTCATCTTTTATATGGAAGACTTTCTCAATGATGCTAAACCAGGTTGGGTGGAAAATAAAAATCTTTTAGAAAGACAGAGCTGATGTGAACCCCGCATGATAGAACTCTGGGCACTTCAGAGAAAAAAGGAATCTGAATCCCAGGACAACCCCCGCCCCGTGCAACCCCGTCCTCTGATATGCAGACACCTGCACTTCACTGTACCGCCGGGGGCAGAGAGGCATGGATTGAGGCCATGGAGGGATCGGAATGACCCTCCCCAATTCGCAAGGCCACGCCTTAGGGCTCACTCCCCTATGACACTTTCTTTGGTCGCCCCCCCACCCCCACTTTGCCATAACCAGATAAAAGTCATCTCTCCTTACGAATTTTCATAGCTCCTTCGTAGCCCCTGCTTTGGTGGTACTTCCTGTTCTCTATTCTATCCATTTACCCTCCAGCAGACATTTGTCTAGTGCCCATTCTCTTCGTGATATCATGGTGCACATTGGGGTCAATGGAAGACCAACAAGATGAAAACACCAAGACAAAATTCTTGCCTTCTGGGAGTTTCTAGTCCAGAAGAGGAAGCTGTGCAAAGCCATAGGTAGGTGTTGGAGTGGAAACATGCTTGGAGGCTTGTGGCGCAGGGGTGACTTGGAACAGAACACCATTCCCCCTTGTGGATTGGGAGGGCACGCCTGCAGGTGGGGTCACTGTCCCACTCATCTGGGTATCTGGGTGTCCCCCATGATGCCTCACACGTGCCTTCCCTGCAGTCGGTGCCCAGGAATGTCTGCGTGGAGCCCGTGGATGTGCCAGGCGATGGGCGAAGCACTTTCTACGTGTGTCTCCTTAAGTCTTTCCAGTAACGTTGGGTAGTATGACTATCTCCATTTACCGAGGAGGAAACCAAGTGTGAGGATCTCAAGTCACACAGGTGGCAGGTGGTAGAACTGAAGCGGAATTGAGATGCTTCCCCTCTAGTGTCTCTTCTCCCATCTGCTGTGCTGTATATATGGACCATCCGCTGATGCTCAGCTGGCATGGGAAACGGAGGCCTGGAAAGATGGCTCACCAGGTAGTGAATGAAAGCCATTCTCATACCGTACTCCCTGTCACCCTCTCTTTGCTGGTATTGACACAAGGCAGGAATAGGATCAAAGCATTTTGCACTGTCAGACAACCTGGGGGCACACACACATGTGAGTTGATTGCTGGCGCTTCTGGGCAGAGAGGATGGAATATTGGGCTTCTCCTTTTTTTTTTTTGAGAATCCAGTCGCATCATGCACGTTCCTTCGGTCCATCTACTTGACTATCTCCTACTGGGGGCAGAGGAAACTGGCCATCCGGGCAAAGAGAGCTGAATAAAAATGAAACACGAATCACATGCGTATTTAGGAAACCTCTGGGTGTTTGGCAGATCTTTGGCGTCATGCTGATACTGTCCTGTGTGTCCGCACCCAGTAGGAGTTCATTCCACGTTCGTTTACGTGAATACGTGGCCACCACTCTCAGGACTTCAACACTTTTGGGGTGAGAGCTCTTCAGTTGTATAAATGTACTCCAACCAAAAAATGGCTAATTATAGTGGTGGAATGTGTGACCATTTTTAACGGAGTCACTAAAGGGGAGAAAATAATAGTATTAGTTTGGTTTTTCTATGTGCTGCCCCCTCCTTTTGGGGGATAGATCTAGTTTTCTCCTTACTCTTTCTGTGTAAGTGTGTGTGTGTGTGTGTGTGTGTGTGTGTGTGTGTGTGTAGCGAGCCTGCAGCAGCGGATATCGGATGTTCCAGCAGCTGGCCTGCCCCGGGTTTGCCAATGCTCATCTGGGAGTGGGAGGGCAGCACCTGTGCCCATGGCTCCCAGGGGGCTCAGTGGGCAAGTGGGGTGCGTCTGCTGCAGCAGGCACATTTGTGTCATGTCTTTGGAATGTGTCCTCAGCTCCTTGGTGCCACGGGCCGTGCTTCTCTGTGTTCACCTTCACTGTGCCCTCAGAGCGTGGCCTCCTCCCAGCGGCCGGCTCCAGGGTCCCTCTGGCAGAGCCCTCGTTCTCGTCTGCTCTTGGGCGGAAGAGTAGGGTGAGGGTCAGGGAGCTGGATGAAGGGCAGGTGCCTGCCCGGGTACCGTTTTTTGCAGCCGGGCAAAAACGGAGCCCATCATTTCTCAAGGTAAACACTACTGTCAGTTTTTCTTTTAAATAGAATGAGCAGATTTTTAACAAAAGATCACAAAATACAGTGTAGCCGTTAACAGCTCAGGCTGTGGGGCCAGCCTTCCTGGGTTTCATCCCAGCTCTGCCACTTTCTTGCTGAATCTTGGGCACATTAACCTCCATGAGTCTGTTTCCACTTCTGTAAAGGGGGCATAATAATAGTGTCCACCTTGTAGACTTGTGATGAGTACGGTCACATACATGAAGCATTTAGTTTGGGGCCAGTCTTATTTTGCTTTTGTTTCCTCCAGCAATGACATTTAGTGGGTACTATGTGTCAGGCACTGTGCTGAGCACTTTTCATGCATTATCTCCTTTCCTCTTGATGACAACCACTAAGAACAACCTGAGAGATGAAATAACTTGCGGGGATTTGAATTTAAATGCCACACCAGAATCGGTGCTCTGTCCAGGTATTTAAAACTGCCCGTTTCAAGGCCTGTCTGAGAGTTGAAATTTGAATGATTTCTTTGAACTATGGAAGACCTTTGAGCTTGAGAGTTGAGTAAAGAGGAAGGTAAAGGAGAGTCCCAGGATCTTTTACTCCGGAAGCTTCTCATTGCCCCTGTTTTCTAAATTTCCTCCCCTCATATCTCTACGAAGTAAGGTGGCATCTAATTTTCCAGGTGACTTTAAGCCAATCCAGTTGGGCAATGGAAGGGCTGTTCTCGAGTGTGTGTGCGTGTGTGAAGTGCACTGTATTGCCCCTGGCATTGCAGACACTGATGGAAGAAAGGAAGGAAGGTGCCAATATGCACATAAATGACACATGGTTCTAAAGTGTGATTCTGCTTCCATAAGCCATTCAGGAGGGTCTGTGCCAGCCTCACCGCTTGGGAACCACACGATACACACAGGCATACACCCAGCACACATCCATTCTCATTTGCCTGTCTGTACTGGACATGGTGAAATCTTCCTGCAGTCCCATATTATGGTTTGCATATTCTGTTTTCATCAGTATGATAGACATCGAACTTGGGCAAGTTTTTTTTTTCTTTTAAGATTCAGTAAAAGCCAAACACAAAAATAGTATTTAAAACTCTCTGACATTACTAGAGATTGTCCTTCCATGTAGGTGGAAAGCAAAGGAGAAGCCATGTTTCTTAAAAGATCCGTGATCCAAATGTCTTCATTCAGGTTCTTTCCTTTTAGGGCATGCACAGATCTAATTTATTTGTTTTTGCGTGTTTACCTTAAAATGAAAAAAAAAAAAAATCCCCAAGACATCGAGCACTTACTATTTCTCTATGTTAGGTTATTTAGCTTTTCAACACACTTCGAGAAAAAACATGCACAGGTAAGGATCCATGGGTTCAGAGGTGTTCAGTCACTTGCCTAAAGTGACAAGTAAGCAATGGGACAAAGACGCAAGCTTGGGTCTCTTTGTTCTCAGCTCTCTTTCCTCTAGCTCACACCTTTGAAAAGGTTAAGACAAACAAACAAACAATCCATGAATCCTTTGATGAGTAGTTTAAATTTATTTGATTTACTCCTCGGTAGAGAGAAATCTATATTATTTTTCCGAGTATCCCAAAAGCCCAAGTAAATCCAGTTGTATTAAGAATGTGACTGGGAAATGTTAGGCAAACAATTTATTGATTCCCTCATCGCTAGCTGACAAGGTAGCTTGTTGGGCACCTCTTTCCGCGTCTTCATTTCTGTTGTAATTATGTTATCCTTCAGAAGGATGATGGTGGCCTAGTGTAGTAAGTTTTCCCCTTACAGCTGGACTCACCCTCTCTCCTTTAGTGGAAAATGTTTCCAAACCTTCCTTTAGAAAACAGCATTGGTGAAAAAGATTAATTAAATGTCAAATTAAATTTCCCTTCTGTGCCTTGCATTTTTATTTTTCCAAAATTTAAATAATACCCCGTACCTATATATTGTTTGTCTGTCACTGATGATAAAAAATAACAGAACAGCAGCAGCAACAACAACAGCCAACAACAGCAGAAGACCCACAGAAACTAAGCCAGGGCTCCGTCCGCCTGAGCCCAGGGTAAACTCGTTTTACCTAACCAGAGCCAGAACGTGGCTTCAGAAGTTTCGAAAAATCCGAGACAAGAGAGTCCGTAACTCTGTAAAATTGGTAATGAAACCTGTAAGGAGAAGATCCATCCATGAGGATCCCAGATAGTGCTATGAAAGGATTGGAGACTTCCAACGTTGCACTCTTGCTTCTGTGAATCTGCAGGAAACTTTATAGGAACTGAGATTACTACTATGGTCATGAAACGCGAGGGCGTCTTTTAAAGGCGTGTTCTGGGAGTGCTGTACTGAGAGCCTTGGAATCGTAGTTGCCAGCATTTCAATATTCTCTGAGCTTCAGGGAGCTGGAAATTATGAAGTTAATAGAAAAAAAAGTGTTCGGACTGATTATGGAATAAATTATATAATGCTGTAATTATGAAGTATACCATGAAATAAATTCCTAATGCCGACAGGGTACATTCTAAAGAAGATGTGTTATTGAATGACTCTCTAGTTTTAATATTCTTAAATGAATAATTTTTACATAGTATAATGACAAACATTTAAATTACATTTTATTCCATCTTCCAGAGATAGCTGCTGTCTGCATTTAGGTATCTCTTTTGTACTCATTTTTAATGCTTATATAAATAGATGTTTTGAAATCTATAAATGTGGGGACATTTTATATGTATATATATGTATATGTGTGTGTGTGTATATATATATATATATACACACACACACATATACATATATATGATGCCTCAGTTACACCTTTAGCTTTCTTTGTTGCTGTTATTTTTATTAACATGTATTCCTTGAACATGTTCTTAATGACTGCGTAATATTACATCGGGTGGATAGATCATCATTTATTTAACCAATCTGCCAATGTCAGACGTTAAAGTTTTAAATTTTTCATTATTATAAATAATGCTTTGATGAGTATCTCTGATTTCCTTATGATAGATTCCTAGAAGTGCAATTATGGGATCAAAGGATATGAATGTTTTTAAACTCTTAATGCAATGCCGAAGTGCTTTCCAGAGAGGCTGTGCCAGTTTCTGCTGCCCCCACCCCTCCATGGACGAGAGGGCTCACCTCACTGTCCTCTCACTGGCACTGAATGCTATCATTTATCTTCGCCATTTTATTAAGGAGCACCTGGATGATTGCTAAAGTTAAGGGGGGAAACCACAAAGGGAAGCAGAAGTTTAAATTCCAGACAATAAATCAAAATTGGTAAAGGCATTCTGGTTCTTCCAGAAACATTCTTTCCTTAATTCGCAGATGAGGCTCTCTTGCTTCCGTGGCGGTGCCTCCACACTTTGCAGCCACCTAGATTATTAGCTGCCCCTAAGCTTTTTGGTGTATGTTCCTGTGTTTCCTTAATTCACATTAGGGAGGGATTAGAACTTTTACCGCCTTGCTAATACTTCTGAGTCATTCTGTGTTTTTCCTGTGTTCAACCCTTCAATAAAAAGCTGGTGATCTCCTGTACCTCCCTGTAATGTTCGAGCATTTTGAGTTTCCTCTGCAGCTAACTGGTTGAAAAATGACAAGTTCAGTCAAAGTTGGATCTGCTCCACAATACTGAATATTTAATTTTCCTGAGCTGTGTTAGGGAACTGGCTAATAGTTCAGTCTTTGAGAGTGCCCTGCAAAATTCCACAAGGTCATCTAATCCATTCCCCTGCGCCAGGATCAAACCAGCCCAACCTGGGGATATGGTGAAGAAGCAAAACGATTTTCATTTCTCAGTCACCGCTCTTAAAAGTGACCCAAACACCTGTTTTTCTTGATCTGTGGCTGGTCAGTCAGTAAAGAAGTGCAGAGTCTGTTTAGTTTGCTATAAATTAGCAGCACCGTTGTCAGAAGAATAGTTCCTGCTGCAAGTTATGAAAGATGGTGGGTCAGAATGGGTTTCCCTTGGCATTAAAAAACACATTCTGGAAATGGGAAGCTTTGTGTGGGAGATAATTACTGTTGTCCAAATCCAGGTAAGACATGAGACCTGCTCGTTTGATGGACTTTCTCATTAGTGATGGTCTCACCCAAAAAAACAGGCTGTCGTAGAAACATTGTAGAACTTTTAAATTTGTCCAAGATATGAAAATGGGCTATTGAGTAACCTAAGAAATTCAAGAGTGAATATTTTGCGTTGCAGAGGTGGTATGACTTGATGAGAAGAAGAAGAGCAGGGATTACTCCTGTCTGCTCTGCCTCTGACCTGGGAGAAATTCCTTTGCTCTGTTTTTCCTATCTGTAAAGCGGAGTATTTTTATTGCTCTCCCCCAATCTCTCAGAAATGTGAAAAATCATTTTCAGTTCTTAGGAAGTGTGGAAATTCATAATGTGATAATTAATTTCCCAAAATGGGTCATACAGCCATAATTGTATTTGGAAGGCTGGAACCATTTTAAAGGAAAAAGTATCCAAAATGTCCTCATTTCAAATCAAATGCTGAATCATAGAGCGGTGCCTTTGCTGCTGGTGGTGGAGCTGCTTAGGCACGTAGCTGGGCGGTGTGCAGCCCGACTGGCAGAGTGGCCAAGTCCAGAGACACAAGGACCAGGCTCAGAGCTACATCTTTCTATCCCTCATCACTCCCTTTGATTCCAGCCCTCTTTGATTAGTCATTTGCATGCTCATTTTTGTTCCGTGTCTCACTGGCAGGGTCTGTTAATTACTAAACAGGGGAGACTTAAAGAAAATAAAGCAGAGTGAGTCTTGTTTGCTCAAGTTTTGTTTTAGGTCCGGTAATTTGAATTGGCAGCAAAAGAAAAGAAATGCAACAGATACACCTGACTAACTTGCATTTCGTATTTCTAACACTCAAAAGTACAATGCTTATGGTAATGAATTTTATCTATTACGAGGGAAAACAATCACCTTTGATGACATTATAGAATAAACACATTTAACAGCATGCTGAATTGCTGAAGTATCATTTTCAACGACCTCATTAGTGTCACTTAATTAAAACTTCCTGCTCTTGACTTTGATGCTGGTACAGGCAAAAACACAGAGGGAATTGAACAAACAACAAAAAAAAAGGGGGGGGTGCATTTTCTAGTGATAAATCGCAGAGGTTGCTAATGAAACCAAATTATGTACCTTTTTCCTGCAACTCCTATAAAATAATATGAAACATGCAGCAACTTTGCATCAAACAAATTAATCAGCTGTCAGCAGATTTGCCTTATAATAATCTCTTGCACTTATTGATCATTTAAAAAAGGGGGGGCTCTTTTTTTCTCTGTACACAAGCATTAGGTTGGTGATAATTAAAGCCTCAGCTTCAGAAATGCCATAATAACCGTTAATTAGCAGGATGCTATTTTCAACATAATTTGCTAATTAGGCAGTGAGCTGGTATAGTGTATATACCTAATTATGAAGGGTCTTGTGCTGTAGACACATGTGACTGGAGTGTAAATGACACCATTATGAGGGTCCTAGCGGATTTTTAAAAAATATAGTTTGTTCAGAAGTGCTTAGATCTTTAGGGACTTCTTGATATAGGGAATATTACTCTTGGCTGTTTTGCACGAGATTTAGAAGAGGAAACTTTATATGGAAATATACCATCTCTTTTATCAAGACAGTGGACAGAGAAAGGATTACTAATTCTAAAGGGGCTCTGTTGTCCAGTG
Source organism: Ursus americanus (assembly GCF_024610735.1). NCBI lineage: Eukaryota > Metazoa > Chordata > Mammalia > Carnivora > Ursidae > Ursus > Ursus americanus. Next base: position 17,256,332 of record NC_142141.1, read on the forward strand.
CTTCATATAAAGGCTGATAATTCAGGCACTAAAGTTGTGCTTCCTCCCCTCGTATTCTCTATTTGCCTGCCACACGCAATTCATCTGTGGACCGAGATGCTGTAAATCTTTTAATGCTATATGCCTACCGTACCTTGATTTTTCTGTCACATGCTGATAACCTATAACATGTATCTCCCTGACTGTCTCTTCTCCCTCCAATGTTTCCCTCCAGGTCATAAAGAAAATCTCCACTTTTCAAAAATGCATGTTTATTTCTGCCTGGGTTTTCTCCAGCCCATTCCCTAACTGACTTGGGTTTAAGTTTTTTTTTTTTTTTTTTAAGAGAGGAATGATAAAGTATGAAAAGTAAGGATGAGCTCTCATGCAAAAGTCTCAAATTATATGCATATTAGTAATATTTATGAGTTTAAATTTGGCTTTTCAGCAGAGCATAAGCAGAGTGAGATCATTTGCAGATATATAAACTGGCTTCCAGGATCATAATAGCCGATTTCTTTTAAATGTTTTACCTTGTTTCAAATAAAACTATATTTCTTTATTCCCTTTAAACGAAATGAAAACTTAATTCAATAATAAATGAGCTTCAGAGCAGCACAAGAGTCACTTAACTTAAATCTTTTTGTAGAGGTTCCCACTTAAGCAGCTTGAAAGACAGTAAATCATGCTGGAGAACGGACATCCCAATTTCATTGCCGCGCTGTAGAGAGCTGAATTAATGGCCTTCTCTTTAGAATGTATGGATGCGCTTTCCAGCTGCTGGGCCTGACAGTGTTATAGCTCAATTAATGTGATTTTGATGTAATTGCAGATAGGGAACATCGTGCCGAAAAATTATCTTTTTTCATAAGAATTACATTTTATCTTCCAGATGTGAGGAGGAGGGTTTCGAGGCTGACTATGATACGTTATAGGGCGCTATTTTTATTTTTAGTTAATGTCTCTCTAAAGGAGGGAGAGACGAGTGAATCAACATAGCTGTTAAATACTGAGCACTTACTATGTGACGGGCAGCGTGCGGAGCACTTTACTCAAACGTATCATTTAATCCTCACAAGCCTGTGAAGGAAGCCCTGTTATCATCCCCATTTCACAGATGAGAAAAATGAGTCACCGAGAGATCAAGCTGGTAAGGCACAGATGTGGGATTGAACCCCCGTGTGTCCGACATCCTGAGGTCTGCAGTAGCCGTTGTGCGGGTTGCCTCTGTACATTGCCATCAGAGGCTCTGGCAGAAGGTGGTAGTGTCCATGCATGCTTAAACGCTTCGAACAGTTTCCTAGAACGTCACAGTATGGTGTTCTGAGAAATAGGTCTTAGTCAGGTCGTCCGGGTATGAAGCCAAGATCTGCAATTTTCTAGCTGTGTTTGACTCTAGGCGAACTATTTAAAGCCTGAGTTTCCACAGCTGTAAAAAGAGAATAATAATGGTGACTCTCTTGTACAATTTGTCACAAGAATTAAATGAGAGAATCCGTGCAAAGTGCTCAGAACAGTGCCTGGAACATAGTAAGGGATCAGTAAGTGATAGCCATGGTTACTGTTAGCCAAACACAAGCTAGCAAGGTCATCTGTCTCGTCTAGTGCAATTTTCTTTGCCTCATCTTATCTGTTGGGTGCAGACTGCCTCTGGGAACTTGGCTGCTGCCAGTGTTTTCCGGGAAGGACCCAGAGTGGCATTTAGCATAAATTGGGCTGTGCCTACTGGCATTGAGGTAAGAGGCATTTTGAGCCATTTCAATTCCCATGTTATTAGAATGGGGATGGTGACGCAGGCTCAGCAAATGGTAAGCTGTGTACCTGTCAGGGTGTAGAGCCTTCCCCTTCCACCTGCGCTCAGCCCGCATGCATGAGCAAAGCACAGCATTCGAGGCAACACTGGGGGCTCCGGGAGACAGAAGGAAGGACAAAATGGTGGCACTGTCCTCATGGATTTATGAGCTAAAACAAGGTTCAAGAAATCTCTTGAGTTCATTATAGGAAATCCAGTTAAGAAAAGAGCACAGGGGAAAACGATGATGATGACAATGACGATGATGGTAGCTGACATTTAATGAGTGCTTACTATTCGCAGGCACTGCAGCATTATCCCGTTCAGTGCTCGTGATATCTCTACAGATAAGAACTAGTATTATCCCTACTTACAGTTGAGGAGAAGGAAAGATCAGAGAAGTTAAGTCACTTGCCGAAGATAATATAGCTGTGAATCTCTCTCCACGCTCTCATCTCAGCCATGACCTAGACTGCACAGACAGAGTGCAGCTTCCCGAAATTAACCCCAAGGTGTGGGTGGAGGGAAGCAGGCAAGAGATTTGGATTACTTTTACTTCTCATCATTCTGTACATCAACAAGGAAGACTTGTTTTTCCGTTGACTCAACACTTTGTAAATAATAATGTCTTCTACCTGTGGTTGTATTGATTGAGTTGCAATTAATAAATTACTAAAGTCTCTATGGACAAATTTATTAAACAATCTATCATACACAAATAATGTACAATAAATCCTGGGCATTTTCACTGCTGTGGGTCAATAATTTAATTTAACTATGGTAGTTATTTCTAATGATACACAGGATTAGAACATTTTAATATAATAATCCTAATTTGTATGGTGATTTCATTACTTCTTGCTGTTACCTTCGGAATCAACATATAAAAATTAATTTTAAATTTTGACACCATGTGGATGCATTTATATAACAAAAAGTATCATCATTTGTTTACAGGTTGACCTGACTAAACATGAGCCGGCGTGCTTGGTATAATTGTTGAAATGCAGACCAATATGCATAGGCAGGCTTCATTCTTTTTGTAAAAAATAGTTCTGGAAAGGATATTTTGTTGTTGTTAGAAATACTTCATATATGAGAGGCACATTTTAATGGTGGAAGTGTAAATAAAAGGTATTGAACGAGTCTTATTTGCATTCACGGTTTTGCCTTCTAGGAAGCCTCCAAGTTTGAGGCCTATTGAAAGAAATTCCTCTTATACCATTTGGATCCATTTTCTAATTTTGTCCCACTTCTGTTCGACCAAATTTTGTTTCTGGACGGGTGAGCAGTGGCAGTAGCACCTTGGGCCGTGTCTGTTCATATTGTGTTAACATACCAGTTCTCTTCTAAGAGCATCATCTTCTCCTACTTCGCGAACAGTGAGATAACTAATTGGGTGGCAAGTAATAATACCCTCTCATCTCTACCCACCACACTCCCACCGAATAACAGCAGCTTAAATAAGATAGAAATTTATTTTTTTCCTCGAGATAGTCCAGAGCTAGGTGATGCTCCGTGGCTTTTATTTTGTGGCTCTGCTGTGCATACTTTCAATTCACAATGTACCTAATGGTCTGAGATGGCTGCTGGAGCTCCAGCCTTTACCTCTACATCACAGCCGGGGGAAGGAGGAAGGACAGAAGAAGGGCATACCTCTTTCCTTTTAAGACACTCAAGGAAGTTACACTTAACACCTCTCTGCATATCTCCTTTGACAGAAGTAGTCATGTGGAGGCCAGAAAATGTAGGGCAGTTCTTTGATCAGCTGAAAATCAGGGGTCTTTTTTTTTTTTTTTTAAAGATTTTATTTATTTATTTGACAGAGATAGACAGCCAGCGAGAGAGGGAACACAAGCAGGGGGAGTGGGAGAGGAAGAAGCAGGCTCCTAGCGGAGGAGCCTGATGTGGGGCTCGACCCCGGAACGCCGGGATCACGCCCTGAGCCGAAGGCAGACGCTTTAACCGCTGTGCCACCCAGGCGCCCCAAAATCAGGGGTCTTATTACTAATAGGCTATGCCACAGTCTGTCTTAACTTTTAGGAATCGTAGACCCTTTGGGAATGTGAGGAGAGCTATAGAACCTCTCACCTGAAAAATACACATAGGTAGAATTTTACATGTAATTTGAGAGAGTTCAAGGACTTCTTAAAACCCAGGTGTCCATGAATCCCTTGATTGAAACAATTCATTTCTCCTTTCATTCACTGATCCAATTATTCATCGTTTATTCATTCAACAAATATTGTGCACTCACTATATGTTTGCTTTATTCCTGACAATAGAGAGGTGAACAAGACAGACAAGATCCCTGTTCTGATAGCTCTTACATTCCAGGAGGGAACTAGACAATGAACAAGACGAAAGTGATACATGCTTTGAGGAAAATAAAGCAGATTGATATAATAGAGAGTTGACTGATGGCCAAGGGTGGGAATTACTTTGCGTTGGACAGTCAAGGGGGTCCTTTCTGGAAATCTGACTTAGTGAGACAGAGCTGGCCATGTGATGAGTGGGGGGATGGGAAGGAATATTTAAGGCAGTGAGAACAGCGTTTGCGAAGGGAATGACTTTAGTATTTTTCAGGAACCAAAAGAAAGAGGGGCAAACTTATTATGGGTGGGCTTAAAGAAGTAGGCAAGAACTGGGCCATCGTAAGGGGTTTGGATTTCATTCTAAGAGCAGTGGAAACCATTTGGAGGGGAGGGGAGGAGGCTTTGTGATTCGGTTAATCATTTTTGAAAGATCATTCTGGAAGCTCTAAGGAGAATGGCAAATGAAACAGACCAGTGACACTGGACTAGTCTGCTGTAGCCGATGTCAAGAGAGAGGGATTCATCCTCTGCTTCTCATGTCCGTGGTGAACAAGTGAAGGAGATTTTTTGCCCAGTGGCATCCAAAGCTTTGTGTTCTGTCAGGGCCCTATGATGTGACTTCAGCAACACACTGAAAGGTTTGCGTGTTTGGAGACACAAAGCTCTTTAAATCACATTTAAAATCACCTTTCTGTCTGCAGTGCCCCTGCGGAAGGAGGGCAGTGAGCATTCGCAGTGAGAAGGCAGGAAAACTGCCAAAAATGAAGCTACCATTTACCAAAAAAATGTCTGTCTTCTTGGCCAATTGTTTAATTTGCCCATCATGGGGCACCGCAGATGTTAATGAGCTCCCGGGGCCCCAGGGTGAACCTAGTGGCAGAAAGTTGGGGGACAAAAAGGTAAAGTAAGTAAGAACATGATTTTCTCTTGTAATTCTCACCAGGGACAGTTTTGTGAATGACACATCTGGGCTATGGGGAAAGTCTCAAGAGCTTAAAACAACAAGTGATTAAACCAGCACAAGGCTGTGTGAACTCAGTTTCTAGTATGACCATTAAAATGATACTGGCGCCCAAAGGGCCCTGAGAAAGAAGTGGTGTTGTCATGCCGTGGGCAGGTTTGGCTTAGAGCTCAGAGGCGATAGCTTTTGCGTCTTCCTTAGCTTGCCAGAGGCCAGGGTTTGACTGGTTGATCTATCACTACCTCCTGAACTGTGAGTGCTGTATCATGGAGCTTTGGCTCTGAAAGGGACCTTAAAATGAGTTAGACCCGTCTCTCGGTTTTACACATGGGGACAATTTGGGGCCCAGAAAGGTTGTGATTTGTCCCCTCCTTCTTGATTCAGTGTTATTTCCTCTAGAGCTGACTTAAAGGAGCTAGTAGTATATCCCTTTGGTATAATGTGGCTATTTTCAAATCCTGCCCCCCCCCAAACACTTTTATTTCTTGCCCAGTATTGCAGAAGCCAGCAGAGCTACACAGTTTAATCAAAACGAAATTTCCTGTTTTGAAATCAAATTGGCTGCGTGATCTGAGATCCACCCTCCAAAGCAAGGGAAATTTCCTTAAAATATTTTGAAAGCTGCATTATTTTCTCGCAGGAATAACTGAAAGATGGATTCATTTTCAACATTATGTATGGGCTGAAAATGTCAGAGACATTTTAATCTATAATTTTCTGAGAAAGGCAGAGAAAGAAGGAGATTTTTATAGAAAAGGCAGGGCTGGACATTTACTTTGTTTAGAATGTGGATGTTTACTGGCACCTGCTAAAATCTTAAAAAAAAAAAAATGTTTCCCCCCGTTGGAAGGGTGGTGCAGTCCTTATTACCTGGACTGGGGAACTTTAGAACTATAAGAAAAACTAATAACAATGAAATCTCTGATTCTGAGCAGCCTAGATCTGCTTTGATGGAGCTCCCTAATACTCTTCCTGGCGTTTCTCGAGTCTGTTGGAAAGGCCTCGGGGCTCCATGGAGAGGCTTTCTGCATTGCCATCGCCCCTCCCCCTAACAGGCAACCTAATTGGCTAATTGTAGGTTCAGCCGTTCACTTGGGCTGCAATTAGCCACTTACTTCTTACTTTGCAGAGAGAAGTGGCCACTTGAATCCTCAAAAAGTCCATTGTGAATTCAGCTATTTGCGTGTCCAATTTCACCTGGATAGAGAGTAGTCAGAAAAAAGAAATAAAATATAATACATGATAGTCCTTGAAACAAATTCCCTCTGAAATCTGGCTCAGGCTTTGTCACGTTGGAAGTGACAATCAAAGGAATAGAGAGTTCTCCTTTTTCAAAAAATGTATATTAAACATAACATACACAAATATCCCATTAACTAGAGACTATTTTTCTCCTAGTGTCCTTAATATTGAGCAAGATATACCTGCCTCCTGGTTTTCAGCTTCATGACTTTCTGCAAATCTACTTTTCCAAAACCCCTCGATCTGCTACGTAAAATTTCATCGGCTACTGTAGCTTTCAGTATAAAATGAATGTGTTAATTTCTAGAGTGACGCCTTAATTCTGTTATCCACAAAACTCTGGAGAACGGGAAGATCCATTCTAAAGCAAAGGGCTGGAGCTATTGTTTTCATACACCCTTTTGATGTGGTTGGTTATTGTTAGGTTGGGTCAAAGGGACCCACCTGGAAGATGACAGAGGCGCACACTCTGCCACCAGTTTTCCTTAGAAGCACGCAATAGCAACCAAAGAAAACCACCGAGAGAGTATTGGGCAGAAAGTCGTTTTTGGGGGAAATTCCAGGAAAGAGAAGATTGTGACCTCTGTTGCTGCACAGTGTCAAGGACAGATGGGAAGAAGGTATGAATCAATATATGTCAACTGCACAGATGGCATAGCCATACAGTGTCCACATCCTGATTTTCTATCCCCTGAAACTGAAATTAATAATGCCTTCATTATAGGCAGTAGCTGCCAAGCAGCTGAGAGGACCCAGCACAACTCAGGGCACTGCTCTGAGCACAGGGTTTGACCCAGGAGTCTCTCTCTTCTTTCCCTCCCTCTCAGGAGATTAGGAATGCTACGGATCGTAAGGGGGAAAAGGAATCACCTTTTGATGCTGAGTTTTACAGATTAACCAAACCAAAGACAGGGAGACTATGGTGGCTTCCTGCTTTGTACTATTTCTACGCCAGGGCATCATTTCCCAGGTTCCAGCCACGCCATAGGGAGAGGGTTAACTCCAGTGTGCCAATTATTCAGCTCTGGGTGTTGAAGATCTCGGACTAGGGTTGGAAGTGGAGTGTAAAATAAAAATAAGCAACCACAAACCGCCAAAACAAGTATTGGCACATCTCTACAAGCTCCGGCTAGTAATGATGAATTCAGTATTCATCACATGGACTAATTAATGCACGCTAACACATCCCAGTGCAATTTGCAAGTCACAGATTGCATTAGGCGATACAAATGACTCATTTGTGAACCTGAAGGATGACCTTTGGCAGGACTATCTGCTGACCTCAAAAATATTAAAGAAAGGTTATTTCACCTTGCCATTGTCTCCAAATGCCAAAATAGCCCAATTAAAAACCTTGACTTGGAACCATAGGAGCAGATGCGAGTCCTAAAGGGCATTAATTATTTTCAGTGTCAGCTGGTTGTATAACTGAGGCCAAATGAGAGTTTGGGAAGCTATTAAGGCTCTGTATTACATGCACTGGGTCTAAGATTTGAATTCAGAATAAGGCGTAGGTTTCATCTATTTAGGCAAGCTGTATAGAATTCGTGCTGGCTGTCCTGTTAAGGATTAAGGACTAATGTAGGTGAAATGAAGCTCATCACCCTCACTGGGGTTCTTCCCTCTGCAATCATCCATTTATTTTCCCAAGTCTATTTGCAGAACCATCATTAGTTACCATATTGTGAGGTCAGAAGCATAAACATGTGTTCAGTATTAGTTTGCTTCCAAGCGGACTTTTCTCCCCCTCTACAAGCCTGAACACTACGATGATTCTGTAGTGTTTTCCCCCAAATGTGGTGACAGATGAAGATATGTACCCAAGCTAGGTTCCCATATGGCTAATTTCTACATTGTTTGAACAACACACAGATTTTTAGGCAAATTAAAACTCAAGGACCTCAGTATTCATGGCATTCTCTCCAGTTCTGTCCTTCTTTTCTCCAGGTGGGTGTTAGTGAGCCCTACCAATGGAATAGCCAGCATTCAAAGGAAAAGGGGCAGGCAAGTCCATTACGTGGGACTGGCTCACAAGAGTTCCAGTGGCTTCGGGAGAGCGTTTGCTTGCTGCTCATGGCTAGCATGTCACTCACTCTCCCAGTGGACGTAGACTGTCAAGACCTACTGTGTGTCCAGGTGGTGCAAATGGAAGTGTTGAAAGCAGGCAGGAACACATTCTTTTTAGCCTCTTTAGAGTTGAAGTTTAAGATTCTGTTTTGCCTTCGTCTCTAGCTGAGAGGTATGGAAAAGGAAGATTTTACTCCTAGACAGAAGAGAGTGGTAGAAAGCAGAGAGCCCAGGGAGTCAGATGGGTCTGAGTATAGATCCCAGTTTGGTGAGTCATCGTGTGAACTTGAGCACGGAACTGAACTCCTCTTGGCTTTGGTGGCCTCTTTTGTGACTTCAGAATCATAGTAACACCTGACAGGATGGATGTATAAACACACACACACACACACACACACACACACACACACACACACACACACAGCATAAGAGGTGCTTGGTAATTGTGGCTGTTATTTTCATTATGGGGAATTTAGAGAATGTTTTCTAAGATGCCATTTTTTTCCTCCAGATTTTTCTTTCTGCACTTTTGTGGGGTTCTGTGCAATGTATGTGGCAGGTAACAATTTCGAAATTACAATCCTATCTTTATACCCCTCTTCGGTTGGGAAGTTGCTTCATCTTAATACAATTCACATTTCTATTTGTAAATTGGGATAAAGCCTACCATAATTTGTTTTAGTGAGGATTAAATGAGATAATGGATGCATAGAGTGCTTAGCATTTGATAGGTGTTTGATAAATGAATGAAGCCCTATTGTCTTTGCTTCCAGAACATTCTTACTCTTTCTCCCCACATATGCCACTAATGAGCCTTTGGTTGGGAAAAGGTAGAGGTTTTTTTTTTTAATTTTTTTAAAAAAGATTTTATTTACTTATGTGACAGAGAGACAGCCAGCGAGAGAGGGAACACAGCAGGGGGAGTGGGAGAGGAAGAAGCAGGCTCCCAGTGGAGGAGCCCGATGTGGGACTCGATCCTGAAACGCCGGGACCACGCCCTGAGCTGAAGGCAGACGCCCAACGACCGCGCTACCCAGGCGCCCCCTTTTTTAAATTTTTTAATTTTAAAAAAAATTTAATTCCGGTCTAGTGACCGTACAGTGTTGTATTAGTTTCAGGTTTACAAGAGAAGGTGCAGTTCTCTTTCAAGTCTTCTTCCTAGGTCAGTTCATTGCTGTCTTATTCTGAAAAATGAGCACGCTTGTTGGAATACATCTTCTCAAAACACTGATAGTTTGTAACTTCTCATTCTCAAGGTTGAAGGGAGATCTGCTTCCCCATTTGGTGTCATTATGTTTCTTCATTATTTGCCAGTATGTCATTTGGTGTTGTCCCATGTTTCAGATCAGTGTGGCAGACACCAGATGATTCTCACTGGCCTCTCAGATGTGGGTGATCTTATCCATGAGATAAGAATCCTCTCAAGGGTTTCCTGTCTGGTTACTTTAGACTACATGTTACCCCGGTAACGTGACTACCATTTTCCCCTACAAGGTTGCTGTTATTCTAAGCTGCCATTAAAAAAAAATTCTGATTTCATTGTGAGATCCTCATAAATGCCAGCAGTTAATGAAAGCCGGTTATGTCTTGCTCTTTGGGAGGTGACCACCCATGTTAGCATTGGAGGGTGTCTGCACATCCCTTGCGAGGTCCAACAAGTGGTAAACAGATGGAGTCTGAATCCAGAGCTGAATTGCCAAGAAATTTATTCTGTTCTTTCACCAAATGAAAATTTTAACATCCATTTACAAAGAACTTTAGGCCATGGTATATTGGGAGAGTTTGCTCCGTCAATAAAGAATGCATAAGCTAAAAGGCCACACAAACTCTATCAGCAGCTAATTTCTATATACAAGGCCACCCTTAACTCAGATTTGTAGAAAGCATGCATTTTCAAATGAATGTGTTAGCTTCGTACCAGAGTGAGGCTGCCAACTGTTAGCCATGGCTTCTCTTCTTTTTGTATAACTGCCTCACCCAGCACACACTCAGCGCCTCTGGATATTTGGTTGGTAAGTCATAACTTCATGGTTACACCATTCTCTTCAGAAAGAAACTGAGTGTAAAGGAAGGGTTAAGTGTGTAGGGATAGGGATGCGTGGGTGAAAGATAGGTTTAGCTACTAAGTACTAAGATAACTTTATCATAAGTTGGCTTAGTCACAGAGGCAGTGTTCCGCTGAGGGATCAGTAAATTATTAAATCTCAGTTTCTCACTCTTTCTGTGTTAGTCACCATCTCTTTATCTCTTACTAGTGCTCTTACTCTCTCAGCTCTGCTCATAATCCATCATTCCACCATATTGGTTCTTAGGTTTTAGCTTGCAGTATAATCACCTAGGGAGCTAGTTAAAAATGCAAATTATCAGACTTCATTCACAGAGAGTCTGTCTCTATAAAGTCCTGGGTGGGGCCCAGGTATTCACATTCTAACAGATGACCTCACCCCAACACATCCCACCTCGGGAAATTTTATTATTCATGGTCCTGGAGCCATCTTTTGGGAGCAGCTGGTCCACACTGATGGACCAATTTGCCTCCCTGTGAGCAAAGTTGAAAGGCACAAGAAGACCAAATCCAGGAGATTCCAGTAGTTTGAAGACTTTAATCATTGCATCAGTGGAATCTCTTTAAAAATCTTATGTAAAACACTTTCTTCAAATAAAATCAGATGCTGATTCCTCAAATTAAACCTAAGCCAAGTGGAGCTGCTCTGGCTAAAGAAGAAGAGAGGGCTGCTGCTTGCGCTCTCCCTCCCTTTATTTTCAATGGCCCCAGGGGAAGCTCGGCAGCTTTCTTGGAGTTCACTGTTCCCCTCGCTTCCCAAAGTGGACCAGATGAAGACCTAGGTCTCTGGGTAGAGGAGACAGCACCTCGCGAGGACATCCGAGTTCCGACTCCAGCCTTGCTTCTTTGCCACATTGCCTGCCCCTCTCTAAGCTCCAGTTCACCCCTCGAGGAAAAAGAAGGGTCTGCACTAGATCAGTTTTTCTGGAAGTTCTGTCATTCACAGAATACCCTTGTGACCTTTGCTGTAGATGAGTACCACCTGGACTGTTATTTACTCCATGTCAGTCTTTATTCACTATTGTGTACCTAAATATTCGCTTAGGTTTTGAGCTAAGCAATGCTCTATGTGAAATCACAAGTTTGATGTGGTTCTTAGAGTTTTTCTTTCCTAATGCACAAGAAAGTAAATATGCAACCACTAAATAATAAAAGTATTATCACCTCACACCAGCGGTGCATGCGCGACCCTTGAGAAACATCGAGCGTGTCGATCTTTTAAAAGACCTCCCTGCTCCAATATTCAGTGGGGTCAGGATCCAGGTATGTCTCTTGTTATTATCTTGGGGATTTGCAGGCGGGGGCAGGTTACAGGGAAAAACAAAGACATCCTCTGGGTGTTGGAAGCATGTGCAAGACTAGAGGGAGCCTGGAGGAAAAAAAATACGTGTACTTCTGGGAAGAAGGAGGGTGCTTGAGACTTGACGTGTAGGTACAAAGGATCTAAATGGCTCAAAGAGAGTTTTTAATATTGATTTTGTGGAGACATAGGGCTACCAGCTGCTTAATTTTATTTAGGTCTAATAGAAAGCTTAATAACCAAGAACATCATTGGTTTCTTGTTTGTTTCTTTTATTGAGTGTCAAAGAGCTAACAGCTTTTATTACAAATCTTCCAGAGCCAGAGTTGGCTGGTTAGGACAGTGGCTCCAGTACTCTAGGGCAGAGTCCAAGGGAGGAGCCTTACCTGGGTTCTGTCTGGTTTTGAAAACTTAGCTCTCAATATACGGATTTTGGGAGACACTTTGTGGGAGGTAGAGGATGCCAAAGGGTTGCTTGCAGTACACATTGCAGAATGAAAGACAGTGTTTATGACCTGCTTGTGCCATGTGAGGGGAAGATAATGACTCCAAATGTCTACCCACTGAGCTGGCTTACAAATGGCATGGGCAACTTAGCAGCCATGGTGGTCCAGGGCAAGGAAATGCAAATGTAATTGAAAAGTGAGGGAAACTATAGCATAATTAAATATGCCCAGCACTTAAGCACGTTGTTATAAAATGGAAGTCGGTCTAGAATACATATTAGGTTAACAGCTTAGGTTCCAGAGACAGACAGACTTGGGATACAGATCCTGCCTCTGCCACTTCCTGGTTGAGATTTCTTCCTTGGGCAAGGTACCGCATCTTTCTGAGCCTTGGTTTATTCACCTGTCAAATGGATATAATCCGTACTTCCAGGGCCACCTTAAGTATTTAATGACTCGAAGAACTTTGCACCATGTCAGCTGTTTAGAATAATTTTCGATAAATTACGAGTGCTGCTTTTGTCACTGTCATTGTCATGATTATGTTATGGGTTTGTTTTATTTAGTTTTTCTATCAAATCTAATGAGGTGAGTGGTGTAGGTGGCCCACAGGGATGGAACTGAGATTGTTAAGTCTCTGGTATTTTCCCAGGAGTTCTCTTTAATGACACACTCTTATGGCTAGTATTATTCTTGGAAAATTATTTCTTGATGATCTTGAGATTACCGTGACTGGGCTACACTGCATAGAATCTAAGGTTTCAGGGATAAGAGGTCTTTTGGATAGATAATTCCCATTCATGGAATTAGGCACTTCTCTCTCTTAGTAGGCATTGGAGTAAAGAAGTAAAGAATTATGATTTGATTCTGTTCTGCCACCATCAACCAAATTCAGAGCCTCTTCAGGCAGCAAGGAAGTCCCCTGTACTTGTCAGGAGCGACAGGTATGGGAGGCATGGAAGAGCAAGGTCGGCCAGGATACTGAGGATCAGCAAGCCGGACTCTTGCTCTGCAGAGACCCCCATGTGAAGATTCTTAATCAACTTTCACACCTGCCAGTGAGTGTGAAAGTCCTCAAATGTAGACCCAATCTTGATACAACTGGCACTTTTGCGTTGAGTTTTGGAATCAATTTCTGGAAAAGATAAAGTAGGTTTTTCTTTCTTTTTTTTTTTAAAATAGCTTCTTTTCTTATTTTTACTGTGTCTCCATGTTAATTAACAACAACGAAAAAGAATGGCAGCACTGTCTTGTAGCATTAACCCTCTTCTTGACAGCCTTGCCTTCCTCAGTGAGAATGTGTTGAGCATCTATTCCCTTAAGGGGGCTACATGAGACCCTTACGGTGTGTGCCATCGCTAAGAGTCCCTATGTGTCTCTCCAAGGCGTCCTCCTCCCTCCGTTGCTTTATATAAATGTCCAGTTAATACCAGTTAAAGAGTTCTTGTTCCTGGTGAAGGGAACCACTACGTGCTCCGTCTGTGATGATTACCATAAACTTCATTCCACATGTTTTTGCATTGTCTCTTCTTACATTTATCCTCTGACTATTGTTTCCTTTTGTTCCAGCAACAGCTGGAAACAGTAAATTCGTGTTTTGAGCCAATGTTTTCCTTTGCCCTGGCATTTCCAAACATTTATTTTCCTATGAGCCAAAAATACCAGCAAAGACGCATTCTGAAAGATCTCCATCTCGTGATGCCCATCGCCCTCCGATGCTGTCCCTTTAAATGAGGCCCCCAGAGTTCACTTTCTGAAGTTCATTAGCTTGTGTTATCAATAATTTAGGATAATACTCCGGTGGAGCCTGAGTGCCTGGCCCGCCCCGCTTTCACTGTCAGTTTTCTCATACCCTAGCAGTCCAGTGAACTTGATAAGTGTCCCATCATCCTGTTAATCAAATTACTTATGAACTAAAATTGACAGTTTTCATTAATTATAAAGGATTATTCTAATTGCAATTCAAATTTATTCATTTAGAACAGACGGCATTCAGTAATATTTCAGGAAATTTGCATATTAAATGGAGAGGGTCGTCCATTAAGTATGGTAATGTATGCATATTTCCTTATTTTTAACTTCTAGGCCATATGCACTGCTGCTACTTCAGCAGGTGAAAAACCAGAACGTGCTTAATTTGTTCAACAAACACAGGGGCCAGAGCACATCTTTTGGCACCCGGTGCTGGCACCCTTCTACCTTTATTCCTTCTGCTCTTCCTTTCCCCACCTCCCACGGCCCCGCACACAGCCAAAACCACGGTTGATCTTTCGAAGAAACTTTTTTGATAAACCTGGGCATTCCCCCCCCCCTTTTCTTTTTCTTAAATGTAGGCACAGCTGGTAAGGGTTGATTGAAATGTTTTGCCATAGAAGCTGTGTTCATTAATTTCTTCAAGATGCTGGAGTAGGCATTAAAGTTGCCGGCTGGAGTCCTTCCCTGTGACATGTGGAACAGCAAGGGGCCTAATAGTCAGCCTTGTAACATCAACTGGTTACCCCCCTCGTGCGGCATGAACCTTTCCCCTCCAGTGAAAAATGAACCTGTCTGAGACAAAAGCACAAACCACGCATGCAATGAGACAGTGCCATTATTCACACCCATATAGGCTGTTTTCAGAGATCATTAAAAATCATATCTCCATGATATTAATAAGCACCTTCTCTGATCCAGGTCTTGGGTAACAGGAAGGTATATTCAGAGCCGCCCCCACCACCTACCTAATCTGAGATCATGAATCTGGAAGGAAAAAAAAATGCATGTAAGATAAAGGCTAACCAACTGGTGTGGAAGGAGCCACTTGGCCTTTTAAACAGCTGATAGGGCCCGGCGTTCCTTGCAGCCGTCCTCGTGGGGGAAAAAAAAGGATGGGCCCCCCACCACGCTGAGTTGCTTCCGGTGAATTTTGCCTCCAATTCTTAGGAATTATTGATATCTGTTCTTAATGATTCGAAGAAAGCATCTGCCAGCTCATTCATCTCCAAAAATTCACATTGAATAACTGGTTGCTCATTTAGCCTGGTCTCAAGTAGACTTGTTTTTCATTTTCTGCAGTTAAACTAAAAGCTTTGTTGTTTCACATACAGATATTTTATTTGCTGAGCATATTTATTTCAGTCTGTTTGTATAGCACTAGCGCTTTCGTAGCCATATGTTATTGATTGAAAAGCCTCCCCGAACTCGAATCCTGAATGGGCGCTGTGTGCCTGGGAGGTGTCCGAGAGGCAGAGACCGAGGGCCTGTAGCCGCCTTGCCAAACCCGTTTGGGGAGCCCTTTCCGCTGCTCCTCCTCCCCCCAGGCCATACGGAAATCAGACCTGGTGTAGAGTCTGATTAATGCTTCGGTTTTCCACACAGACTCTCCCTGAAATTTCAGGAGGAGCACGTAAGATCCTGCATCCCCTTGTTGGGGTACAGCCCTTCCTGGCTGGAAGTACTAGGAACAGCTCGGAGAGAATAGACCACCAAAGGCTACTTTAGAGAAACTGATGGAAAATTCTCAGAAATCATTCAAGCCCACTGGCATGTGTTGAGTCAAGGGAAATTCCCCTCCCCCCCATGTAACATCTTTTGCTCCACTTAGTTCAGCTTTAGAACCATGAAAGCCCCAGTCTTAATCCTATTTCTGATGAGAGTTAATTTTCAATGTGAGTTTTTAAAAATTTAATTGTCACTGATTACTGACATGCAATAATAAAATAATATAAAAGAATGCCACAAATGATTAAAGTAAGACTTAACAGCATATGCATTAAACACAATCCCTTAACTCTCCTTCTGTT
The DNA here is from genome assembly GCF_024610735.1 of Ursus americanus. NCBI lineage: Eukaryota > Metazoa > Chordata > Mammalia > Carnivora > Ursidae > Ursus > Ursus americanus. Next base: position 17,272,281 of record NC_142141.1, read on the forward strand.
ATGGGAAATACTACATTGCATAATGTGACCCAGCGGTACAGGATAATTGCTTAAGAAGCTGTATTATACAGATATTTTGTATATTATATCCTCATGTACAGTATTTCTGGTGATTAATTCCTCAGCAGAGGGAATCTCTCTTGAATGGATGTTGATTATATCAGAATGTGAACCAAAAGTAATGCCAAGCATGGAGAGTAGGCACGAGGATGCCTGGCATCCTCTGGAAATATTGGGGGAAATTTCTCAGGAATGAATGGCTTTTGCAGTCAGCATCCCCACTATCTGCAAGAATAACTTCTACGTCACCTCCAAAATGCTACATACTATTCGATGGGGGCTCGTATAGAGAGGGAAGGATAGGAGCACATACAGAACTAATGAAGCAGACTTAAGGAGAGTGGAGGGAAATCACTTCTCTGAGCTCCATTTTTTTTTTTTTTTAATATCTGTCAAGCTTCCGTTTTTCACGTAGTCTCTCCCTGAATTTCAGTGGGAGCATGCAGTACCCCATGTCACCTTGTTGGAGTTCAGCCCTTCCTCTGTGTTTGTCCTGCTTTTGTCCTGGGCCCGCTATAAAAATCTCCTGAGACCTCTCTGTTTGCCAGACTCTTGTACATCAGAATCACTTGAGAATAGTCAAATATACATATTTCCTGGCCCTTCTACCAAGAGATTCCAATTCAGGAGGTCTGGGGTGGGGCTTGGGTGATTTTTAGGATCTAGCAAATTTGGAAGGCATATACTGTATGTTAAGTGCCCTACAAAATACGGTACTCTTGGGAGATAAGACTTCCAAAGTAGTTAAAAAGTAGTTCAAGACCATACCTACACATCACACCACATTTTATATTGGGTGAAACTCTGGATTATAGGAATTCCAAGCATTAACTGAATTCTGGAATTAGAACTCTGGATGGGTAAATCACTGGGATCTGTTGATACTTCCAGTGTTTGTGAAGAAATGGGCCCTCTATGGGTCCATCCAGAAGGACCCATGAGGAAGAGCACTTACACTCCCATCAAGGCAAGGACAGCCCAGATTAGTTAGATGAACCCTGAGCCAACAGCATGTGCTTTTCAAGCAAATATCTAGGTCATCCTGTGAATGTTCTTTATAGTTAAATAGACCCTGGAGGTGAAACTGTCATTACTCACCCACTAAAGACATGAACTTAGAGAAATGGAAGAGAGAGCAGTTTCCTATCTGTGAAAGCATATGGAAATGGTGATAGAGTTCAGGTACGGCTGTATTTATTAACCATTATTGATGTAGAACCACTTCATACCATGTCAGAGTAGAATAAATTGGATAACAATGGGATGGCAGCGCCATCTAATCTAATATCAGGGTTGCTTAATAGTTACATTTTAGCTGGCAACTTGGGCACGTGAAGTGGGTGCTGAGACTCTCAACAGCCAGTGATTCCAGCTAAGGATCAGAGCAGCTGTAGTGGGTATACTGTCCTGCTTGGGGCACTCCCGGGCCTGGGCAAGGTGCGATGGGGCAAGTGAAATGATTTGCTCATACTGTGCGCTCTCAGAGGCGAAAATGCCTTGTTTCTTGAGGTTGGGGTAGTTATGGATTATAGGTTGGTTTTAGGAAAGGTGGAGAAAAAGATGGGTCCTCTTTTCTTTTTTCCCTTTTCGCCCTAAGGATTATAGGCGGTTTAATAAAATCCCTATCTTTACAAAACACTTTTTTGTTAATCATATTGTTGTAACTAATGAACTGCCGGGCTCGTTAGAGATAGAATGAGATGGTTGGGTCTCTGATCTCTGGGGCTGGCCATTTTAGTAATACTGGGTTAGGCATGAGACACACATAGATGGATGAGCAAGACTGAACATTTAAAGAGTAAATTAAAGAAGTTCCAAGCATTTTGTAGAAATAGGTGCTGCATTTAGTTTTAACATTCAGTGATTTAATGAAAGGGAGGAGATTTGTAGAGGTTCCCTGTTCAGATAAGTGACTCATCGAGGAAAGTTTTACTGGGATTTCAGGATGTGCTTTTGGTGACTGAAGATAGAAGGGGGCCTACAGTATTTAGGAGAAGGAAATTCTCTCTGCTGGGCTGCGAGCCCCTGCTCCATCTCCTCCCGCAGGCGTACGGACATTATATTAAAGTGTAGGGGATTTATTTTTCTTTTGAATGTGAAATTCTGGATCAGTAAAAGCTAATTGGAAATAGAATTTTGTAGATTACTTGAGGAGAGCAGTGCTTCCTTTTGGGGCCACAAATTGGACTTTATAATGTCCTATTAAATCACTGCAACAAGCTTCAGGCAGCCTTTGTTTGGGGGGTATTCCAGTAGTTTACAAAACTCCTGTGTGAATTACTGTGGTGTGCATCTAGAAAAGAGGGTGCACACGTTCTCCAGGTCTTTGTATAAACTACACATGTGTGTTATTTGGGGAAACATGAACGTATTTAAAGTATTTTCAGTTTATTAGAACAAAACAAAAAAGCCCTGCAACAGTTCACACCGCTTTCCCCTACAAACCTCTTGGAACCACTAATCTGTTCTCTATCTATGAGCTTGGTTTTTTGGTTTTGTATTTTTTAGATTCCTCATATAAGAGAGATTATACCGTATTTGTCTTTCTCTGTCTGATTTACTTCATTTAGCATAATGCCCTCAAGGTCCATCCGTGTTATTGCCAGTGGCAAGATTTTGTTTTGTTCTATGACTGAATGGTATTCCGTTGAATATATATATACCATAGATTTTTATCCATTCATCCATCGATGGACACTTAGATTATTTCCATATCTTGGCTATTGTAAATAATGCTGCAATGAATCTGGGATACATATATCTTTTTGAATTAGCATTTTCACTTGCTATAGTAGATAAATGCCTAGATGTGGAATTGCTTGACTACATGGTGGTTTTATCTTTAATTTTTTGAGGAATCCACATATCTTTTTCGTAGTGGTTATACCAATGTACGTTCCCACCAACAGTACACAAAGTTTCCCTTTTCTCCACGTCCTTGCCAACACTTGTTATTTCTTGTCTTTTTCATGTTAGCCGTTCTAACAAATGTGAGGTGATATCTCATTTTGGTTTTGATTGGCATTTCCATGGTGATTAATGTTGTCGAGCATCTTTTCACAGACCTGTTGGCCACCTGCATGTCTTCTTTGGTACAATGTCTATTCATATCTGCCCATTTTTAAATTGAATTTTTCTTTTTTTGCTCTTCTATGAATTTTTTTTTGGGGGGGACATGTCCTTCATACGATATGTAATTTGCATTTATTTTCTTCCATTTTGTTGATGGGTTCTTTTGCTGAGCAGAAGCATTTTAGCTTGATGTAGTCCCACTTGATTATTTTTGCTTTTGCTTTTGGTGTCAGATCTAAAAAAAAATCATTTCTAAGAGCTATGTCAAGAAGCTTATTGTGTAGGAATTTTAAGATTTCATGTGTTATATTCAATCTTTAATCCATTTTGGGTTGATTTTTGTGTATGGTGTAAGATAGTGGTCCAGTTTCATTCTTTAATACACGGATGTCTAATTTTTCCAACACCATTTATTGAAGAGATTGTCCTTTCCCTATTGCCTAATCTTGACTCCTTTGTCATAAATTAATTGACCATATATGCATGAGTTTGTTTCTGGGTTCTCTATTCTGTTCCACTGATATATGTGTCTGTTTTTATGACAATCCCAACCATGTTTTGAGAAATATTTAAAGACCAGAAAAAAGATTATCAGGTATTTCTGAAATTAGTCTGAGGACATGCATCAATTAATTTTTCATTGAGCAAAGAAAATCCACATATAAATAAAATACATGGTTTAAAGAATCATTTTTGCTGCAGAGATTAAATGTAACTATTTCTTTAGTGTAGGATCTAATCTCACCAAAGTAATTGAAGCTCATGGGTCTCCTTGGGACATTTTCCAAGCAAGAGATATGTTTAGGATTTAATGGTGGCCCACCTCCCTCAACATATCTTTATGCTTGTTCAGTTCCACAAATTTCTGAGTACTATTAATGAAAGCTAAATGTGTATTTTTCTAAGAGAAATATTGACAGAAAGCTATGTTTTTAGGAAAATTAGATCAACATGTGAAAGGCATTTTAAAATTGTCATTACACTTGCTGCTGGAATAGTTCTTTTCACCTTTGGCTCAGTGGTGGCCACCCTGTTTCTGCCTGGCATGGTGAATATATATTTCCATTTTATAGATTAGGACACTGAGACCAAAGGAGGACAAATAAGTTGTTGTTGGCTAGTGTTAGGGTTGGTAATAAAATGCCCAAATTATTTCACAGCTCAATTAGGATGGCAATGCTTCCTCATTTCAAATGTATGCAATTGGGAGATCAGGAAATACACATCTGATTATATCAGAAACCCTAAAATTTTCTGTTCTAGTTCTGATTTTGGTCTTTCCCCTGTTTCTTACCTAATCTATAACTAGAAAAACCCTCATATGGCCCAGGGCCATTCCTCCTGAAGAGCAAGGTGTCAGGGGAGGGGTGAATTCTTCCTGACCCTATGATGATCGGAGTGTGCCCTGAAGCGTGAGTTTTGATTACCCTTAATTTAGTATGCATAACTTCAAATGGTCCTAATGGTCATAAAATTATCTGATCCTCTTTAATATGCAACCAGGGTTCTTGGTGCTCTAAGCTAGAATGTTTTTTTCACATAAGCCCTTGTTTGGCATTTGTTTCTGTCTTCCAAGATAAAACACAAAGAAACAACAACAACAAAAAATAAGACCAGATTTAAAAACCACCACCCTAACCAGAACATATTTTGGGGTTCCATCAGAGAGAAAATCCAATTTGGTGCAGTTTATGATGCGTCCATACATTTCCCTTCTCATATTTCTGTTGTCCTTTTTTTTTTTTTTTTTTGCTGCAGCCTATGAGTTTCATTTTCCCATGTGCCATAATATTAATGTTTTTCCCTGCTGGCTTCCCAGCCTGGGGGTCACAGCTCGTGTTTCACAACACGAGACACCCAACCATAAATCTCCTTTAAATAATACAGACGGCAGGAGGGTCACTGTCGGGAGAGCCAGTCGGTCTGAACAAAGTGGCATTGATGCATGGCAAGCAGAACAGCTTGACCACAGCCCCGTTGGACAGGTAGAGTGTGGAGCAGCCTTTAGTTAAGGGGAGGGAGGCATGCGCTCTGCATGGTTCCAAAGAGCCAACCAGTTCTGGTTCTCAGTAGGAGTTGGCTGCCAATCCCCAAGGTTTCCTGAGACTAATCACACCACCTCGTCCCTGGCTCTGGCTGGAACACCTGATTAACATAATTTGTGTTTGGAGGTGCAAACGCATGTCTTTGGGTATAAATCTGCATTTCTTGAGGCATCTTACCGGTATTTCAAAGGAAGTTGGGAACCCCTAGGGTGGAAGTAAGTAACAAGGCAAACCTGATTGAAATGCATAGTGTGGTTGGGGTGAAGCTCTTTCCTGATTCCAGGACCCAGAATGGTTCATGTAAGGGGCCCAGAAAAGGCTCAGTGAAATGTGAACCTTGTAGCTGGGGTTGAGTTAGTAGAAGCCTCAACTTGCAGAGGAGCTCGGTAAGATGGGGCTGGAAAGAGATGAGGGTTTAGCCAGGGATTTGCTTTTGTAGACAAAAATTATGATAACATATTGACACTGCTGGGCCAAGGTATCATGTTAGGGTAATATACCTGTGACTACAGCTCTTGCGAACAAAGATAATATACATGCAAATACGTATAGACATACAAGAAGACTATGGGCAACATGAACAAAGATAATTAGTTTGTGCATAAAGATAATATGGTACATATGTGTGCACGTGTTACACTCCAATAGTTTGGGAAATAATTGGCAAACGTACAAGGTAACGTGTATTATAAGTAAAGATGGGGCTAGTAAAAGGATGCGCAGTTTCCAAGGACACGGTTTTTTAGGGTTTATGCAGTGCTTATCAGTTGCCAAACTCCATCCCCCTCAGGTATCTTCATCTGCCTGAACTTGGTGGTGTGGTGTTGAGGGGAAGATTAGCATCTCATTTTCTTAATGTTTTCTTGGACAACATGTTGGCAATTATTTAGTCACACTTTGGAGAAATTCAGTGTGGCTTCTAATTTCTCAATTACCTTACTCAACATAGTGATGTGGGGAGGGGTTTCCCATCGATGTGATTTCTAGAATCTACGGCATACCTGATAAATGCATTGAGAACAAAACAGTATACATCAACTCGGGGGATGATTATGCTGGTTTTGGTTGGTTACACCTCTGATCGTTTGATATTTTTTACATTGTTGACGTTAAGTGCTACTGTAATGTAATAATTGCTCAAAAGATACACTTTTGGGCGATGGTGGTGAACTGATTCTGTTCTTATTCACTTAAAATAATGAACAATGTTGATTGCTCAATAATTCATCATGGAACCAGGAGACTCATGAGAACAGACACAGAAATATGCTTTGGAATGTATTGACATCCCTACCTCTTGCCTATGTTCAGAAAATTGTTCTTTTTCTTTTTGAAGATTTTATTTATTTATTTATTAGAGAGAGAGAGCATGAATGGAGGGCCCGGGGAGGGGGGGCAAAGGCAGAGGGAGAAGCAGGCTCCCCGCTGAGCAGGACACCTGATGCAGGGCTTGATCCCAGGACCCCGAGATCATGACCTGAGCTGAAGGCAGACCCTTAATTGACTGAGCCACCCAGGCGCTCCAAAATTTTGCTTTTTCAACTTATGCAGGTTTACATAAGACATTTCCAAAGATGGGTACATGTTTCCAAAGATGGGTACATCTAAATGTTAATTGAGCATTTAATAATATTCTAAAGTATATAAGCATTTTCTCATGTTTTTAAGCTGTGTGAATCATCTTGGCCTTATCTTTTTACTTCATCGAGAAGTGTATATTTGAAATTATTTATAAAAGCTATATGTGTATATACATACACATTTATATTTGTCTGTGATTTTACATATTTGGATGGCTTTTTAGACTTACAAGAAGCATGCAGACAGCATCTTGCATGTCTATGTTATTTCTCTGTACTCCTCTCCTTGTCCCATTCCACCCACTCTTTCTCTGGCTGGATCCCCATTAGACTGACTGCTGCCTGAAAGCAGGGATGATGTCTTTCTAGTTCGCTACTGGACCCCCGGTTTCTAGGCACAGCTAGCGTGACCAACAGCCCTGTTAGCCTGGGTCTTTCTTGGTTTTAGCACAGAGAGTTCCAACCCCAGGGAGTCCCCCAGGCTCAGGCAATCTTGGCCCACAAGTGCTCATCAATATTATTTAAATAAAGGAGTTCCTCATCCTACAGAGGTTACAGAGTTCTGTGAGAGAAAAGCGTACTCAGCTCCTGCTTAAGATTAGCCAGCATCGTATGCCTACACAGTGTCTCCCCTGCCGGTGGTAAAGGTTGGGAGGGCAGGGACAGTGTCTTTTCCATTTCTTTGAATTTCCCACAGTGCCCTAGAAACCCTTTCAAGATAGAACTCCATCAAGTGCTAAATGGAATCTAAACAAAGAGCAAATTGTTCTGTAGTGTCAACTCAGACTCCTTCCTGGCTCTAGGAGCCTGGGCGAGTTACTCGCACTGTCAGCTTTGTCCGTTCTCCTGGTTTGTAAAATGGGGATGATGACAGCATCCTTCTCACAGGGTTGGTGCCGGATTCACTGAGACACAGGACAGAGCAGTGTCTGCTCTACGACTGGTAGCTGCTATGTCAGCTGTTTCTCTTCCTTCCCCGCACCCCCCTCTTCCTTCTCCAACACGTGACAAATACTGAGCCTGTTCAGGTAGGTGACACTGTCTTTTTGGTGGCACGTCTTGTTAAACTGAACGTGCAGTTGTTCTTGTGTGGAACAGTATGGCTGGAACAAGAATACTCTTCTGTGTGTACGATTGGCTTCTAAAACGCCACAGCTATTTTACCCGGAGTCTAGCACCTTCTTTCCACACTGCCGGGGTGGGAAAGACAGGCAGCCTGCTTCCAAGCAAGTGACCTGTTACAGGTGGGATAGTGAAAATGTCACTTACAATATTCTGGTATGGAATGGACACGAAACAACACCCAGGCTGGCAAAGAGGGGAGCTTCGGGTGGAGGCATATTATGTATTGATCCTGCTTTTACCCCTCTCTCCCCTCGGTATTAGCCTCTGCCTGGTGGCAAAGCCGGGACCTGGCTATGGCCGTGGCAAAGTTTCTATACTGCTAACCTCGAGAAGACTGAAAGTATACTTGGGTGAAATGAAAAATCAATCAGGAGTGATTTACAAATAGATCCTGTTAGCGAAGGCAAGTGTTTCATGGAAATCATCTCATAAAATAATAAAATAATCTCTTAAAAATGACTGCTTTATTTTGCGCCCCTCCTCTGTATCCCTGTACCCTTCCTGCTACCCACCAAATGGGAAAAGGGTTTCCTTACAGGTTCCTTGTTTTCTTAATTTTTCTGGTGGCAAGTAGCAGAACACAGAGGAAACATCACTGGAATGCCTGTAGAACTTTAGTCATTAAATCCTCTTTGCCCCAGCCCTGGCAATGCATATTTCAATAATGAGCAAGAAAAATTGTTTTACGGTAGTTTAATAAAAGCAGGAGACAAATGTTGCCCCTGTGCAAAGGAACTGAATTACACACTTCATGAACCAAATTAGCAGTACCACGTTTGGCTTTGTTCGAAAGGTGATACGCATTTACGGGCCCATTTTTCAGCAAGATAAATATGACACACGCCAAGATTTCCTTGAAGTAAATATTGTAAATAATAAAAGACTCTGCCAAGAAAAGCTGAGAAATGACTTAATCCTCACCCAGTTATACCGTGATGCCAAAATGCCACTGTCCAAACTCTTGAACAAACTGCCCATTTAATCAACTCATCTCATGATTAAGAGAGTGCAAGGCCCTTTAATTTTCCAATAATAGTCAATATTCCTCAATTCTGGCTTTAAAAAAAATATTCACATAGGAGCTAGGGCATTTTATGGCACAAGCAAATTTGATTACCGAGTAACAAAATGTATTTTGAGGGCAGTTGGGAGTCACACGGCAGGAATGTTTATGTGAGTAGGTGCCAATGGGGAGATTTTTACGGAAAGGAGAAGCTATCACTCGAGGCCTAACTCCATAATCCTCATTTAGTTTCAGCTTATTCCACTTTGATTCAGTTCAAGTTTTCTGCAGCAAAATGGGCTGAATGTATTTTTTCCCGCCGTGCAGATTTGCTTGTGAGAAGCTGGGGTGGTAAAGAGAGTATATTGAAATATTATGCTTACTATGAGAAATCACAGGGCTGGTCAGTGCAAGTCACCTGTCTGGCTCTAGGGCATGTTATAACAGTTTCTGTAGCAGGGCCCACTGTTGTCTTAGCGCTGGAGAACAGGCAAATTTAAACACTGCCTGAGCTGGACACTTACGTTGATGGGTTGAGTGGTAAGGTTTGAGAAAGGCATTAGGGAGTGGTGGGGACTGAGGTGAACTGGCGAGCATGTGCCCTGTCTAAGGGGGCAGTTGCTGCTGAGTCTCAGCTCATCGTTGCCACACAGGGATGGAGAACTAGTATTGCTGGAACGTCTCAGTTTTCAAGAAATTTGGGACATCTTGGGGCGCCTGGGTGGCACAGCAGTTAAGCGTCTGCCTTCGGCTCAGGGCGTGATCCCGGCATTATGGGATCGAGCCCCACATCAGGCTCCTCCGCTAGGAGCCTGCTTCTTCCTCCCCCACTCCTCCTGCTTGTGTTCCCTCTCTCGCTGGCTGTCTCTATCTCTGTTGAATATATAAATAAAATCTTAAAAAAAAAAAGAAATTTGGGACATCTTGATTTTTCTGTGAAAGCTCCCAATTTTTAAACGCTGGACAAAAAAAAAAAAAAATCCTGTATCCCAAATAAAGTAAAGGCCACGAGCTCAGAGTTTGTGACTTCTGCTACGCAGTTTAGGGCCTGAAGTAGGACAAGGCACACATGCCACGACAGACAGCACTTAGGCTTGTGGCAGAGATGAAGACAGCAGCTCCCATCTGTTGAGAACTTCCCGCGTGCCAGGTTCTGTCCCAAGCCGTACACGGCTTGCCTCATTGGATCCCCCACCCCTCTTCGAGTAGGCACTATGAGTAGGTACTATTCATGTTTCCTGTTTTACAGACATGGAAACTGAGACCCCGAAATGCAGAAGGATCTGAGCTTAAACCGCTCTGTGAGCTCTTAAGCACCGTGCTGGATTCCCTTGCCGTGATTCACTGGTGCGGCCCAACAGGAAGTAAAATGGAATGGGGGTCAGCAAGATGGGTTTTGGTTTTGCAGTTGCCCTCTTTGTGGGAGACTGGGTCCTTCATCTGACCCTGTGAGCCTCCATGTCTCACCTTATCAAGCGGAGATAATACCACTTACCCCATTTACCTCCCAGGGTACGGGGAAGGATTACTACCAGGACAAGTGCAGAAAAGCATAGAGAATTAGGAAACACTCTGTCAACACAAGTTGGGGAATCGTGCTCATAATTAATCAAAGGATACAGAGAGGTGAGATTGTGAAGCCACTGATTGTCTTTGGATCAAACACAATTAAAAGACAATCCCTTCTTGACTCTTTGACTCAATAAAGTGTCTATTTGTAGAAGTGGCTTAAAACTGAACTCACTTTGAAAATTAATCAGCCACCACTAATGGCTGGAAAGTTAGCAGACTGCATTTATTTTAAGTGAAAAAGAGAGAGAGAGAGAGAGAGAGAGAGAGAGAGAGAGAGATCCACCTCCTGAACGGGAGGTAATGGTCCAAACCCTGCCTGTTGTCTGCCAGGCTCATAACAGGGAGGACAGAGCATGAAGGCCCCCTACTGCCAGGGCCTTCCACACCCCCTAATGAAGGAACTGCCCTTTGGAGAAGCCAGAGAGGGAGGCCATGGCTGGCCTGACTTGGAACTGTTAATTGATGCTGGCTTGTAGGAGAAACTCCCCGTGACCCAGACACACTGAGCATTTGAAGAGGAAAAGAGAAAAGAGACTCGCAGCAAAGCTGTAGGGAAAATGCCCCCAGGATGATGCAGAAAGCTGTTTACACATATAGGCAGTGAGTGATCTTCTTATTTATAAATGAATGAACTGACCTGGAAAAGGGAAGTTTTGTGGATTATAATCACAATGTCACGTGACAGCTTCCTCACTGAAGGGACTCTCCTCTCACTGACAGCCAAGGCTCTTCACGCCGGGGTCTCAACCTAATGGTGGTGCTAATTTGTTCTCTGAACTTTTATTACCTGAAGATCCCAGCTCTTTGAACTTACAAGATCTATTTTGTTTCAGGAAAATGTCTTTTGAGCATTCTGGATGTCCTTGGTTTTCCCTCCTCTCTTTCCTCTTTCACTGCAGCCCAACAAAGTCCCTCACTACCATCTCATAGAACCTTTCCCATCTCTGGGCTTCAGGTCAGACCACTGCCCACTTGGAAGCCTTGACAAGTCTTCTCTGCAAACAATTGTGTGTCACTGGGAACCATCCTAAAATCTGCTCTGCTCCGACAAGAAGCCTTTCTGGTTTCTCACTACTCTGACCATTCCATTACTCAAGTTGGCTTAGGATTTGGGCATAGCGTTCCATCAATACCCTTGCTTTGAAGTTGATCTGTGATTATTTCAGAGGTAGAGTTTTGATTGTGTCGTGTGGTTGCCTTAATTTGTGAGTCCTTCCTGTTAGCTTCCAAAGAATTTCCTCTCCTTTTCCATAGCAACAAAATAATACACAGGCAGGCACTCTTTATTCTCAGGAAATGGAGGGCAGTGTACTCTTGGGGTAAGAGTGTCAGTTTTAGAATCAGAAAACTTGGTTTTAAGTCTCTTCTTTACTACTTACTGTTGATATAAACCTGGGGAAGTTACTATCTCTCTAAACCTCTGTTTTCATATCTCTACAAAGGAGGTAAAAAAGATACCTAAATCATGTGCTTAAATAAACTATCTAACCTATGCCTTGGTAAATTCCTAACAAATGTTAGTTGTAATAGTTATTATTATGGTACATGCTTATTGACTGAATTTATCACTTAACACTTCTGCTGGCATAGAATTGGTAGATGTGCTTACGAGGTGCTGGGTGTTGCACGAATGAACGGGTGAGCAAATGATTGAATAAATGCGTGCATTCACGTGGACTAGAAGACACAGATGCAGTACCCATTTGTTGTTGACTGCCTGTACCGGCTAGCAGCTGGGGGTAGCTGTGAACAAGACAAGCAATACCCTTGCTCTCATGGGCTTCAATCCTAGTGGAGGCAGACAAATAAATAAGCAAGTTAAATAAATAATCAAGGTAATGTTTCAGATGGTAATTTTTAGTAGTGCTCGGTGAATATGGGGAATAATAGAACCAGCAGTATTTATCCCATAGTCGACCCAGTGGAGACAAGAGTAGTTGCAAGGTCCAAATGTCCAATGAGTTGTACAAGCGAAAGTCTTGTTCTGTGCTACTCCTAAGGGAAGGAACCACACCCAAGTGGTGGAAGTTAACAAGGACGTCGAATTCAATTCTGTTTAATTAAGACACTTCTGGTTCAGTCGTGTACGCGTAGCACAGATCGCCTTGAGGGCACTGAGTATGTCATTAGACGAGGACTGTAAGCAGAATCTGAGGGATACTCCTAGCATCATCTGTAGGGCTGCTTTGGATAATCTTGAAGATTCTTTCCAGTGCAAAGATTCTAGGATTTTCTATTATCTACTTGATCTCGCTTATTATCTTTCTGATATACTGTAAGTAGCAACTGGGGAGGTGTTGTGGTAGAATGGAGAGAACAGAGGTTTTGGGATCGGACAGACTGAGGTTCAAATCCCAGATCTACCACTTAGGATTTGTGGGGCCTTATTTAACTTCTCTCAATTTTACTTTCCTCCTCTGTAGGATAGGTAGATGCATTGGAATGATGTGAGGATTAGATTAACTAAGACTTGTTAAGTACCTAGCTGTTAAGCACCTAGCATGGTACCTCACGTCAAATAAATGGCAGTTGCTGTTGAAATTGATACTGTTGTGGTTATTGTTAGAATCACCAAAGCTTGGGAGTAGTCACCTTAGGGCTCTGCTTCAGGGGCCTTCCCTGCTAAGGCACAACTGGGGTGTCGTTCAAGGGAGTAGCTAGGGATAAGGGAGGGGAAAGGTGGTAGCTGCCTTGCTGGAAAAAACTAAGGGCTGTATACATGCTACCAGTGTCCAGGCTCAGTGCTCATGACATCACCACATCAGAACCACCCAGAGAGCTCTCCCTCATCCCAGGTGACAGACAACCCATTTCTCATTGTTTTCCTCTTTGAGCTGCCCTTAGTGTTAACTAAAATGGGATTTCACTAGGAAAGAAAAGGTCGGAGTAGGAAATGATAGAGGCGTAAGGACACAGTGTGATGTGTTTCTGTACCCCCACCTCTCTGCCCAGCACCCCAAACCTCCAGGGAGATGGCCCTGATACTACCTTCATATATGCCTTTGGTACCAGACATTTTCGTGTAAACTAAAACCCCAGAGGAGAGAAAAAAAAAAAAAACCCATAAGATCCTCTTCTTAGATAAGAACCTGCCAGTTCTGGTCCAAAATGACTTTGTGTGAAAAATGCGCTGCAGAGGAAGGAGGAAACTCACAAACAGAAGAAGCATGAGCCACATCTGGAGGGAGCCCAAGCCGGGAACCCGAGGGCCTGACCATCTGCCAGAGGGCCAGATGCTGCTGCTGGAAGCTTCTCGCCTCCCGGCTTGTCATCTGGGTCCGATGATGCCATCCAAAAGAAGGAGCGTGGAGCGGGAGGGCAATGAGCAATCCATCTTCTCCCACCCACAGTTTTTAATTGTGTGACATGGCCCAGGGGGGCGTGGGGAAGGGGATTGAAAAGTTTGCCCACAAAACCGCACCTTCTTCATGGAAAAATACCGTCCTAAAACACATGGCTCTGACCACCCAGAACGTATAGAAAATTATGCCATTAAACATCTCTTTCTCATTCTTTGGTGTAAATAGAATGGATGGAGAGGTTTAGCTGTGTCGTCGCCAGTGGGAACTGCCATTTCCTGTCAACTAGGGAGTGCACGGAGTTTCTAACCAACTGCCTTGGTCGTTACATTATAGGATTTCCCGGATTGCAAGTCTTCTTCCTATTAACAGCTTTGGTTCTGATTTTGGCCAAAGTAGATCATTGGGATTCAGAGGGACGTCCTCTTCTTTTTCCATTGCAGAAGCAATCAAGAGTCTGGGCGTACGGCTCTCATAAAAGGAAAATGATCAAAATCGCACACACAGAAAGGACTATTAAAATTCCAGATGGGATTACTGCTTCATGTGATTCCCACCATTCAGGAATGTCTTTCTGCCTCAGAATTGCTCCTTTAGACAGACTTAACACAAGCAACATGGTAAACACAGTAGGATTATCTCTTACCCTGTCATATATGTTTTATGTTAAATCCATAGGCATCTAGGACAGTTGAAGCTGTGACATGTTTTCAGTGCCAGGAAATGGTTGTGCATTATATTTTTGTTTTAGTATACGTGAGTTAACTTCCCAAGTGTTGCAGTATTTTTGGGGTGTAGGCAAGACCGAAATTGTTTTAATTTAAAGAGGCACCTGTTGGAATAGTTTAACACATAATTTTTAATCTAACATAATGATCCAGATATGTGATTGTTTAACTCAAGAACTGAGAGGTTCTATCCGTGTTCAACAATATTGGGAGAATGCTGTGAGTCTAAAATCTCGGGCTGCTGGTAGTTCTGCATTCATTAGGAGAATGACCGGTGGGGGGTGGAGGGAGGGTGTATTGTGTGCGGACACCTTCCTGTCACCATTCACTGTGAGCAGGTTGGGGTGTTACTGTGGAGAGGGACCGCTTTAAGCTTCATCTCAAGAGTTCTCTTTTTGCAGAGCTGGTAGGATCACCACCTCAGACCGTCTCTCAGTGCCCTGAGATGTGGGATCCTTCTAAAGCTTCATTGTTACAGTGTGTAGCAACTTCTGCCCTTTAGAGTTGCTTTTGCAACTCTGGTTCTCCAGAAGCAAAAAAGATAATGTGCTGCTTACTGTGGGGATGACAGCCCCACTGAATGCAGTATGACCAGTGGAAAATCTGAGGTTTTTGAAAAATAGCAGAAGTGGGGAAAATGAAAATGGGATGTCAATTTATATTCAGCATTGTCTTCTATACTTTTAAGGCTGGCAAATATTCCAGTTAGAGAAACCTCTGAATTTGGGTAGTCTGAGAAAAATAAAAGCTATGTTGTGAAAATTAAAAGAAATGTCCTATTGTGAGATGAGTGCAAGTACAAGACTCAGTGGTGGAAAGAACTTCTGATTCTGGTTGGTGATTCATCTCATGTGCTCCAAAGACTTGGGTACATTTGCCTACAATGAGTAATTTCTGAGAAAGTATAGCGAGAGGCAGGAACTTTTCTTCCAGCGTCAGAAATTCTTAAGTCTGATGTCAGATGTTTAGTAATGATGTGGAACAGTTGTCGATGCAAATATTGATAAAAGGAGAGCACCTAGAGAGATCAAAAAAACCAGGGGCTATTCAGACCTAAGATGAAAGTCTCTGGTGTTCGGTAGCTGATTACACACCTTATATATAATAACACCATATTTGATACTTTCTTTTAATTTTGGAGACCAGGGGTAAACTTAAAATTCATGGCCCTTAAATAGCAAGAGATGAGAGTCTTCTGGGAAACTGAACTCTGAGAAAATATTCCCTTTCACACAGTTTCAGAATTGGCCATGACCTTATAATCACAAATAGTAACAGGTAGTGTTTGTCAATCACTCTAGACACCTTGTCTGCCACCTTTTGTGAGTTGTCTCATTTTTTCCTCGCTGCACTCCAGTGGAGGTCCTATTAATATCCACATGTCCCACTGGTGCAGCTCACACCACTCTTCACTGGCTGAGACAAGACATCATTCTTCTTTCCCAAGCTAATCATCTTGTAAGAGGAAAGTGAAAGTGACTTGGCCAAAACACCCATGCAGATTGTGGCAGAACTTGAACGTGAAGCTAAGTCTTGTGGCTTTAGGCCACTGGATGGTGGCTCTTCTGAAATTTTGTAGCATGGGACTAGCATCATCAGCTTGAACAGTCCCTTTATTAATCTCATGTGTATATTAGCTCATCTCTTGAACTAGGTAAGAACAAGAACAATTTTAGTTGTCCCACAGTAGTACCGAGTGGCTAATAGACCCTTAGTAAATACAAACTGACTTCTCCAAATGAATTGAGTTCAATGTACTTTGGGCTGAGGTCAGGAGGCCCACATTCTAGCCCCACCTCCACTACTGTCTTGTTGTATGACCTTGGCACGTCTCTGAAACTGTAGTTGAGTTGCCTAGATCGGTTGAGTCAAGGCGGAGACATCCAGGTTTCTCTTGATCTCCCATGGAGAGAAATGAGATATCAAAAGTGAAAAGCCTTTGAATTTTTTTTTTCTTCAAGAGGTTTTTAAAAGTTTATTAGAGTTTATTAGAGCCATTTTGGCTACAGGGACAATTTTGATGGCATAATGAAAGAAGATGGTGAGATTATGGAAAACAAAGCAACCACCCATGGGAACATACTATATATGTATCAATAAGTACAACACACATGCACGGCATCAGAGAAACAAGAACTTTTAAGCCATACAGTTGAAGTCCCGGCTTCTGGCACTTAGCTGTATGGTCGTGAGCAAACCATTCAAACTTCTTAAGCTTTGGTTTCTTCATCAGGAAATTGTGGGTAATAATACTCCCTGAAAACAAGACTAAATGAGAGAATTCTGAAAAACGACCAACACATGGGGCATTATGAGTCTTCAGAAATGGTAGCTTAAACTATTACTATTGAACCAGATGTATATACAATAAAATATGGGGGAGAGCACCTGTCCTCTAGATACTTACTGTCTAATCTGTAATGGATAAAGAAAAAAGCCCATCCTACTTAATACCAATATAGCAAACAGTACTGAACAGTTGGCAGATGAATAGTCTGTGATCTGACCTCCACAGAGGGATTGCACCATGGTCCTCAAAAGTTCTTTTTCATAAAGTGATTGAAGAGTGTTTTATTTTGATTGCAAGTGATTTGGAACTTGCCTTCTGTGAGGGGTAAACAATTCATGTTATTATTGTCTTCTTTTATTGTCTTCGTGTCTGAAGGATCTTTCCTTGTTCAACCTGCCATTGCTCTTAATTTTTCTTCTACCTGTTGTCTCTTGTGTAGATTAATTTGGATTTTTTCTCTTCTTTCCCATCTTTTAAAAACTCCTCCTCTTCTTTGCCTTTCTCTCTCTCTCTCTCTTTTTTTTTTTTTCCTGCATCAAGAACACATATCAGAAGAAGAAATGTTTGTATGTCTTAATAGTTCCAAACGTATAATGTGGCTGATCTTGGGAGTTTTATTTTTAGAACTTGGAAGTTGCATGTCAACAGCTGGTTGGGGAACTCAAACTTCAGATATGTTTACAGACTGGGAGAGGTTTCCACCTCTGTCTCAAGGGATCCAGGTTATAGGTTGGGTAGCTCAAACTAGTAGGCTTCAGGATCTCCCATGGCTAGGTCACGCCTCCCTATTCAAATTGCTTACTCTTATCCTTTCAGAAAGTATCTTATTTATTGATGGTCCCCACTAGAATGACAGCAGCATCTTCAGTGCCTGACCTGGGCAGGTGACTTCCCTTTTTTAAGCTTCAGTTCTTCCCATCTGCAGATTTGAGTGTTACATGAGATAATGCATGTAAAAGGCTTAGGGTCCATAGGAAGCACTCAGTAAATGTTAACTGAGATTATTATTAATTTATTATTATAAATACTCCCAAGTATTATTTTTTATTGCTTTTGAAAACATTCAGGCAGAGTATGTTGTTTGTAATGAGTGCTTAGTGAATCATGTTGATGACCAACATTTCTTCCTGGCATCTGACTTACTGTTGATGGTTAGAGTCCTATAAATAAAAATGATAATCCATTCTCTTCAGTTGTCAAGTGAGAGAATTTGGACAAGATTCTTATAGATTGAAATAGGTTTTGGTATTCATTATAATCTTTACAGATTCCACTTAATGTTCACAGTCATACATTTCGTCGAGGGAGCGCTACCTAACATGCAGTATGTGTGGGGTATGTGCCGTATTATTTTTCAAAAAATGGGCAGAAGATATGAACAGACACTCTTCCAATGAAGACATACAAATGGCTAACAGACACATGAAAAAATGTTCAAAATCATTAGCCATCAGGGAAATTCAAATCAAAACCATCTTGAGATACCACCTTACGCCAGTTAGAATGGCAAAAATCGACAAGGCAGGAAACAACAAATGTTGGAGAGGATGTGGAGAAAGGGGATCCCTCTTACACTGTTGGTGGGAATGCAAGTTGGTACAGCCACTTTGGAAAACAGTGTGGAGGTCCCTTAAAAAGTTAAAAATTGAGTTACCCTATGATCCAGCAATTGCACTACTGGGTATTTACCCTAAAGTCTGAAGAATTCTGAATTGTGAAACATACCTGATTCCATAAAGGGTGCAGATAAGGGACTTAGCGATGTGGAGGAATTTATACTTTATAATGCTTCCATGTATATTAGCCCACATGATTGAAAACAAGTCTATTGAAATTGGTAGGGCAGGCGTGAGCTCTGCTTTACACATGAGGGAATGAAAATTCAGGGAAGTTAGATGACCTGCCCCTCTGATACAGTCAATGGCTGAGTGCCCGTGCTCTTCCTACCACATCCTCTGCTCTCCTCTATGATGCTGAAACAACAACTAATCCTGTCTGTAATACCATGGAGGAGGTGGTATGAGTTTGGGCTTTAAAGGATGGTCCCTCTCCAGATGCCACGAATAACTACAGACAGGGAGGGGCTGATGTTTCTGCCTTGGGACCTTCTTGGCGTCATGGAGAATAATCTCCCTCTTGACTTAACTCAGGATAGTTTCAAGAAGTAAACCTGAAAAGGATGAAGACACATTTAAGTATTGGGAGAATTTTACTCTTCATTTCTCTGCCCCATATCCTATATTTTCTTATGTTTGTGAATATAGATGATTTTCAATAACCAAGGGGAAAAAATTAAATATCCCTTTCTCTAACATAAGCTTGGAAAATAACAGAAATCAGATACATAATCTCCCGGCATTATGTTCTTTGCATCAGAATTGTATGGGGAAGTTTAAATTATTTCTTTATGTGCTAAATACTCTGAGAACCCTGACACTTGTGTCAGGAACTTGGATGTTGGATTTTAGATAGCAGGTTAAATTTTTATTAGTGATTTTTTTCCTTTGGTCATTTGCAAGACTTTTAGTGTTTTTGGCTTAAAAATACATTTTAAAATCAGGCTTCTCAATTCTTCCCTTTTCTTAATGACATAAGCTTCGATCATTTTAAATGTTTTAATAGGGCTCTTTGAAGAACACCGTATCTCTGCAACATTTCTCGGGTAATATTGTCCTACACCTGGAACACAAGCCCCATTTTGAAACAGTAATTTGGTCCCTGAAGGGCCCTTCGGCCTCTGTCCTGCTGCCTGCCCTGGCTGAACTGTCTAGGAATAAAGCCCAAGATAAATGAGGCTGGATTTATGCAGAGTAATTTAAAGCCTCCTGCCTATTCTTGTCTTTCTTGTGGAGAATGTAGTTGGAAATTCGTTTTAAGTCTGAAGCGTTCTTTGAACACCTGATTTTGTGATTTTTGTTTTCTTCCCTCCCTTTGTCGAACCTTTATTAGAATGTTGACGAGGCTTGGCCTCAGCAAAGGATTAAGTGAACAGATTCTTCAAGTAATAAATCTAAAGACATATTAAAAGCAAGGAAAAGGGATTTCCCCAGTGTTTTGGCGGGATTTATAAGTGCCAAAGGCTAAACAACTTACAAGAGAAGTAAGATTGCTCCCTTTTCCAGCCTGGACACGTTCTAATATTGTGACACAGCGTAGAATTAAGCTGGCTTACTAAGTAGAAACATGTAACATAATTGAAAATGCACAATACAGAGAGGAATTCTCAATACAGCAATGTCCTGTTGTAAAGATTACACTGATTTATAAGGAATGCCTTAACTCCTAATCCCAGCCATGCAAGACCACAGAGTCGACTCGACTCTTTTATAACCAGGGAAACAGAAAAAGGCTTAATAATATATATTCCTAAAATTGAATATAAATTTGGAATTGCTGGTCGAGCAGGCCATTCATTTCTCTTAAAACAATGTAACAATGAAAACATTTTTATTACATTTTGACATGTGGATTTTCAAAGAAGTTCAGGCATTCCCTATTTCAGAAATGATGGGTATAGCCAAATCATGGAAGAGTAATGAAAATGAATGGTGTGTGGGGGAGAAGAATAGATATTGTGGGACATAAACTGTTTAGAAAAGATCAGCAAAGAAGAAAAGTGTCAGGCTGGTGGAAATGAAACCAAAGGAATAACCTTATGTATAAAGTAAGGGTTAGAAAAAAATTGAGGTAAAAGGGGACCTTGGAATAAATGCTGAGGAAGCGAAATCATTATGGCTTGAAATCAAGGATAATAAAGAATAGAAATTGAGAGTGCCAATTTTTTTGTTGTTGTAAAGCATCTTATGAGGAAAAGTCATATCACAAGGTCTGATCAGAATAGGGAATTTTAAAGCTTGCTTATGCACCAAAGAAACAGATGCCAATGGTAGCTAAGTTCCAAGTGGTTTATAGATCCTTCCACTCCAGCTTTTGTCCTTCTTACCTGTGAAATGGGAAAATAATATTTATCACTCATGCTACGTTAGCTGGTGGATAGGTGAAAGAAGGAAATATTGTTGAACAGATATGAAACTTACCAGAAGAACTCTAAATGTGTGTGCGTGTGTGTGTGTGTGTGTGTGTAGGAATAAAATGGGAGGAAAGATCTTTAAAAGATAATATTCCCTGGTATGTTGCACAATCACGGTAAATGTAGATGAAATCAATATAGGTTATGTTGACTGTATATACAGAACAAGGGGAGCTTTTGTTGAGCAATAACCAGCTGGAAATAAATGAGTAAATACATAATATATATTATATATATGCATGTGTTATAAACATGTATGTGTGTGTGTGTATATATATATATATATATATATATATATATATATAACCAGTATTGATTGGCCTTTGCTTCATATGTGTTTCCATGAGAGGAGAAGAATGAAAAATGAAATCCCAGAAAGATTCCTAGTCCATAGGAATTGGAAAGCTGTGGCGTTAGAGAGAGTTGAACATTCAAGGTATTGCCAAGGAGAATTTACTAAGCCAAGAGTAGTTAATTACTGTGTGTGTACGGCGTGCACAGGCATCCACGTGAACAGCCACACATACAGACACACACATGAAATATACAAACATATTTATACATGTAGACACACACATAAACACATCTGTACAAACACATACACGTGTGTGAGCACACACGCACACTGATTAGCTGGCTCTAAGAGGGAACAATATCAGAAATAAAGATTAACCCAAAGTTCAGACCTAGGAAAGTGGTGGTTGTGACAATGGCAAAGCTTTAGCACTGGGTCGGCTTTGATTCCCAAGGAAGTAACAGGGGGGTGCTGCTCGGGAGATTTATTTTTTGCTTGCAGAGAAGTGAGCATTAGGGGAAGGATACACATACATATCAATAAGAAGGGAAGAGAATTTTGCTACCTCAAGAGAAAGATGAGCTCCTTCCCACAGTTACAGAGATGCAATTGCTATTGAAATCAATTTTCATTGTATTGAGCTTTCTAACTTCAGAAGCTGGCAAAATACAGGAGGGGTGTCTTAGAGCCAAAATAAAGCGGTGGAAAGAGGGAGGCATGGGGTTTAAAAAATGTCTCTCCAGTCCCCCAAATTAGAAGCCATTGTTGTATTCGAACAAAAGCAAGCCCAAACTCAAACCCGAAACTAAGTGTGTGCAGTGGGAAATTATGAGCTTTAATGTCCCCTAACTTTAGGGTAGCTTGGAAAAGAAACTAATGTACTAGCTTGTTTGGGGGATTCACTTCCTGAATAGGCAGAAAGCGTGTCTTGTGCTCCAGATTCAAGGTGTTTTATTTGTCCTTAACGTTCAGGCAGGAGGAAGAAACCTAATAGTGGCCCTTTGAATGCCAAAATAAGATAGACATTAGCCCAGGGTGCAGAGAAAGAACACGGGGACTCCGTGGCAGTAAATCATGTCATGAAGACTTGGCTAAAAGAAGGGCAGAACTAATGCCATCAAAGCTTTAGGAAGTTTTATTTAAAAATGTTAAAAAGAAAATCTTCAAGAGTGATCCATGCCCAAGTCAAGAGAAAATGGCATAATCTCAGCTGCAGAATATAAAACTCGTCTATTTGATACCAGGCTTAGCAGCAGGGTGGCGGGGGACAAAAACAAAGGCAGCAGACAAAATGAAAAGTATAAATAGAAGGATTGAATATACAGTAACCTGGAGGAAATTACTGTAATGCTGCTTTCAGTTCTTGTCTTCATTTGTAACAATGAGAAAGAAAAAATGACGGAGGGATGCAAGATAATGCTGTAAGAGTCCCATGAATTAGACAGGGAAAAGGTCTGTGTCTTTAGAAAAGAAAAATAAAAAACTAACAGGGGCCTGTTGAGAAGTTTGCCTGGTTCTGAGAGGCTTGTAGAAGTGGCTGATGGCTATTTGCTCAGGTGTCAAATATGGGGAGAAGGGCTTTTTAGAAGAACGAGCGAATGGAGATGATCTTTGACATGCTTCGTAGGAAGGCATAATTACCACACTGTTCTTGAGGCCAGAACAGCAGGGATTAAACAAGCTAAACAATTTAAGAATCATGTAAGTATAACATTTAGGGGAAAAAAACCCAGTATTGTTCCATCCCTTATAATAGTCCTTGCGTGAGAGGTTTTGCTTTGCATCTAGCACATATTTTCATTCTATCATTCTCACAGCAACCTGGGGCATTCGAAGGGGAATGTTATATCCAATCAACAGGAGGAGAAAGAGAGTAGAAAAAGCGAATAGAGACCTAGATTTTTGCTTGACTCTGCCAGTAACTCATTCTGTCTTTTCACAAATGCCCTTAATCCCTCTGGGTCTCGAATCTGCAAAATGGGAATTGTTTGAGTAAATAATTGATGAGGCCTATGAACTCTAAATTCTAGGAGTCTTTGGTTGTCAAATTTCACTGATGAATTAGGGATAGCAGAGTTTAAAATTTCATTCTCTTGGCTCAGCATCGTAATTGCCTTGGATGTATTTATTCTCAGGCTTTTCACTCATCTTTGCCAACATCTTTGAGGGATCCTCCCCCACACCCGTCCCATATACAACATTAGGCAGTAGAGAAACTACCAGAAGTTGGACAAGTTCACTTTAAAATTTTAACCTCAAGAAATCAAAATAGAATGACAATATGAATTTCTTCAGCTGTTACAACTGAAAAGCTAGACTTAAATACTGTCTTTAGCAGAATTTTCGAGGGTCCTTCCTTCCTAGCCATATTCTGCTTGCAAATATCTTTTCCTATGTTTTGATTTAGATACTAGTGGTTGATCAGCAAGTATTTATTGAATGCCTTCCACGGGCCAGATATATTGCATTAGCTGTTTGAATTAGCATTACAGAATGCCAGCCACTTTCTAAAAGGCGAGGTTTGTAGTTATGGGAAATCAGGATAGTTTTGGTAATGATGTGAACAGAGCTTTCTCAGTAAGGTACACACTTGGAGAAAAACACTAATACAGTCAGTAAGAATTTGATGACTAAAGACATTGGTGAGGTGAGGGCAGGAAAGGAAGATGAATTCAATGAATTGGTGGGAGAAATAAAAGAAAATTCTACTTGTATTGGTTAGGAGAAGGGCACATCTATTTTTAGAAGCAGCACCAGGAAGAAAATCTGGCTGGAAGGTGGAGAGAAAGGAGGGCGCGAATCTTAGGTCCATGGCTGGTGGTGAGTACCCCCCGGGGTGGTAGAGGCTTGAGGAGAATTTTATTCTGGGAGAGATGGTGGAGGACTAGCACGAATGCACAGAAGCAAATTCATGTAGAGACAGAAATCAAACCCTTTTGGTTAATTCTTTTTCCAACTGCAGACTTTCCCTTCTATTCAAAAGATATCAATACCAGTTGCATGGTCTTTAAATATAATTTGTCAATTTTTATTGGGATCTGGTAGAGGTATAAATTTCAAATTCAAAAGATAGAGTCATAGAAAATGTTTTCTGCCAACTCACTGAACACATTTAGCGTGTTGGGTGTGAGAACTGTCTGTAGTGGAGATTTATTAGCCTTTTGACTATAGACTTGGTTCACATTCTTGCCCCTCAGGAATGTATACAACTTTCTCGGAGAACAATTTGGCCCAGTTATGTTTTATTAGCCAGAATACATACTCGCCATAGTCGATACTCTGATATTGTTATTTTAACCCAAGACATTGATTCCACACTCCACACACACAAGCACACACATACACAACAAGATGAAAAAGAGCCAAGTGAACTTTTAAGAGCCCCTTATTTCTTCACCAACAGGGAAAAATGGAAAAAGAGTTCAGAAGCAGAAGCTGTCGATATATGTTGCCTTTTTGTGGTTCTATTTCCCAATGAAATAAATCATTTGTAAGGTTTTGATGACGAAAGGATGTGACTCCTGCCGAGTCCTCACCTGCCAGCATGACTCCTTGGAGTCGGATTTAGAGATTTAACCAGAGAAATCAACCCTTTTCCCCCCCATTTCCCCTGGAAACAGAGAGCCCAGCAGTAAGGTTAATCATTTGAATTTTGCAATTCATATTGAGGCAAAACAGAAATAATTCTTCACCTTGGACCCTGGAAATTTGTTGGCAAACTTTTTAGAGCTCAAGCTTAAAATTTTCTTTCCTTTTGAATTACAAATACGAGATGCTTTAAATGTATTGTTTCATAATCCAATCTCCCACTGAAGTGAATCCTACTGGGTGGTATGAAATGGAGTGAAAATCACTTCGAGAATACCAGATTACAGTGAAAATAAATAGAGGAGTATGAAGGGGGCTTCCAACCAGAGAGGAGCTGGTTGAGGGGGGAGGTAAAATCTACCCATGAGGCCATTTAAAATGGTAACTCCCCCATACATTTTTTTCTTTTTTTTAAATTAATTAATTTGAGAGAGAGCACACAAGTGTGCACGAGCAGAGGGAAAGGGAGGGAATCTCAAGCAGACTCCTGCTGAGCAGGGAGCTGGACTCAGAGTTTGATCTCACCACCCTGAGATCATGACCTGAGCTGAATCAAGAGTTGTAAGCGCAATGATCTAAGGTATTACATATGAAAATTAGGTTAAAATCACTTCTGAGAAACTGGGCATTCCAGAGATGAGCGTTGGCATAAAGCTCACTCATTCTAGACCCAGGGACTTGGAGGCAACAGTGCAGGTACCTCAGCTGGTGTAACGACTGTTTCTGAGGAAGCTATATATAAAGTGAAACCTATTTTTGAAATCAAGGATATTAAACTATGGCAGATTTTGCAGTTTATTTTTAGGATCAAAGATTTTGTATGTTATTAATTTTTTAAAAAGCTGTATTTTTGGCTTGATTGTTACCACTCAGCAGACATCTATGTACCTGTTAGTTTTCTTGACCATATTTTTCAAATAAAAATAGGGACTTTGCGGTCCGATAAGTCTAAAAAAAGTTATGAGAACAGAAGAAGCCATTTATTTGCTCAGTCATTAAAGGAAAAGTTTATTAAGTACCACCCTTGTTTTTTGCCAGCCTGTGTGCCAGAAAGAGGCTGAATACTTGAAATTGGGATCTTTGAAAAATCTAGGTTTCTACATCTATGGTGTCCCCTTCTGAAATGGAAAGTCTTCTTTTGTAAAGAGAATATTCCATCCTATCTATGTTTTGTAATTAAAGCAAATTTTCATTTTCCTAAAGTGGCTATCCCTTTGCTCGAATATTGATCTCTTAGTAGTTAAGCAGCACTATCTTATATAGGTATTGGGCCAGGATGAAATCTTTTCTATTTTGAAAGAGAAACAGAAACATTATTTACTTTAAATTAGTCTAAGAGAGACATAGGCTCTGGGATCAGCGCTCCCCACGGCGAACCCTGTCCTTTCTCCCCAGCTCCGTACAGAAATGCTTCTGTATAGCAATACATTTGTGAATCCTTTGGCCCCAAATGCACCAGTGCAAAGCTAATGCCCATCCATCTCACTTGGAATGTTATACTTCAGAAATAGCATGGAATTTGTCAGTTATTGATGAGTATTGCTGGAAGACACAGAGCGTCTGGCTTCAGACCAGCCCTTGATATGCCAATGCAATGCACGTCTGTTGGGTTTCTAAAATTTGTGGTTTAGCCGCTGGTCCACACTGCTTTTCCAGTGCGACATGCTGATGACAGAAATACCTCAAATTATGACTCTTCTTTGAATAGGCTGCGTAGATAACAGCTATATCCTTGTGGGTAATCTGGAAGCCAGGCACCGATGGGTTGTTTTTAAGGATTAGGACAGGAGGGTTGGGCACAGGCAGCAACACACCTTCCCATTCACACTGAGCGCTGCCAGCAAGGCCAGCTTCCTAGGCCTGTTTCCTTTCTTCCTCTTGTGTTGAAGCAACCTCCTGCAAACCGTACTTGGAGTGGGGGCTGGGAAGTCGTGGGGAGGACACAAGTGAGGTACTTTAATAGGTACTTTGCATAGCAGACCCATTAGATTCAATCACATTTTGTTTTTTGACCTGGTAGGAATAGAAAGATAAAAAAGACATAGACCATCATGGCAGAGAATCATTAAGAACATAGACTCTGGAGCTTGGCAGACCTGGGTTCGAATCCTAGTTCTGCCACTCAGTAGTGTGACATGTAAGTAACTCACCCAGATTTTGTGGACCTTGTTTCCTTGTCTGCAAAGGAGCCGGGATGTTCCCCACACACTAGTTCTGAGGATTTGATGAGCAGATGTGGGCAAAGTGCTAGCTGAGTGCCTGGTGCTCAGCAGACCTCAGGTAATATGGTGAT
Source organism: Ursus americanus (assembly GCF_024610735.1). Classification (NCBI taxonomy): domain Eukaryota; kingdom Metazoa; phylum Chordata; class Mammalia; order Carnivora; family Ursidae; genus Ursus; species Ursus americanus. Next base: position 17,299,261 of record NC_142141.1, read on the forward strand.
GATTATTGCCTGTGCCATTTCTACCCCTCACAACACCCCTGGAGCACGTGTGTTATTAACCGCTCCCAGAACCAACAGTACCGCCATCCAGCCAGCTGGATCATCCCAAAGGGTGGATGGCACCTCACTTACCGTATTTGGTTAAGATGACTCATCATAATTGAAAGGGACGAGATTCGGTTTAGTATTACTGCAGTTATTCTGTTCCAGAAACCGAAAGAAGGCTCTGAAAACGCTGGAGCAGCGACTTAAGCATCAGAGGAGAAAACATTAACAAATGACGGTGTTGTGCCAGAAACTTTCTAGGTGCGGGGCATTCGTGTACCTGTTGTGGCAGGTTTGACTTCGAGGAAAGACAGTGTGTGTGTGTGTGTGTGTGTGTGTGTGTGTGTTTGTGCGCGCGCACGCATGCACAGGCAGGCACATTAGAGTGCACAGCTTCTAGGAAGACCCCGCCCCCGCCCCCCGGCTTTGCTCTCACAGCAGTGCTGAGCTTACCATGGGCCCCCTCACTTTTCACCCTGCTGAGATGATGGTCATTTCTGCCTTGTTAGTTAATTGTGTACGTGACTTTTATACTAGACTGTGAGCTCCCCCAGGGTGGGACTACTTCCTTACCCTTGCTTCTCCCTGGCTCCGGGTGTGGGTGTGCCGGGAGGAGGCGAGTAACGGCAGTGGAGGGGGAGTGGGCTTTAGAGGCAGGCAGAACCCAGCCTCTGCAGCTTGTCAACTATGTGGCTTGAGCAAGCTGCAAAGCCAGCCCGAGCCTCAGTTTTCCAGTTCCTAAAATGGGGCTAACTACTGTTATGGGATTGTTCTGAGGACTGAAGACAGTAATGTCTGCAAGGCACTCAGCACAGTTCCTGGTACTGAGTCAAGGCTACCATTTATGGAGTACTTACCGCTCAACCGAGCGCAGTGCCTTTTCTTTTTTCTTTTTTCTTTTTCTTTTTTTTTTTAAAGATTTTATTTATTTATTCGACAGAGAGAGACAGCCAGCGAGAGAGGGAACACAAGCAGGGGGAGTGGGAGAGGAAGAAGCAGGCTCATAGCGGAGGAGCCTGATGTGGGGCTCGACCCCGTAACGACGGGATCACGCCCTGAGCCGAAGGCAGACGCTTAACCGCTGTGCCACCCAGGCACCCCTACAGTGCCTTTTCTACAGAGGGGCTCAGGAGTCCTTGCTGAATGTTTTATTAGCTATCCATGTAGCCTGGATATGTGTTTATTTATACGGATATGTGTGTGTGTGTATACACATATGTACGTTACAAAGTGAAGGGAGGCTGACACAAGAGACATCTTTTTTTGAAAGTGTGTGTGTATACATGTATGTACACGAACATACATGCCTGTAGACACGCACGTACACATAAACATACCAAAAATGAGTGCCTCTTTTTCTCCCAGTGTCCCTCCTTCACTTTTTCCGACATCGTATATATATTTTTTGAAAATAAAAAGATTGATAGGATCAACGTTAGTGGTTGCAGGCATTTTATGGGCTTAGAGATTGTCTTCTTTTCCATAAAGAAATAATAAAATGAAAAGAATGAAGGAAGAAACAAAAGAAAGATTGAGAAATGGAAACAGAGTCATTTTACTCCCTCCTTTTTTTTCCCCCAAGGTCTGTGTCTTTACGCACAGATAAATAAATTTCTAACGCCGTCATGCAGATTCCTGCATGACTAGCAGGGCTATGTGACATCTCAGGGTGGACGTATAGTGCTGGGTACTCGAGGATGTGTAACACGACCGTGTGTACCGCCCCATGAATATCCTTGGGTTATTGAAACCTCCGATTGGAGAAGATATGTCAAAAGACCACTATCTTTGTAGTCCAAAATCAATTGCATCTCTATGAATTATTGAGTTGTTTGCCATCATTTTCCAGCCCTTTTTTATTATCATGGCTCATTGTTGCCATAAGGTTGGATAAGATTCTTTTTTTTCCTTCAAGAAACTTTGGGTGTTTTTATCTTGTGTGTTGTCACAAAATAATTAGGACTGTCCACCTTCCTCCACACTGCTCTTTCTAGCTTGGGCATTTCAATATTCTAATACTTGGACTTAGTCTTTTCTTTGCTGGTTGAGCACCAAGCTTCTAGCACATGGCAACCCAGTATATGTGGCAGGCCCTGGGGACTCAAACTCATTTTAAGGAGAAAACACTCATTTTTCCTGTGACAATGAGCATGACATTCACATGCTTGCATCCAGTGCCGTCACGCAGCTTGTATACCAAAAGGAGAGACGTTGCTAAATGAACATTTCTTGCTCTTGTGTAAATAGATAGATTAATGGCATTAAGTGAAAGCCAAGCCTGCCTGAAATGTTAACTTCCTTATGGGGTTTTGAGTTTCTCTTATTTTTGATAAATGGACCAATCTGGCAATAAAATCCTTGCACAGTAGGTTAATAATGTCATAGCTGAACTGTGAAATAGTAATGTGTGTACCATCTCTCAGCAAACAATAATCCTTGAAGCCTGATAAATCTATTTCCAGCCCAATTGCATGTTCATTGTTACCCACGACTCCTTCTTTGCAAATACAAAGCAGTTTTGTCACATGCATTTTTAAGCAGAAGCAACCAGGAAGTCAAAGGCACCTAGGGCTCTGAAGGCAGGGGGGACAGGTTCATTTTCAGCCCTCTTGAGTTTCTGAAACCCTCAATATCTACAGACCCCACGCAGGATCCCTGCATTGCTGGTACGGGGGGCGCTGTGTAACCTTCCAGTCGTTCCCGTGCCCAAAGCACTGACGTGCTACTGGAGGCAGAGAAGGATTGGGATTTAGGAAGCAAAAATCCCCCCAGGCCCTTCAGTTTTCATTGATCACTTAGTAGCCCACAAGGTTTGGTGCTATTTACCCCAAATCCCTGATGACAAGAGAGGCGATGGGGAGACATCTCTATGCTGACTTCCTGTAGAGCTGGGAAGACAGAATCTGGCCAAGGTCTGCAGGCTTCAGGCAGCCCGCAGCACACGCAGACCGTGTGCAGAACACTTCAGCGCCACAGATTCTAAACAAAAGACAGCCAAATGCCCTCCTTGTATTAAAAGAAGGGGGAATATACCCCTCCCCCATCTGTGGCCAGACGCGGGCAACGCCAGGGTAAAATTTACACTGTGCTGGTGAAAAAGAGAACTGTATCCAAAATCATCGCTGATTTGGAAGGAATTATTTAAGCATCAGAATCTAAGTAGCTTGGGGCAGTGCACATAAACTTGACAAACAGGCTACTTTCGTCCTGTCTGACTGTATCAGCATAATAGGGCAATGAAGCTTTTATTCATTCAAAGAAAGGTTGAATTTGATTGGCAGGGCAGCCTGCCTGAACGCAAGTGGCTCTTTTCCCCAACACTTCACTGCTATCAATTACCGTTTTGAATACGAAGTGTTTCTAATGTAAAATAATGCCAACCTCTGCCTCTATCCTCAGGCCAGAAAGCTACTTGCTGTTATTTATTCCTGGTCTGTGACTGTTCTGAACCTTCCTCTCTCTGCTGTTTGTTTCCTTCTCCTTCTTCTCTCCTTTCAGTATCTAAATGATGTAACGTTGCCCGCCGAAGTGAGGTTCGTGCAGAAAACATTCCTGTTCTTTATTTTAATCAATAACCTCCCGGGTGAATGACATTTCCACCTTAGTGATTTAAAATCAAAAGACCTGGGGATGTCCATGCTTGTGAATCACCCCAGGTTCCAGGAACAAAGGAGGCATTTTTGTTTTTTGTGATTTCCCCTTCGTACTACAAACAACTGGGCTCTGAAGTTGATTTCATTTAGCCAGTCAACTTCTGTCTGGAAAAACGTGCGCAACTGAACTGAACGCCGTTCTTATTCAAATCGGCAAGCGATATGCTTTAGCTGCCATCTGTTGGCCCTTAGCTATTTTAATCTGATGCTGGGGACATTACCTGACTTTGTATATTGCATTTTGATCTGCATCATGTTTGAGAAACGTCTGAAAATGACTCTAAGGGAGAGGACTTTGAAGGATTCTGTTGAACAAATATGTACATATGTTAATACAGCCCTGGGCATACAAGTGTGGGAACATACAAGTGTGTCTATATACAGCGTGTCTTCCCTAATAATCTTTATGGACAGACTGATAATAAATCCTTCAAACTTTTTTTTCCTTCACATTTCCAGCTAACCCTCCTCATTTAAAAATCGTTAACTTTGAGCTTTCATAGTCTCCTTACCCGTTTTTCTAGAACTGCAGTTTCTCTTGTTTGCAGGCCCATTGGGCAAGGTTTGGATGGTGGGGACAGCGTGGTGGAGTACCTGTGTGTGCCTGAGGTCTGAGTGCCCATAGCGCAGCCCTCTCTTTCCTGTCTCAGAGAGCCCGGAGTTTGATAGTGCTTTGTGAATATTTATTGAGAGCCTCCTAACAGAGGCACCTGGGCAGTGTGAAAAGTGTGCAGGGCAAAGAAGTCAGCGGGCCTGGTTTCTCGTGGTGGCTGGGGCTTCCTATGCCAATGAGTTGTGTGATTTTGGAACAGTCATTTAACTCCCCTGCACTTTCAGCTCCTTCTGTGTAAAACGAGGTGATTGTACTGGGTATTCTCTTACTGCCCTCCCTGCCCTAATGTTCCAGAAAGTCTGGTTCAAGGAGCGAGAGGGAAAAGGTCATGTGGCCGGGTCTCTACCCTCAAGCTTTTCACAATCTTACTGAGACCATAGGAATTATTTATATTCACACCACATTATAGAACCAGGACTAATCAAGGGCTTGATTATCCTCCTCTGTTTTTTTCTCTCCTCACCAAATAAACTTCCTACAACTTTTGAAAATGACTTTGTTTTTCTCCATCTTGCCTGCCACGTGATGTTCTTTTCTGCACGGCTCTTCCTTTGCAACCCTAATATTTGTGCCGGGGCCTTCCTTTTTTCACATTCATTAACATTCAGGTAGAAATACCCAAGAGCTTTTCCACTTGAACTTTCCTTTTCTCGGGACAGCTTCTTGGCCAAGCTCAGCCGGATACATGCATTCTCTCCCTTGAGCATACGTGCTTACAAATGCTACGTATGAGCGAATCGTCTTTCGCCACCAAATGTGCCTCTAGTTTATATGTTCACCACTGTCCCCAGTTTCATACTGTACAGACCAACCATCCCACTCCAAGCATTTATGCACTAAACATTCGGCAACAGAAAGGACCTGTCTGATAATAAAAAGGCAGGATGGATGGCAGGACTCAGATAAGAGTGAATAATGGGACGTAGAGTGGACAGAAAAAACTAAGAGTTTTAATTTCAGATTTGGAAGGAGGGGGTCTCCTTTCTTCCATGTATTGGACTTTAGGAATATGTAAAGAAATTTAGGCTAGCTTGTAGTAGAAAGGTGTGATCTAAGACAGGCTTAACTTGTCTGAGTTTTAGTTTCCTCATTGAGAAATGAAGGAAGTAATCGTAGATGCTTATATCACAGGGCTGCTGCAGGGATGAAATAAGATAATGAGATTAAAAGAGATAAAGCACCTAGCAGGTCAGCTGGACCACAGCAAGGGTTCAGTGAATATTTCCTATTGTTGTGGCACCTGAGTGGCTCAGCCAGTTAAGTGTCTGCCTTTGGCTTTGGTCATGATCCCAGGGTCCTGAAATCGAGCCCCGTAAAGGACTTCCTGCTCAATAGGGAGTCTGCTTCTCTCTCTCTTTCCCTCTGCCCCTCCCCACTGCTCATTCTCTTTCTCTCTCTCAAATGAATAAATAAAATCTGTAAAAACAATATTTTCTATTGTTGCTACTGTTACGTGGAATTTCTAACCCCTGAAACTCGTGTTTTAGTTGATGATATTCTCCCAAAGAAGTGGGGCACCAGCTTTGACTTGGGAGGCTCTGTAGTCAGAAATCACTCCAATCTATCCGATAAACTTTGCCGTTTCTCCTCTCCCTCTCCCCGTGCCAATTTCTCAGACCTATTTACAGGTTGTTTTTTGTTTCGTTTTGTCTTTTTGTGACAGTTATAAACACAGGTCTGTCCCATGCCATAGCGGGTCAGTATTCTCACTGCCGTTGGTTGCAAAACTGCTGGTGATTTATTACTAGTGAAAATACTTTTTGGATTCTGCATTTGCATACTCAATTTGTTAGTATTTCTGGGTCGTTTCCTGCTTGCAAATGTATTTAAACGTCTCCCAGGAACAGCAGCAATCTCCCTCTGGAAGGGAGGCTGACAGAGTTGCACTGGGTTTGGGTTCCATTCAGCAGTCACATGGGGTTATGTTCTTTTCCATTGTGACTCAGGAGCTGGCATTTTGCATTCTATTTCTTGCTGGTTTCACAGGCGGCAGAAGCTATTATTTCTATACCAAGATATGGCAAACGGAAATGACTTCTGCCCCAATTATTCTAACGAGGCTTCCTGAGCGTTATTGGAAAGAGAATCCATGGAAAGTGTACATCGTTGCAAAACTTTGTACTCTCAGTATCATATTAGGTCTAAAACGGTCTTCAAAAGAGAATACCAACTGAAAAGGGGGTGCGTGCACGTGTGTTTATAGTTTTTGGTTATTCTCATAAGTCAGGGTCACCAAAATGTCTCTTTCAAGGGAGAATGGCCTAACAGGAATGAAATAATTTGGTCTCTATTTCTTATGAAGCTATAATAATATTTTTGAACAGTCAGCTGAATGCCTCCTAAGTTGCCTAGATGACTAAAGGGCTTAAAAAGTTCTTCCATGGAGATAAATAAGCTGTCAATTCATGATGAAGAAAATCAAACTCAGGGTGTTGATCTTGGCCGGGGTGCCTGTACAAGTATGAAAGACATTTTTGCCGAGACGGAGCACAGCCCATGTGTTAGCAGTTAGCACTCCAGTGCCATACTGCGCCTCTGCTAGCCTTTTCAAAAGATAAACATGGTTGTCAAAATAAGGAAAAGAAAAGATTAACCCGTTCAGTTGCGTGTAAATAATAAATGACACTCCAGCTCCCCAGAGTCTCCTGGAAGAGAGGAGGCAAGGGTCCGGAGAGTGGTTTTCATTGTGACTTGGATTTTCTTTTCCGAACACCTTCGCACGCTTGGGTTTGGACATGTGGGGTGGAAGTTCTGAAATCTGGGCGCAGTGGGAAAAGGAGGCACAGAGGGAGAGGTCTAAAAGAAATGTATGCTCGAAGCCAATTCGTTTACCCAGGTCCTTATACTCTTAGGACATTACGGCCTTTCTCTGACCTTGTGGTCTAAAGTCATGCATATTTTGGAGGGAGCACTTAAAAGAAAATAGCAAACAGGGCAATCTGTTTTAGCAGCTTAGTGCGCTAGTATGAAAAGACCTGCGTGTGTTATCGTTCTGATATTGAAATCCAGAGCTGGGCATGAGCAGAGACTCGAGGGAAGGGGGGAAGGGCCTGGGGATCATACTATTTTGTATTTCCTTTGTATTAATAAAACCAAAAGAAGGCTATCAAAACACAAGGGTTGCCTGCCCGTTGGCTGCTGTGGTAGGTGGTGTCTCAGTTTGTTGCCTTGGGCTATGTAGTCTCAAGGTATTTTCAGGCTTCAATCCAGAATGAGGGGGGGCACCCAGTAGGGCAGCGGCTCAGAACTTTAAAAACTGAATACTAGGGGAAGGCCGAACATTTTATGGAAATGTGTTGTTCTTCTTGGTGTTCTCCTCTAAGTTGTAGGAGCTTCAGTTGTTTTGTTTTCTTTGCCCTCGGAGGTCCCATGAAGCAGCAGGCACGGTAAAACGGAAAACATCAGTGTGTCTCACATTTAGGAAGTCTCCGGTAAAAATCAATGATTCCGTATCATAAAAATGTCTAATAGCTGAGGCTTAAGGACCGCATTCTGATGTGCTTTCCCAAAGCGTGGCAGAGGGGAAGGGTCATGGGACTGAGGGTAGGAGATACTCTTAACCTCCCCAAGCCTCCATTCCCTGCATTTCCTCCTCTTTAAATGGGGACAATAATAGGACCTACCTACTGGAGGTATTGGGGAGAACCAGGGGAGACAAAGTCTGCAAGCACTGTGCCTGCCTCTGTTGCAAGCTCTCTGTACATATTTGAAGCTGTTACTGATTTGTATTGTTTCCACTATTATTATATCTTGTATTATTATTGGTCCTATTGTTTCAACTAATTTGTAAACTTTTCTCATTTGCAAAGTGAAAGAGTTGGACCAGATGACATCGGAGATTCTTGTAGTAAGATCCTAGAGTTCTAGAGGTTCTTGTTGCTATAACCGGGGGGCAAATGCACGTGGTCATAGGAAAAGTGTCATAAATCTAGAGGTCTTGTATGAAGAAACTAAGAAAAGTCTGAGAAGTTTTACGTTGTAATTAAGCGAGTGGATTATGCTCAAATTGCTTCTACGAAGGCAGTACTGTTTTCTCTAACCACATGGATATTATTGAGTATGTGTAAATAAGAGACGGGTGAAAAAGATGAATACTAATCTTTGCAAGAGTCAAATGAATATTAACTCTTATTCAAATAGTACAAGTACATTGCATAGGGAAATCAAGACATGAATTCATATGATTTCATTTTTTTTTCAGCTGTGCACATCCTTTGGTTACAGAAGCAGCTCGGGACTTATAGTACTGCTCATTTCCTAGTAAAGTATGACATCTGGGCTGTTCCTTTAAATATAGTACCTTGTTTGCTCAGGCTTATGGCTCAGTAATATTTGTTTTGTCTTATAAATGCAGTGAAAGCGGGGATTACAGGTATTCCTCAAGGAATAATTAGAAATAAAAGCTTATTTATACGACGGAAGTTTTCGAGGAGAATGTGTTCTTGCTTGAGTCATAAAGAGGGGATACTGGTTTCAGTTTCAATTTTGATGCATTGGAACTGTATACTTTTTGTGGAGTCCATTTGGAGAGGTTAAAAAAAAATTGCTCACAATTCTCTGCACAAGTTCGGGTTAAAAATGGCTTGTCTTTCTTCCTCTATTTCAAGCTCTCCTACCCTACTGGCAGATCCTCTCCTCCATGCCTCTGTGTTTGGATTTTAAGAAATAAATTCAAGAAAGGAAAAATATATAACTATGGGCACTATTCCTATAAAATAAAGGTGTGCCAGGGATCAAAGAGAAGGCTTGTCTTGGAATACAATTTGACCAAAACTGCTTGGGGTGTGTGTGTGTGTGTGTGTGTGTGTGTGTGTGTGTGTGTGTTCATCTCTCCATGATTCATTCTGAGGGCTGTTTTAGCCTTCATAAAATATTCATGCTAGTTGTGCATGGTTCTATAATTGCCATCTCAGGCCTTGAATTATTTATAGGTTGTACTGTTCACATAGTCTCATTTACTGATAGAGAAGATAACACCATACGAGAGGATCCCAAACACTCTGAGGCCTGTTACTTTGCATTAAGTAGTGGAATTATATTACTGTAGGTGTAAAACGCTGGCCTTTTTTCCCTCCTCTCCCTTTAATATATCATTTTTGTATTTATAATATGCTAATTGTCAGGATGCTGTTAAGCCTCATAATTCCTGCCGAGTTTTGCAGAAATCAAGATGTGGCTGAAATGATTTAGCTCTTGATCCCAGAATGATTGTTCTAAAAAAAGCCTGTCTTTACACACAGCATAATTTATTGAAATGATGTATGGCTCTACATGCATACCTGAGCCCTTTTGTTTTGTACTATTGATCAGTTTGTATGTCTCAATGTTAACCAACACGTGGTGGGTTTGGGTAGACAGTTACCAAGGAGGCTTTCAAGCTTGCTGTCCCTAATTAAATACTGAGTCTCGATTCAGTTGTGTGACAGTTCCTGTGCACCTATTTATTTTGCGTTCCTAATGCTCTTTTCTCTTTTCTGCCAACTTGATCTCTATTCCACATACATCATACTGTTTTGAAATGTATTCGAGGGTGGGGACATACTGCAGTTGTATCTCCTCTTTCTTTCTTTCCTTTTTTTGTATTATTTAGTTTCAAAAGCACATGCTAGCGTTAATCAATATCAAAAGCCGGACTCACCACGGAGCGGGCTTTGCTGGTACTTCACTGCCATTTTCCATGTTTAAAGAGGAAAAACAGATAGAAGAATTCATGGCAGCTCATAACCTACTGCTGATATATTTTAGCTCTCTCCTGCACCAGTGGAAACTCATGAATTTTCTGCTGGTTTAGGGACTTCCAACTCTATACAAATCATTTAACAAACCTTCCTCCATCTCCTCTCCCAAGACTAATCAATCTTTTCCCTTTCGCCTTCTTTCCGTCACACAGGTTGCCCTCCCTTCCATGTGCGATATGCACTTTCCTACACCTCTATCAGCCAATTCACCGCTTCTCAAAATTCACCTGCATGACGCTGGTGGTGCGCGGGATGATTTTAAGTTGGCAGGCACATGGGTTTTTAGGTGGCACCCATATGTGGTTTCGCATCACACTGAATCAGGTCATGATTTCAGGAAATCATTTCACGTAAAATTTCTTTTAGTCCTTCTGATTAGGCCAGGGTCCCGGTTTGGTGCTAGTCTGTCTCAAACTTACTTCATCTCCAGTTTCAACCCTTTGGCGGGAAACAGCATTTAGCCAAAATTTAGTAAATTTTCTTTGTTTTGTTTTCACTTATTTTTATTTGTATTGCTTCCCTCTATCTAAGCTAAGCGGCCTTGGCTTGTGTTCATTAGAGCAATGGAAGGTGTCATTTAAAAAAATTTATTGGTGGTAAAAGGAAGTCAGTCAATATCCATAAATTATTAAATAAATAATGTAGATATTATGTAAACATGGCAAAAATTATGAACGTGCTTTTACAAATGACCGAAGTTCAGAGAACACTAGGGTAGGGCCGAGCCAGTGGCCAATCATTCCAGAGAGCTGGGGATTCAATAGAGCCAAGGAGAATGGCAGGGTGGGCAATGGGCACAAAGAGGGTGTAGAAACTAAGATGATGGAGGAAGCGAAGGCAGGCATTTTTGTGCAACTCAGCTGTCTTTTTCTTCAGATGGCATAAGTTCCATTAAGTAAATGGGGTTCTGTTCAATTTTCCTTCCTTACTAACTGAAGATCCACCTGTGTTGCTGAAAACAATTTTGTCTAAAGTCACAGGAGCCCCCTCTCCATCATCGTAGGACAGCACAGGGGAAAGATGAACTCTCATTCACGAATGAGAGTTTTGAGGGCTCTGGGAGAATGCTGTAAACTGCAGTGGGTCTCGTAGATTCATGTTGATAGGAGGATAGGAAATTAGTGTAATTCTCTACAGAAGAGCCCTTGGATAAGCTACATTTCTCAGTAAAGCCAGAATATTAGCTTGTTTTGTTATCTAAAGAATCTGTGCTCCGGGAGGCTTCTGGCCTATGCCCAGGGACAACGCCTGGCGTGTCATAATAGCTTAGCACATATCCATTGTATTTCAATCAGTGCTAGATAGCAGGGCTCTGATTAACTAATATTTCCTTAAAAATATACACACAGAAAAGTGAAGCATGATTGAAGATGAAATTAGATCACTGTTTCATTTACTCAGTGTATCCTGCAGAGAAAATGCCTATGTCTGTACACTGGGGGGTGGCCCAGGAATAAATTATATAGTTCTTAGGAGCTCGTGACAACTCACTTGACAAGAGTGAGTTGTGTGCTAAGCAGGTTTTAAAATTAAAATTCAGACGTGAATGTCTTACATTCTTATTTACCTCCATCCTATCACCCAAATCAGAACAGACTATAAAACCTTTCCACTTGGGTAGATAGGGGAAACCTGTCCAAAGACAGAAGGAAGCTTAAGGCCATCTTGGGGCTGGAAAAACTGTGTCCCTCCTGGCTACTTGTCAGTGTTTTGGCAACAGAATTGAGTTGTGAAGCATTTTAAAAATGTTCTCAGCCAACGATCTGTATTTTGCAAGGCCATAGCTGCAGTTCTACCAAATACCTCTGCACCTGCTCTCATAACTGCCTGTCTTCTTTTAGGCTTTTATCCCCTTGGTTCTGACTCGTCCAAGCTGGTGCTTTGTGCTCTGTTGAAGTTCCGTTTAAAAGCGTGAATTTGGTGCGTTGTTATGGAAAGAGATCCTGGGCCATAGAGCTAAGTCTGGGGAAGGGGGTGGCCTCAGCTCTGCTGCTAATGAAATGTGTGCCATGGAGGAAGCCCATCAACCTCCCCGAGCTTCGGTGTCCGCATCTGTAGAAAGACATGATTGAATTCGTGGTTCTCTGTCCTCATGTTTTACAGTTCCTTCATTCCCTGGTCATACCTGTGCTGATGGGCTTGAGATCCCTGCCCCCGTGTAAAGTCAGAACATTACTTGCCATAATGCAAACGAGACTGATTGTTGAATACCTTTTATTTCTGCCTTCAAAGGCATGAGATCATATATAAGGATGACTTGTGGCTATTTCCTCCCCATTCTGATGGTTGTGTTTATTATTATTATTATTATTATTATTATTATTATTAACTATTTCTAATAGGAACACTTGTGTTAATTTGGTTGTATGGCATTTTTTCAAGAGAGTCAAATGTGTCTAGAACATAATTCAGTAAGACAGGAGTGGAAGGTAATGAAGAATTGTAGAACTTTGTTTTTTCTAAGTACTTGATATTTGATTCTGATTTCTTAATCTGTTTTCTGCAGTAATCAGCATGTCGGAAGTTGAAATTCTGCAAGCTTCTACTGGTCGTAGACTCATGACTTGAAGGGAAATTAATGTCCAGCAGTATAAGCACCTCACTGCTTTGATATTTCTGCCACATGGTGTCTGGTCTATTCTTGAACTTGTCCGGTGATGGGGAACCCATCATCTCATAAGGCCGCCCATCTCTCACCATTACAGTGTTCTTTCCTCCCATGGAACAGAAATCTGCTTGACGAAATGTTCAGTCTTTGCTCTTTCTAATGGATTTTTTAAAAGAATAGAGCTGCTTTAGCCACAGAGCAAATAGTTTAAATATTTGGAAACTGCTATCTTGCCTCATCAAGTCTTCTCTCCTTCAGACTAAATGTTCCTTCAAATATTCTCCCTATGACATTGTATTGAGTCCTCTGACCTCTTGACCACTCGATGCTAAACATACACAAATGCGAAGAGCAAGGGCATTGGGTCAGTCAGACGTCAGTTCAGATTTCAGATATGCTACTTACCTTGCTATGTGGCCCTGGGCTATGTGGTTAAGCCTCAGGTTTCTCATCCTTAAAGTGGTGACAATATATGAAAATATCTAACATCATCCAGGGTCTATAATAGATGCTAAATGAAATTTTACTGCTTCTCATCACTGACTCCCCCTTGTCTATCCTAAATTATGACATCCAGAAACAATGTGGGGCTCTAGGAGGGCTGAGTTATTAGAGGGTAGATCAGGGTCTTCTCATCACCTCAGTTCTAGTAATACCTTCTATCTCTAGTAATATGGCCAAATATCACTTCACCTATGGCTGAAGTGGAGGGCATGTGCATTTGTTTTCAGCCCTCTGTATCTAGCCATTGCCAATATGCTTTGGCAAAAGACAAAAACAAACGAGAAAACAACTCTGTATTGGCACCGGGTAGAATGCTCGTTGACCAACAGTCGCACATGTGGAACATGAAATCCTGCTCTTTATGAGTGTTTGGCATTTTGTGGAATTAGAATTTTGCCTTCTCTGGGCTTTCTTGGCTTTCTTCAACAGTCTTTCTACCTGGTCCTCCAAACAAAAGAGCAGGAATAAATATCACCCTCAGATGTGCCTCTTTCAAATTCAAGAGAAAGGCAAACAAAATAGGTGTCCCCTAGTGCAGCAGAGAATAGACTCTCCAATCATCTTCATGAGAGAATCAAGACAGTCTTTCCAGTGTTCACAAGATGGAGAACTGAATGTGTCAGGCATGATTCTAAGTCACCCCCTGGATGAAAAGGCAGGAGAGTGAAGTGAAAAGGGGAATAGGGAAACTTTGGAATTAGGTGGGTCCCCAAAGATAAAAACGAAATAAATTTGGGGAGGGGGAGACCATCAGGGGGCAGTGTATGAGGACCTGTGCCAAAGCTGGAAAGAAAAAAAGACCACCACTAATATGGCAACACAAATAAATGCTTTGGAAGAGGAACTATGAGGGTTTCATTGATTCTGTATGGTAAAGTAATACTAAAAGGGGGGAGGTCCTCCCTCCTCAGCTCCGACAAACTGAATGGCAATGCCCTTCTCTGCAATGGGCTGGACTGAAAAGTGTGGTGTTTTTTCTACGGGTATCCTATCCTTTGGGTCCCCTGATAAGCAACAGCACATTGTTATGCAAATTGTCCCTATTCCCAGCGGGATTTTGCTGTGCCTTGTGAAGGCCTCTGCTGGGAAAAGCGCTTTTCAGCTGTCTCCTCCTGGGTTGATATCTTTATAGAGCGACCAGAGCAGACAGTGTTCTGCATTTTGTTCCACACAGTGCCCAGAGTTCTAGTGTCTTCCATTTCTGCCTCACTTTTACACACACACACACACCCCCCCCAAGTGCCTTTTCCTTCTGACAGCACTCCAGAAGACACCAGCCCTGGAAGGACATAGAGTCGAATGCTTCCCTTCAGGCTTCTGAAGGAAAATTACACGTCATTCTTTTCTTTCCTGTTCCCTCTTTGTCAATGGAACATAAAACCTCCTTCAGTTGCCGAGAGTTGGCTTTATGAAGTCATTTTGAATCTTTTCAAGAGTAGGTTACAAGTGAATGCTTTCAACATCACACATGTTGAAATCACCTCAAGTTTTGCTTATGCTTTTCCCACCCCTGCCCCTGGCAAGGTACCGCCATGGCTCTTGCCTGCTGTACAGCTTTTCCAGCATCTTTATTGCCCCAAAGTTGTGCAAACACCAACAGACTGGGTCACCAAGTCATCACTCGGCTCATTGGTCCCCTAGCCTTTCCAGTTGGCTGTGTGGTGTACTTTCAAACCATGTTCTTGAGCATCAGAAATTGCTCAATTTTCAAATAACAAGAAAGAGTGCCCTTGCATCACTGTCGGTGTCTCTCCATTCTTTGAGGCCGTGCGAAGGGTGTTAGACTTGACTTAGACATTCGCAAACCCCAGGAAAACAGATTGGGCAATGCGGTCCCTGCCAGGCTAAGTACAACTCAAATACTTTTGTAATAAATGTGTAATGAAAACATGTTTGCACCAACTACTTTAGCTTCCTTTAAATTTCTGAGTGATCTTTTTAAGAGAGAAAACAAGCAGCACGTGTAGCACGCCAACGCTTCTTGGATATAGACTGGAAGAGCTAACCTCTGAGCCACACGTAGAATGAAAGTCTGCAGACTCCGGGTTTACAAAACATGGATCTTTGTTTAGGCGGTTAAATTAAAGCTCTTCGTTATGAATATTAATTTAATGGTAGAATGGGGAGGATGGCGAAAGATTTGTAGAATCTATTTTTGTTGTTGTCATTTGTTTCTCAGATAACTTTAATTTGAATCTTGGCCACTGCGTCTGAGCTAAATGCTTGCGACAAAACTACGTACAGAATTCTCAGACATAGATGTATAACCTTTGGGGAAAAAAATTTTATGTAAGTTTTTGTAGGGTTTGTATAGTCAGGTGTTTGTATATTTGTTTGTATAATTCAGGTATAGCTTCTGAATTTTGTAGCCAAGTGGAAAAGATAAGTGAAAATGGGCTCTGAGAGTGAATGGTTGGAAGTCTCTCAAAGAGGGGGTATGATAAGGACCCTGTAGGATCCATTTCAAACTTTTCAAAAACATAGTTTTTCAAATATTGTTAATTTTAATGTTTATTAAAGAACAAATTAATTTCTGGAATTATGATGAGATGGCAGAGAGAAAGAAAATAATAATAATTAAAATATAACACATGGGGGCACCTGCGTGCCTCAGTCAGTTAAATGTCTGACTCTTGATTTTGGCTCAGGTCATGATCTCACGGTCGTGAGATCGAGCCATGTGTCGGGGCTTTGTGCTCAGTGGGGAGTCTGTTGTCTCCCTTTTCCTCTGCCCCTCTCCCCCTTTCTAAAATAAATAAATTTTTAAAAAATATACAACCATATGGAAGTTTTGGTACACTCCAAAAAGTGGAGCACTGTATTTTTCCAAAATCAAGGCAAGTGGAGAGAGTTGTTGTCTACACTAAGAACTCAGCCCACAGAGCTGTGGCCTTGAATGTAGATTAACTACCCGGAAATTCCTGGCCTTCTTTACTCCTGGAGTTTTGTCATTGTGTGTAGTCCTCAATGCACGTGTGTGAGGATCCAGACTCTTCTGTCAGTGCCAGAGGTGACTCGGGCATGGCAAAGTAACAGAAAGGGACACCTGTTAAAGCAGCATCCTATCTTTTTGATTCTTGAATCCAAAGAAAATACGGAGATTGGGTTACCCCCAAATTACATGCTAATGATTTTGTGAAATATGAAGTCGAGGCTTAGAAGGAAATATAAATTATCCAGATCTGTTTAGAAGCGAATAAGTACTCTTCCATCCCAACATCCAGCGACCACCAATTTTGACGTAAAGATGTGGACCCTTCCTCTAACTGCTGGTATTTTCATCATAACATTGACCCTCCCCTTTTCATCAACACCACTGGGCCTTCATTATTAGTTGGGATGTCAGGTTGTCCTGAAACCTGGCCAGGAGCAACAGACCAGAACTTATAACAACTTTGAAATTGACATTGACCACATTTATGGGACCGTCATGGTTCCCAGTGCTGTATATTTAATTTTTTGGAGACGAAAGTATAGGGGTTATTACACAGCTCTTTGCCACAAATTATGCGTCATATTTATTCCATATTTGTGCCTGTGTGTGTATGTGTTGGCATGCTTTGTTAGTTTGTGTGGGTATGTCTGTCTGTGCTTAGATGTATACAATATGCAGAGATGCATACATATATATGTATGTGTGTATATATATATATATATATATATATATATATATATATATATATTACTGGAGTCCCCAGTGTATAGTTTATAGTTTGGAAAGAAATCATCTTCCATCATTCGTCACTGCCTAGCTGTTGTAGACTGGGCCAGAACATCATTTGTTAACAGCGACAAAGCCGCACTCATAAACGCCGACATGTTACATTAATTTATAGGCACTGAGTGACTTATTAAAAGTGACGTGTGAAATATAACAGGACCCGGTATGGATGATTAGGTTTCGGGCTTTGAATTGTTGACAAGGCAGGGGTAATGAATTGCGGGACACCAGCTCCTGCGTTTCCCCCTCATTAGTCAGTATTAGCTGCATTAATAGTAATAATTGGATATATTCATCATTTAAAATGTTTTAATAAATGTTTGGACAGTACCCGATCAGAGCTGTCAAATATTAGGCTGGAAGAGTTGTGACAAGAGAAAAATGATGATGTTCCTTAGGTGAGAGATTTATGCAGCTTTGGGGATGCCAGGCTTGACTTTCTACTCCCTAAGGAACTCTGAGTTCAGATGAGCTAGGGATACAAACCATGGAAATGGGGAAACCTGACTCTCCTTTGCCTGATAGGACAGTTCCGCAAGAAGACTTTGAAGGGGGTCAGAGGACTGCTTTGGTAGTCAGCCCTATGACTGCTTTGGTAGGACATTTTCCTGGGAAAAGATTAAGAGTCTTAGCATTGACCCAAGTTAAAGGTGTGGCCTTAAGCAAGTCCCTTTATACGTTTTGGAGTCTCTGTTTCTGTGCCTATGCTATGTGCCATTTTGGTCCCTTCGAGAGCCAAGATTGTGTGAGTTTCATCATCAGATGTGATCTTGTAAGTCTAGGTAGACTTCTAAATGACTTCCCCCTTCCTTCACTCCTCAGTATTTACTAAGAGCTTCTGTATTGGCCCCAAAGAGGACTGAAAGCATGCATGAGAGCATTCTCTTGCCCCCCCCCCCCCCCCGCCGGAAGGTGATCAGACATTGTTCAGTATATGCAGCATTATCTGATTCATATGGACCTGGTTTTATTTGTACAGTAACTGTAGTCTAGATGCATCCCAATGTTATGGTTTAATGCTTTATTGATCTTTTTCTGTTCCCATGATCAGATTAGGGCTATTATATTATATGCAAAAGACACTGAGAGAAAGAGGTTTAGTGTACGTTTACACAACTTCCGGCCCCCAACCTATTTCCTGGACCCCACTACTGCAAGCACAACAAAGCAAGGAAAAGCATAAACAAATGTGTACTTAGCTTGCATTTGCACAGATAAAGATTTTAGACCAAGATGGAGACTGGCAGAAGTTATATAACAACAACAACGACAACAGGAAGAAGCAATAATGGAAACAGCTAAACTTTACTGAACATTTACTACATGCTATTCATGGCCCTGTGGACTTTACGCATATTCTCTTATTGAATCCGCCCAACAATTCTCCCATGTCGATATTATAATTCCCATTTCACACATGAAGAGATGAGGTTTAGAGAGGTTAATTGATTTTTTTAAGGTCATACAACTGATACGCGGTAGAGCCCAGATTGGAACCTGGTTTGTCTGAGTTCATATTTTAAGCACCCCGTGACTGCCCCTAGCATTTGGGGGCCCTGCTGATTTCTGATGGCATGGTTCAGGAGGGATGTTGTCTAATGAGAGAATTATTTGGAAAAAGATGACTAGGAAGGTTAAGCATCTTGAAATCATGTCCTGAGGTGGTAGAAGAATAAGATTTGCTTGTTCTGGAAAAGAGGTTGGAAAGATCAAGTGGCCACTTTAAATTATTGAAGTGTTATCTTGGGGAAGAAGGGAGTGTTGCTTTCTGGACTCATGCTAAAATGGGAATTTCTGAAGGTAAATGACAGGAGGGGAGAATTCAGTTCTCAGGAGGAGGGAATATCCTCACAGTGCTGTCCGGTTTGGATGGGAGGCACTGCCTCCCCATGATGGGACACCTTCTGTCACAGTTTGAACGATCCTGTCTCCCTCTGGCACCATTCACATCACTTTCCTCCTCGCTTACTCTCTAGTCACACTGGCCTTTGTGCTGGCAGGAATGCTCTTTCCCTAGATGTTGGCATGGCTGGCTCCTTCTTGTCCTTCTGGTCTCAGCCAAAAATATCATTTCCAAGAACTTCCTGACTACCAGGGAAGTTTAAAAGATCCTCCCTTTCTGCCAACAATCACTTCCCATCTGCCATTTTCTCTCTTCCAGTAGATCTGATCAATAACCGACACTATCATGTCTAGTTATGATTTTGTTTTCTTGCTTTTTATCCCTCTTCACCACTAGAACGCCAGGTCCATGAGGGGAGAGAGCTTTCACGTCTGCATTTCATCTCCAGCTCCCAGGACAGGCATAGAGTTGCCCGAGCAACCGTTTCTCAGGGACATTGGGGAAGGGAGCCCTTCTTTGGGTGGGAAACTACACTGGATAACTCCCGTATTTCTTGCTTATTCTTGCAGCCCACGAGCCTTTCAGTGTTGCAGTAGTTCTCCTTGTTTCTTTGCCTTATCAGAAAGACAAAGGAGTGTTTGAGAGCTTAAAAAACCTCAATACCTGCCCTTAGTCTGTTTGGAATGAGTACTGTCTTCATATCTAAGAAACCTTCGACTTAACGGGTTTGATTTTCTCCCTTAGTAGCTCTGGGAATTCTCTACATTTTCTGCCGTTCGTCTCTGGGTTCATGTGTATTAGCGTGTGATTCCGGCGTCATTTATGTCAAATATGTCTAGAATGCACCAAAGAAAAAGTTTGGATTCTATCAGTGAGACTTCACAGAACTTGTGTTTATTATTAGATGATATTCCCCCTTTTGTGAAAAAAAAAAAAAGATTATTGCCACATAGTATAAAACTGTGGATGTTTTTCATTAGCACAATTCGGTTTTGCAAACATTCCAGCATGTGGTTCCTTACAACAAGCCATGATGCTCTGCACACGCAGTTCACAGCTAGAATGTCTCGGGGCTCTTGGTGCCTTTAGTTCGTTTATTTTGGTTTCTCAGCTATTTCTCAGTTGTAGGAGGCATTTTATCATGCTACCTACATGCTTATTGTTCTTTCAGATTTAAGCATATATTTATAAATTATATCCCAGGTTCTGAGGAGACAGGGATGAAAAGACATTGATCTTATCTTTAAGGACATTACTCTCTAGTTGGGAGATTAGTAAGTAAGTAGAGAGTCACCAAGTAATATGGTAAATATGGTCCTGGAGGAATGTGCCATGGAATCTTGAGGTGGAAGATTCTGTGTTTTCCTGGAGGAACTTGGGAAGGATTCTGAGGAGAAGAGAAGGCATTTGTTGATAATTTTTTAAATACAGAGGATTCTTCTAGACCAGGAGTGGGCAGGGTGGGGGTCTGTGTCAGGGCGAAGACATAGGATTTGAGGAGGACTGAGAGAGCTCGGAGGGTGTAAGAAATCCAGTGCTTTAGCATAAACGAACATAATGGACATGAGATGAGATGTAGCCGACTGGATTGCTGGAGGCCAGGTCATGAGTGGTGGCCTTCGTGCCATGAGACAAGGAGAAGAGACCATGTACAAATTGGAGGCACTGTCAGCTGTATTTGAGGCTAATCTCTCAGGAAAACAGAATAACTTCAAGCATCAGAGGTAGGGTCTGTGGAATTCACTTGGAGAATGTTAGGTAAAGAGGGAGCGCTGTTCTTGCTGGGACGGCCTTGTTGAACCGTTTCCAGGTATGATTTTAGGAAAATGATAACCACATTATAGGTCACTTGCTTTAAATTTTCCCTAAAGCGTAAGCTCGCAATACGATGCCTACCTTACAACGATGCAGCTTCTCAGGAATAAGAAGACTCCATTCAGCCTTTACGCAAAGATCTCTTAAAATGGGCTTTCTCTCACCTTATTCTAGGTCATGACATCTTGGTGACAGCATGGGCCTAGTGCAAACCCTGATGACGTCCAATATGTAACTGGCTTTGTTGAAGCTGGGTCCTTTTCTCAGCCCTGTGGCACGCGTAGTGAGAGCAATATTAGTGGCTGCCTTCATTCGTGGTTAATTTTAACTCAAGATGACGACTATGTTATCATGGGTATTTATACATTCTATGACTACAGGTGAAAACACAGTTGGACCTGTGGGTATGCAATATATTCATTGTGCTGAGTTTGTTTTTTACAAACATGGATACCCTTGGACCTAAGTTATCAAAACTCGCCTGTGTCATTGGGCAACTCAAGGGTCATTTTTTGAAGTTTCTCCCACCTAGTTTGCTGAAACTCAAGTTACTCTGACCCATATCAACATTTTCAAATGAAATTGTTTTACACTTGTCCTCAAATAATATGCCACTTTGACCTGGAAGTTCTTGTCTTAGGTAATTATTTTGAGGAACTACTCAGATATGCAAATAAAATTTTATGTCCAAGGATGTTCACCAAAGTATTATTTATAATAACAAAATCTTGAAAGTAATCAAACAACAGATTTTTTGAATATTTACTATATGTGAAGAAATGTTATGGAGTAAAAAAAAAAAAACCACCACCTTTTGAAGATTATTTAAGATGAAAAAAGAATATAAAAATCTGTATATTATTATAAAATTTGTATATACATGGAAAGACTGGGAGGAGATGAGGTACAGATGGTTTTTATTTATGACTTTTGGGGATTTAACTTTTTTTAAATGATGACTCAACATTTATAATCAGGAAAAAGCTAGACACTATTTAAAAATATACTAACTGGAATTTTTAAGAGGTGTCTACATTTAAGATGCCATATAACCAAAGAAAAGATAATGTGCTGCATGATGGCAGAGAAGGGGAGATTGGTACGGTCAAACTGAACTGCTTTGGCACTGGTGTCTTGTTAAGCTCCAGAGGAGCATTTATTTAAGGCAGCATTTGACTAAGCTAATTCCGGACATTTCTCTCAACTCCTGTGCAGTTGGTTTTAAGTTGCAGGGGAGATTTCTGGCTCAGGCCAATTGAGGGAGTATACATAAACATGGGGTTTATTTTGTCAGGGATGTTCTTGAGAGACTCAATTCTCTACTGATCTTTTTTGTTCTTTGTGGCCATTTATTTACTTTTGAAAATACCCCTGCTGATCCTTACTTGAGTGAAAGGGAGATCTGTTCTCATGGCAGGGCTCAGTGGCCGATCAACAAGGCTCTAAGAATTGAGTACAAATTCGGTTACTGCTGTTTTTAACATTCTAGCAAGGTGGCTTCATTTCTATAAATGAATGATGTTGCTTCACATCTTTTTATAAATTCCCATCCGCGTTTCGTATTCTGTGATTACCACGTGATGGAAGGCATTTAATAATGTTTCTCCCCACCCTCCAGTTTCTTTCTCTTCTCAATTTTAGCTTGCCTGTGAAAGAGGCTCATGATGATGCACATTCTTACCCATCACCCATTCACCCATCGAATTCTCCAGGAAACATAGGGGACGAATGACTAGAAAAGGTCTGAACTGATTCTACTCGTCCCTTTGGCGAGTGCATGAGAAGAGAAGAGATTTACAGTTAAGGTCCTAGATCAGATCTGGCTGTTAAAGTTTTTGTTGAGGATTTAGGGAGGCTAAAGCTAAAACTGAGTGTCATCTTGGAGGTTAATGCGCCCGACTCTGGAATGTGTGTCCCCCTGCCTGTGAGACTGACATGGTGGAACAGGCGAGGGTGAGAGGCCCTGGAGTTTGCCTCTGCGCGGGGCGTGGGGGTGGGGATAATGATGACAACGCCAGGGTTCGGAGGCAAAGGTGTTTATGCCCTGAGACATGCACGCAGTGGAGACACAAGGTGTTCCATGGGCTAGCAGCGGAGGGGAGCAAGAGCAGGTGACCCTGAGCAATCAGAAATGTCACTTGTCTATCTTGCAAAGCATTAGGCAATAACCCTTTTAAAGTTCAAGCTGACCACATGGACTGAGAAAAGCATGGCAGTGAGGGAGTCTAAAGGCTGTGAGGGTTTTCTTGTCCTTCTCCAGGTGAAAAGTCCTCAGTGGCACCAAAGAGAACCACGCCAAGAAGGTGACCAAGTCCTTTGGCAGTGGAAACTATGAGAGGTGGCTTTCCACGTGATGGTGGCTTGTCTCCAAACTCTGAATGGGGCCATTTTTATACTCCAGATCCTCATTCCTGTACCTGAGAGCCAGGGTGAGTAGGCAGGCAGGGGAAAAGTACGCTTCACAAACATCTTGAACATATTCTGAATAGCGATAAGCTGGATACACATGATTTAGTGAACAAGAGCATTGATACAGGCCTTAGTCATACCTGGGTTTGCATCCAGACTCTCTCACTTACTAGATCTGTGACCTCAGACAAACGGACTACTAATACTATCTACCTTAGAAGTTGCTAACTTAGGGTTACTGTGCAGATTCAAGGAGATAATATTAGTAAAGTGCTCAGCAAATTAGATTGCACATAGTAAGCACTCAACAGTAACTCTAATAAGAAGAACAAGAATAGTAATCATGATGATATTTCCATAGTAGTAGCAGAGGCAGAAATGTTATTGCCAGTACTGTAGGAGTTTGTCCATCAGTTCTTGTCTTATTTCTCTGGAGATCCGAAAGTAAAGTATTGGATTAGAGTCCCTTCATCCACCGCACAGTGGATGTCTATGATGCACACGCAAGTTTCTGCTGAACACCGTGGAGGAAACAGCATTGTATGAAATATGTTCTCTCCATTTAGATGCTTATAATCTAGTTGGCCAGATAAAAAATGTAAACACAGATAAGAAATTACAAGGTGATAAGGGACCAGTACGGTATTAATAGAGTCTGTGGGAATCTAGATGGTCTATTTTGGCCAATGCGGTCAAGGAGGCTTTGGTATTAGTCTTAAAGAATGGATTTTGTTTCCTCTGAGTAGACAGAATTTCAAGCATTGGGGACAGTATGTGTAGAAGCTTGGAGGTGGGAATTAGCTAGCAAACTTTCAGGAAATGATGAGGCATTGGAACAAAAGTTAAGTGAAGGGCAGTTTCAGAGTAAAAAATAAATTAGTCAGTTTCAACCAGGAATGTGGTCACTGAGGTCAGGCAAAGTCTTAACCCCTATAATCCCTTCACACTGGTTCACAACCAAGTGATCCAATCAGATTCATGCATAGATAACCTAAATATAAAATGACCTTGGTAAGTACCATAAGAAAGATACCCTCAGACCCTGAATGCCTTAGGTAGGTGGAGGAACACGACATTAACTCCCAATGGGAGAATCTGGGCAGTCTTATTGGAAGAAGAATTCTTAACCAGACCTGGAAGGATAGAGGGACTTTAAGAGGGAGAGAAAGGCATTATAGGCAAAGGGAACGATTGAACTAAAACTTGGAGGTTGGAGAAGACTCTTCTTTCCCAGTGAGCATAGGTCATACATATTATGTTTGTAGGCTCATAAGGTTATTCTATTTTGAGATAAAGACCAATATAGTCTCCTGCACGTCAGTTGGGTAAATGGAAGATCGATGAGGACTTCTCATATGCTATTTTTTCATATTACAGCTAAGATGTGTCTCTTGTAGGGAAAATGGAGTGGGGCTGATTCTTCTCTTGATAGACAGACAAAGGGGAAATGATGGCTGTGGATATCTCTGAACATCCATGGGTCCCAGACAGGAAAGGGCTGTCTGTATTCTCAGTACTTGGAACTCACCATCTAAGGAACCAAGGCAATGGCCCATTTGACCCATTGTCTCACGGCACTCACCTGGCCCCACTCCTGACCTCATCAGGAAGGGTTTACCTCTTATTAGAAGTGTATTGCATGGTGCACTGGGTGTTACACACAACTAATGAATCATCGAACTTTACATCAGAAACCAGAGATGTACTGTAGGGTGACTAACATAATATAATAAAAAACATTAAAATAAAAAAAAGAAAGAAGTGAACCAACTATTCGATACCCAAGATCTCTCCTTTTCCTCCCAGCTCCCATCTTCCTGACCAGGTTATGGACATCTCCATGTGAAATATAGAGGCACGATATTTTATCTGTGTTTCGGAAAAGGGGAGCAGAAGTTCAGCGTCTACTAAGTGTTTATCATTTCTTTATTACTTGGCTGCCTATTTTAAAAAAATCAAGAGAAAGAGCAAGTACAGCACCTTCCAGATTTATTTGATGACCACTTTGTTGTCTAATGGTGGCTTTCTTTTGATGCGTGCACGTGTGTGTGTGTGTGTGTATGTGTGTGTGTGTGTGTGTGTGTGTGTTCCTCCCATCCTCTTGAGCAAACAGGTCTAAAGAAGTGTTACTTGAGAAGGCAGTCTGTGTCAGGCAGGTCTACTGTTCTTTTTAAAGAATTGCAGTGTCTCAGCTTCTAAATTTCTTAGGCACCTGAACTAATGCAAGTTTACCACTAGATAGCACAGAGTGTAATGCCAGTGTCATATTACAATTAACAGCAATTCTGGCGGCTGTCATCACTTACTCTGAACAGAGGCTCTCCACAAAAGTATGACACCGTTACGGTTGCTAATTCAAAAGCATTGTGTGAACTATGACAGACCCTGGCGTGCCTTTTCTGCTTATTCCAGTGAATAAAGTCTAGCATCTTAAATGGAGGAGAGGGAGAAAAAGTTTTAACACATTTCTGTAGATGAGCCCAGGAAGGGTCAACTTGGAAAAAAAAGTTGTGTTAAGGAAAGTAATTAAACAGAGGCAGAGAGATTGAATATTAGTGCTTTTACAGAGTAAATGAGGATAAATTCTGTTAATTATGTGACTTTTTCCAGTACTAATGTGATAATAAAGTACTCTAATTCTGTGGAGGCTTGTCATAATCCTAGCTAAGGCAGTGACCCTTCCACTAGGTGAGACCGAGAAGCGACTTACAAAGCTTTCTAGCAAAAAGCAAGAAATCACAGTTAAATGGATTTTTTTTACACTCTCCATGTTTAGTGTAGTGCCATGAGACTGTTGGTGAATGGACTGTCTTACTCGAGGCACAGAGGCAGTTATGCTTGCTTTTACGTTTAGTTCCTAAGGGAAGAAATGTGAGCAATTCAAGAGTATAAATAGCCCAGTGCAGGATTCTAGTACAGCGATTAATAGCAGCAAAAAAAAAAAAAAAAAAAAAAAAAAAGATTGTACTTGGAATGTTGGTGAAATTTCAGACTTCAGGACTTTAATCTTACAAAAATTTATGAGTGGGAACTTGTGTTAGGATAACAGAAAAGCAAAAGTTAATCGTTTGCAACATTATAATTATGGCGGGAGAAAGAGGAGTGAGTTTGGGGATATTTGGCGGAGCCAGGGTGGTGTCCCAGTGCGTGGGATATTTGACCTTGGTCTGGACTGTTGAGTAGTTGCTTAGGTGAGAAGGAGGCGAGAGGGAAAGAGGAATTGGGCTAGGAGAGAGCTGCCGCATGTGCGAAGACACAGTGTAGGCAAAGTAGAGATAGTGTGGAGGGGAAGGAGAAGTGGTCCAGTGCGGCTGCCATGGAAGCTGGGAGGCGAAATGGGAGAAAGAAAGTCGCAGAGGCAGGTTTGGTCCAGATCCTGAAGGAAAGGGGTGCTACAGAAGTGGAGGGAGGCTTTACTTTTTTGTTGTTGTTGTTTAATGGATAGGCATGCACCCAGATTTTAGCACACAGTGTCTAAGGACTGAGAGCAGCCCAGTAGGGGCCAGAGTCTATCAGTTGGTGCATCTTCCAATAGCGCAGAGAACCTGGATTCCTGGAGAACCTTGTTCCAGCTCTCAGAACACAGGCTTCCTAGGGAGACTGCATTTAAATCTTCTCTATTCTTGCCATGAGCTGTCTGTTGGTAGGCAAGTTACTTAATCTCTCTGTGATTCAGCTGTTTTCTTACTTGGAGAATTGGCGCAGGGTGGAGGGTGGACGGGTGGGTGGGGGGGTTGCAGGCTTACTGTGAGGATTAAAACAAAGTATGCCCTAGCACAGTATGTGGCACATAGGAACCCCTCAATAAACATTAGCCATGCTTCTACCTATTACTCTTCTTCTAAAACCTAACACTTGGTAAAGTATTCAACTAGGCTACTTGGGAGCAGTCCTTCCCTTAAAAAGAAAATCAGCCATGGTCAGAAGGAAACTTGTATCCTGAGTCATCTTGGTTAAGAATCAGCACATTAGAGCTTGCATGCAAACTTGATCCCATAGTTCAAGGAAAAATACATGAAATCTCCTATTTTCCCAGGCTGTGGTTCCCTTGGAGAACAATTTATCATCACCATTATCTTTGTAAGGGAAGAGCCTTCTTTATTAAAATTAGACTCAAAATACACTCTGGGTTCAGGGAAATGGATCTGGAAGTAGATTGAAGTTCCAGCAGACCCAGTGCTCTCTCTCCACAGCTCTTGGCCCCAGCTGAGGGAGGGGGAGTTGTATCAGGTTTCCGTCAGAAGCCTCTTTGTTGCACATGGCTGCCATCAAGAGCAGAGCCTGGATTGATGGACAAAAACTCAGGGGGGAGACCCAGAAACCTCTCCCACAGTCTTTCATACCCATCTGCCGCTTCCTCTCAGCCTAACTCTGTCCTTTGCTTTAATGGGAAACTAGTCATTTATCACCATTTTATTTCTCTTTCCCCTGTTGTGTGGGTCTTCTTTCCATCCTTAAGAATCTAGCTTTGAGTCAGCTAGGAAAGACGTTAAAGACCAAGTGTGTGTATTTTTGGCAGGGAGCTGCCATCAAAGTTCAATTCAACTCAAGGTGGGTGCTTAAATATTGGTGGGACCAGATTTATTTTCATCTGTCACTGTACAAGGGGATCTGGCTTGAAATGCTAAGGAGAAAGTCCTGTCACTTAGTCATTATTAAAAGCCAGAAAAACAGAAAATTGAGAATCCTTCAGGCATCCATACACTTACTTGTTCATTCATTTAGCGAATATTTGATTGCCAGATGCCAAGTGCTGTCAGGTTCTGGGTAAAAGTGATGGGGACTGGAAGGGGTCCATTGAGGTAGGATGCAGGGAAGGCGTCCCTGGGGAGGTGATGTCTAAGGGAGACCTAAGATGAGAAAGAACTAAGGCCAGATCATTTCAGGGCCAGAGTGGGCTTGGCATGTTTTTGGAAGTAAGAGGAGGCCCCCATGGCTGGAGTGCTTAGGAATTGGAACAGAGGCTGCCACTGATCAGCTGGGTGACTTTGGCCATACTGCTTGACCTCTTCGAGCCTCAGTAGACTCATCTATCGAATGGGGGTGACTTTACCCACCCCTACCACATCCTTCAAGGGTTTTTTGAAGACTAATTGAATAGAAGTTAGAAAATAAATATTTTCTAAGTGAAGCATAGTTTTAAAACTGTAGCCCATTTTTTTTTTACTATTGATTTAGAGAATTATTACTAATAGAACTGAGCACAAGTTTGAATATCTCTTTTTTACCCAAGGAGGTTTATCCTTATAATACCAGAAGCGTGCTCTAATCACATAGTTTAATTTCTTTTTTTTTTTTTTAAGATTTTATTTATTTATTTGACAGAGAGAGAGAGCTAGCGAGAGAGGGAACACAAGCAGGGGGAGTAGGAGAGGAAGAAGCAGGCTCCCAGCACTCCCGGTGGAGCAGGGAGCCTGATGTGGGGCTCGATCCCAGGACCCTGGGATCACGCCCTGAGCCGAAGGCAGACGCTCAACGACTGAGCCACCCAGGCGTCCCAACACATAGTTTAATTTCTAACTGCGTCCAAGGATAAGCAGTGAGCCCAATGATACAGTCTTGCTCTCTGTTATGAACCATATCCTGACCTCAGATTCCAGTTCTGCCATTTACGGTTGGGCTCTTTTACCAACCTCTCTGGCCCCATCTGTGAAATGGGGATATTATTAGGACCTAACTAATGGGCTTGTGGTAAGGATTCATTGGACTGATTCCTGTAAATGACTGTGCCTGGCACAGGCTGAGTGAAATGGGGGTTTTTTTATGTTAAAATGGTAGTGATTCTTACGCCAATGAGGCCTGACCAGATTCAAGTGTCCTCCCAGTAAATGTAAGAAGGGAGAAGCCTTGTTTATACTGGGTTGATGGTGTCTTCTTTCATAGAGAAAGTTCCAAATTGCTGACTTTTGAGGCCACAGACTCTTCAGAAGCCAGGAGGAAGGCACTGAGTCAGGTGGTTGGTTTCCTGCATGGTTAATTGGTTGTAAAATGCTACTAAAACTTACTGCTTCGGATTGAATTAAGTGCCCTGGGAAATCCAGCTGCGAAGAGGCTGGCATGGGAGGTTGTCCCGGGGTCTTCACTGTCTGTGGACGGCCTCATGCTGGTGAATCCGCACCGCCTTCACTTTGGCCTCTGGCTGCTGACACTTTAACCAACCTCCCCCTTCCCCCAACATATCAGCTGCCAAAGGTCTGGGAGAAAATCAAGCTTGACCACATCTGGATTTCAGGTGACAAGGATTCTCAGAAATAACAAAACAAAACATGCCATTGCTTTAAAAGCAAGAACTACTTTTGCAATTTTAATGAGAGCAATCCCATTTAGTGGAGCCACAGGGGTTCTTCTTTTACTATAATTTTTTAAAACTCAAAGACGGACACAAAGAAGTCCCATCCTGGCCTCACAGACGAATGAGTTGTGCTACTTCGGTTGTTCCAGTTGAGAACGAGAGATGCAACCTGGGACCCCTTTTCCAGATTTGTTTTGTCTGACCCTGATAGCCCCTGGAGGACTGGCAAGTGTCACACTTAGCAAGATGTATTTCCAGCTTCTCTTGAAATGGAAGGCTCTGGCAAAACTGTCCTCGTGTTCTCCATGGAGTCAGTTGGCTGGAGAATAGCCAAGGCTGTCCATTGTAGACAAGGTATTTACTCTTCCATTCATAGAGTTCCTGGGACAGTCTGTGGTTTTACATGCAGCCTAGTTCACATATTGGTAATTCCTGCTTGGAATATATATACATCCTCTGAAGTCACTAACATATATATTAATATTATAAATATAAATATATATGTTAGTGACATATATTATATAAATATATATATATGTTAGTGACTTGAGAAGCCAGAGGATGCTGAAGTTGTATAGCCTAAAGTTACCAGGGCTCAATAGATGGAATATTCTTTCTCTTTTACATACAACTTTTTGGGACCCTCCCTTCTGCTCCCTTCTCAGCTTCATCATTGTGTCAACAGCGGCATCTTCACGTTTCTATCTTTGAGGAGGGTGTTGTCTGGTATTAGCTCCCCCTGTCTTCTCTCCTCCCCACCTATCCCAGTTCCTTGTCCTATGATCTCTATTAGATGGGGCAATGGATTGTATTCTATCATGGATTCATCTCTAAGTGTAGAGTTTGTAAGCAACCCAGCCTTATATCTTTCTGGGTTCATCTCTAGTAGACCAGGACCCAACTGTTTTTTAGCTGCTCAAATATTGTGTGACTTGCTTGGATTGGGCCTGATTGGCTTGACTTGGGTCAAATGCCCATCTCTAAAGCAATCACACAGTTGGGGAATGTGATGCTGTGACTGGCCAGGCCTGCATCAGAAGCACCACTCTTGTCCAGGCTTGGAATGAGTTTGTGCTGCTGAAATATAAGGACTCTTAAGTGAAGGGGAGGAAGTTTTCCAAAAGGAGAATAGAGGACAGTTATGAAAATAGGGGAAAATGGATTCTGGGCAGTCAACTCACAGACTCCTTCCGCAACCTGTGAAAATTCTGGACCCATTCTGCAGAAAAGTGTGTGCAAAGGTTTGGATATAATGCTCGGGTGTTCAAGAAGTCCAGTATATCATCTATGGACTTTAGGTTAAGAATATCTGCACTAGAACATTTCGAAGGTCTCATCCCATTCTAGTGTTCTTTGTTCTATTAAGTTTTTGACCAATTTTCATGACAAAAGCTTCTTTGGAGTTTTGTTTCCAGTGTTTCTGATTTAAGCTGTTAAAGAGTGACACATGGTAGGGAGGGCAAGAGGGTATGACCTGTGACTACAAAGAACCCCCAGAAAGACTAAATTGTGTCATTGTTCGCCTACAATATTGCTTTAGTTTCATTTTCCATCAGCATCCTCATGATATCATGATAAATAGTGCTTAATAAAGTGTCAGACTCTATTTTGCATTATGATTTTAAAATGATAGATTTCTTCTTCTATTTTTATGGACTAGAACACGCAGACTTATTCGATCATTA
This sequence comes from Ursus americanus, assembly GCF_024610735.1. NCBI lineage: Eukaryota > Metazoa > Chordata > Mammalia > Carnivora > Ursidae > Ursus > Ursus americanus. The sequence goes on from NC_142141.1 coordinate 17,330,187, forward strand.
TAATATAAACTGGAATAATTTGGAGCTCATGAGATTATTGTCTGTGCTCTGTGGGCATGATGCTCACTGGTCATTTTTATTTGGAGACTGATCCTGAGCTTTAAATCCAAATTAAGGAGTCACTTGTTTTTATCTGAACTCGGCTTGTGTGATGTGTTGGAATGCAGTGATTTTTTTCTGTGAAAGCCATTGCTCAAATTAAATTTATTATCCCCAATACCGTGTGAGCCCAGAGGATGGGAGGCAGCACATGATGATGCTGAGATTGGGACCAGGGGAGGTGTGTCTGGAAAAGTGAGCAGACAGATGGAGTGGATTTTTGAAAGGGTGCTGATGATTTCCGCAGCTTTCAACAAGAATCTTCATCTTTAGCAAGACTATGCTTTTTCTCTTGGGACACAGCTTTTCAGTTGTTGGCTTTTTTTATTTTTATTTTTTATCTTTTTGGTAGAAAAGTGAGCTTGTTTCTTTTCTTTGAAGCAAGAATTTGTCAAATATCATCTTATTCTGGCAACCAGAAACTCCTTTCTTTTCTGTGGCTTGTGCTGGGGATGAAGTAGGATGGGTGAGGAAATCTAATTTTTCTTTTTACTCTGAGGTGATTTGACATGTTTTTGTGCTCAGTTTCAGTGACACACAATTAGGTGTTTATCCCTTCTCTGCAGTTCACGATTTCTGTTGCATAACACCATCATTGCATTTATTACTGCATTGGCATTACTGTTGATTAAAAAAAATAAAGTAGCTATTAATTCTCAAGGTCCAATGTACATAAACATTGTTTGAGTACCTTACCCCCCACCAGGGCAAGTTTCCCAGATAATTCTGATGCCAGTGACCCAGGAAGTATATTTTGGTGAGCTTCCATAAAGACAGGGACAAAGTTGTCTCTGTGCTTGTGCTTAGAACATAGTAGATGCTTAGTAAATACTTACTGAATGAAAGATGGACTGAATGAACAAATGGATGACTTAAGGAAGTAGGCTGATTGAAGAAATAGCAAGCCATCAAGAGCTTTAATCACTGGATTTCAACAAAGTCATCAGAAGGGTATGTAGAATTTGAGAGAGAGGAGATCCATTTCATATTATTAACTACATGTCCTTTTGTCCATTTGGGTTATACTTAAATGTTTTAAGAACAATGGCAAGTTTAACTTAGAGATAACATTTTAAACTTTGATGTTGAGAATTTTTTTAAGTAGGGAATTGAGGACATTGGTGGTGTGGAATCTGCCCAGTTGATAGTCTTTTATGAATTATGCATATGTGAAACTAACAAATGATCTACATTTTACAAAGTGTGAGATGGATAGCTCTTAACTATTCTCATTTGAATTAACTGGCAAATCTAGAGCATAAAGACTTTGGCAAAGACACTCATCATTTTTAGTTCTTAATTTATCCAGCACAGTATGGGGGCAACATCCCCTAGATTCTATGCTGAATGATACTTATTTCAATTTTTACAACAAGAATGTTGTTTATTTTTCTTAAAGTAATCCTATTGATAGAAAATTCAAAAATATAGGAAAATATCGAAAGAAGAGAGAATCTTTGTGTTGTAGTTCAAAGTTACTGCCATTAATATTTATAGTCCATTGAAGTCAGATGTTCATTTTCTGTTTTCTTTATACAGCTGTAGTAGGTAGTGTGGGGAACAGAATGTCACTCTGAAAGGATCCGTACTATCTTGGAGAGTCACACGATTACTTAAGTAACTGGAGTACAAGATGGGAAGACTAGCTGTGACAAGAGCTGTAACAGAGTGGAAGAGGAAGTAGTTAATTCTAGCTGGGGTATTTGGGAAGGTATCATGGGCTCAGGGCAGGTAAGCGGCATGTGGAGGGATACGTAGAATTATGGGAAGCTGAGATGGTATGGAAGCAGGGAAGGCATTTCAGACCCAGGAATGTAGCCTGTGGTGAAGGCAGGAAGGATACTTTATGTTTAGGGCACAGGATGTAACTCAATGGAACCGAAGCAAAGAATGGTGGCTAGTGAGCGGGCCAGTGTGTCTGGACAGGTAGAACCTTGCCATCTATGGGAACTTTGAAAGATTCCCTGATTCATGGGTATTCAGCCTTTCTTGGCAGATACTCAAATACTCTATGGTCCTCAGAGTCAAAAAGTTTTCCTGGAAGTTTGATGTTAAGTGCTTTCCTCCCATTTTATTTTTGTTTTGGAGGAAAGCTTGAACCAAAGTAATTGTGACCTCAGTACAATTGGTATTAAAGGAGAATTGGTGCATGTTAGGTTCTTGAGCTCTTGAGGAATATTTGTTGGTTGACTAAATGAATGATACTGAATGTTCATACTTTATAACATCTTGAAGAAAGAGTTGGGCGTCCAGAAAAATCCCACATGATTCAGTTACTGTGAATTTGAACTTTTTGATCTCTCTCTGACATCTGTCACCTCCACGGGGAACACTAATATTGAAACTTTTTGAGGACTTAGGAGGAAAAGTGAAATTCTAACATGAGATTCTAAATGAATCTGCGTTAAAATTTTAAACACATAGGTGTTAAACAGAGAGGTGTCACAAGCTTTTGTTTTTCAACCTGTGGCTTTCTGTCTGCGAAAAAGATATTCAGAGACAGTGACTTACGGGACTGGTATCTATGTAATGTATAAATAAACCCTTGAAATGATGTTCATTGACTCCTCCCGAAAGACCCGGATTATATTGGTTTTGCTTTAGCCATCGTTCTCCCAATTTGGTTTTGGCTCTATTACCAGATCCACCCACTGACTAGGCCTTCATTATAGTTCAAATACATTTGATATAGGCAAGAGTGGTCATGGGCAAAATTGAAGCACATTAAAATTTATAATTGGGAATATTCTAGTGACAACACCAGACATTTTGATGCTGACTTTATCTCTAATTTTGAATGAATCTGGAAATGATACTAAGAGTATAGTCAGATATAGTCAGTGAATGGTACTGCTGTAACATAATATGTATAAATACAAAGGACTGTAGTTTAATGAATGTGGGCTTGGAAGCCAAACTGCATACATTCAAATCCAAGCGCCACCACTTACTAGATAGGAAATTTTGGGCAAATTACCTAAGTATTTTATCTCAGGATCTTAGTATCATTGAGAAGAGAATAGAGTTAGTACTTCATAGGGTGGTTGTGAATTAATACATGTAAAGCTCTCAGAACAGGGACTCCACGTCATATATTCATGCGTTTGCTATAATAACTACTAAGTCAAGGCATTGAAACTCCTCTTATCTCACTTTTTATGCTTGCCTTTTCGGAGTGTGTTATTATTATTAAAGCAACGTTGCTACTTGCATTTGCCTCTTTTCCAGCCTGGAGGAGGGTTCGTGTTAGTGACCCAGGATTCCAACACCCAATGCCTGTTGCAAATCCTGTCCCTTGGTCTGCGGGAGTTCTGTGCTGGGTGATTCCTTGCTGATCGTGTTCCTTCTAATGAAAACCATTTAAAAGGAATATGTCCTTAGTCTATCCCCAGCCCTGAGAAGGACAAACACCCACTTGAGTGTGTTCTCTGCCTCATTCCTGCTGCGGATCAGTCTATTAGGATGACTCCCAATGTTTGCCAAGGGCCAGTGTTTGTACCTTAATGCATTTTTGGCAAGAAACACTTGGCACTTGGGTAATCTTTGTATAAGAGTATCCCTGAAGATGAACGCCTTCTCTGCAACACATAAGCTTACAGCTCCTTGGATGTGTCATAATTTCTCACTTAATTTCCAGTCGAACCTTGCAGCAGCAGGTTTTAAGCTGTGGCAACCTTCCCTGCGTCGTTTCTAAAGAATTGCAGTTTATTCTTTCCTTATTGGCCGTTGGTCGCTTGTCCCCCTCTTTTCCTTCTCACTATCCTGATGCCTTTTCCTAGTTTTCAGATTTGACTTCTAGCACGAGGAGACCCATTTGCAGTGAATCCTTTTTCTTAAAGCTATTTTTAAATTCTTTCGTCTGCTGCTCTTCTATCCCAACACCTTTTTTTTTTTTTGTAAATTCTTGCCACTAATTAGGTCCTTCCATCAAGGCCAAACTCTGAGGTAATGAATGCTCTACGAGTTCATCCTGTTCATCCCTTCAGACTGAGAACACTTTCCAGAAATGCCCAAGATCTGAGGGATCTTGGCCAGGGGAAAAAGTAAACTCCTTGAAGTCAGTGGCCAGTAATACAGGCAGCCACATGCTCTCCCCCTGGGATCCCCAAGATAGTGCCACAACTTGGTACCATTCCACCTTCCACTGTGGGGAGAGAGAAGAGAATTTGCTTCGTCTGCAAAGAATCCCCTCCGTCATCTTATTTCTCTCTTTCTTTCTCCCTTGACTCTCAAACAGGACTGCAGGGGTTTGAGTCAAGGTAGATCCTCTCCCAACAGTGCATTTTAATATCAGAAGAGGAAAGGAGGTCAGCCCGGTGGTGAGAAACCTTTGCCCTTATACAAGTTTGGCCTCCTCCGCCCGCCCTTGCGGCATCCTTGGGATTTTGGCAGACTTATGGGTATCATATTTTCACATGGATGAACTGTACCCTACAACTTCTTCTGTGTACCAGGAACCCAAAAGTGTTGACATTGAAAATAGAGTTTTTTTCTTTCTAGCTGTGTTGGCTCCCCTGTTTTCAAGAGAGATCTATTTTTCATGGCTGCGGCCATGGGACTCTTGTTTACCTCTCCACGGAGGATGACCATGGGGTAGTGATGGTGTTTCTGAAACAGCCGCTGGCAGCATGAGAGGTCTGGTAGCAACAGCTGCTTTCTGGTTAAATATCTTCAATTTGAGAGAATACTTGTACTCCTGGAAAGTCTTCCCTGGTTATATCTGGGCGGTAGGTTTGGTCACGAAGGCAGGCAGTTCGACGCTGTGTTGTCAAAGCAAAGATGATGGGACAGTCTATGGAAAGGACTTCTCCAAAAGGCCCTTTGATTTGCGAGGCTTTTCCCTCTCTACCCCCCCGTTAGTGTGTGTGGGAGCAGCTTGAACTTCACAGAAAGGACCCCACAGTTGTTTCCACACAGCTGTTTCCTGTGTTGGGGCAGAGTGAGCCTCCGTGTTCTGAATATCTTCGGGAAAGATCATCTGCCACATAACCATCTGTGGGCATAAGTCAGAGGAACTTTTGGGGAGCCTTAAGACTGCAAATGGGGGTTTTATGTCTTGGTTGAGGTGTGCCTTGATGCTTTTCTTTTCCAGCCTAGACATTATGACAGCAGCTGAAAACATCCAAACGTGATTTTGTTCAGAATTTGGGTGGGGGAGGTAAAAACTCAACCTGCTCACCCTAGATCTGTTGCAATGCTTTGCATAATATTTAGTGATGTACAAGCTGTTGCCTACTGGTCGGTTTTACTGTGTGCGCCCTTCAGTTCCGACTAGCTGGAGTCCTCCGTGATTTAAGCTGCTACCCCTCTCCTTTATGTATCTTGGCCTTTGGGTAAAGCTGCTGTAGTCCTTATTGTCTCTCCTTGGTTTCTTCTTTTTTCTTGTTGTTGGTCATTCAATGAAACCTATAGTTCTTGTCAGTTACATAGGTCTTTGCTCCTTTTCTTAATCTTAACATTCCAGGTGAGAAGAATCCTTTTTGTATCTGAAAATCTGAACGTTCTTAGCGCGAGGTAGCGAGCAGTGGCCAGAAATAAATAATGATGAAAATAATGATTCCTTTTTCTATGCTGGGTACTATTTCAACATTTCACAGATATCATTTAATTCTCAATGACCCTCTAAAGTAGGTGCTGTTATTTTCCCCATTTTGCAGATGAGAAATTTGAGGCACAGAGAAGTTAAGTAATTTGTCTAAAGTCACACAATTAATTAAACGGGAAAGTTAGGATAAACACGAATGCCACACCGTGGTGCTGGAGAGAAGTATTGTCATCCCCCTGTTTTAATAAGGCCACTGAGGTTCAGGGAATTGCAGAAATTCACCCAGGCTTATCTTATCTCCAACCCAAACTCTTGTCCAGCATTCTCTATTGCCGTCTTTACTGTAGACTGTTCTTATTCCTATCCCTTGGAAGCCCTGGATTCTGTTAGTTGAACAGATTTACTGAAAACCCACTGGGTTCTGAATCCTGTGTCATGTGCTAGGTGTACAGAGATGATTCTTGTTTGTGGCTATTTTACATCCTCATATAGATGGATTAGGTTCTGTTGGCTAAATCAATGGATTTCCTTTTGGGGGAGCCTAGAGGTACCTTTGGGATCCATTATTGTACTAGTCAAATGGAAGGATACTTAATATACTGACTCTCTATTGGTTGGTAAAATGTGATACAAGTAAACCATTGAATAAACAATTTTGTTCTACAAATGTGGGTGTTTGGTTAAGTTACTGTTCAATGATGGGTTAATGTCCTACATTAGCCTGATTGATGAACCTAGACACAACTTTTAATAGGATGTCACTTTTAGTTTTATGACTGTCACTTTCCTAATTGAGGTAGTAGACCAAAAAATTCAATAGTTCACATGTTGAACCCTTATTGGGTTGGCTTTTGGAAACCTAACATTTTCTTGAAAAAAAAAATCATGCAACTAGGAGTCAGGACATGTGGATTGTAATTCTAGCTATGATAACTATTATAACTGTGTGGCTATTATCATGTCTCCTGAACGCTCAATTTTCTCATGTGCATGGTGAAAAAGTTACACAAAGTGATGGTTCAGGTCACTTATAAAGTCCTGTGATTCATGGAATAAAAACTTATACCCCAAGGAGTTCTTTGACCAATACAGGGTGAGTTTAGTTTTGACTGTAGATAAATATCTTAATTTTGTTGAGTCTTAGTTTTCTTGCCTTTTAAATAGGTTGATAATTCCGGGCATGCCTAATTTATAGGACTTCTGTGAGCGTTCAGTGAGATGCTGGAGATAGAAGTGCTTTGAATCCTAGACCATACCGTATGAACAGAAGATGATATTATTCATATGAAAGCTAACAGAAAGGTGTTGGGTTTCTTGCCCCACCTCTTCCACCCTCCAAAAAGACTGGAGTTTGGTTCTGGTTGGGCTGTTTCCTGGAGTCTCTGGAACTCCTTGGAACTCCACAGGGTCAATAGGGGCTTTGTCCTGCCTCTAGTCCGTTTCCCACGGTTGGGAGAAGGCTGCCACACTCTTTCTCCTGACAACACTTTATCAAACACACCCGCCACACAAAATGTGGTAATTCATGAGACAAAAGTGAGGTTTTGAGTTACAATAACCTCTGCTTTGTTAGAAACCCCCTCGGAATCTGAGATCCTCTCCATTGGCCAGCAGACATGCATGCGTCCCTCGTTTACAAACGCCTTAAAAACAGCCCGATAAATCATCCCCAAAATGTGTGTGCCACGTCTAACTGCGTCTCTCAGTGGGGATATTTTTAACTCCTACTTCTAACTCCTCTCAGTTCCTTTAAGGAAGTGTGATCCGAGAGGGTCAGGCATTTGGCATCTACTTAGGGGAAACTTTGAAAGAATTCCTGAGGCTCCCCCTGGGGTAAGGCTGGCTTTCCCCAAAAGAACGGGCCCTTCAGAGAGTCTTTGCCACATAAGGGCTTGTGTGAGGCCCCAGGCACCCGTTGATGCCTTCTCTTCCCCGCGACAGATGGTCAAGCCTTCAATTTCAGCAAGCAATCCACTGTCGGGAGGGCGGGCAGGAGATTCTGCCAGCATGCCAAGTGACAGGGCAGCTTAGGGTAACAGGGGTCTGGTGTGTGCCCAGCATAGCTTTCGTGCTAACGATGGGCTGGTGACAGGCACCTCGCCCCTGCTCGTCGTTAAGGCAGAAGATCCCCTGCTCCCTTGATTCTGTTTCTCTCTGGCAGAGCTAGCGTCCTGTTTGCTTGTCTTTCAAAATTCATTTTGGCACCAGATGGCTCCCCTCATGGTGGCTAGCAGTTGTCTGACTCGAAGATGCCAGAGGGTGTGCTGACAGCTCCTTCTAACACAACCTGAATCTGGCTGTCGGGTCTGGGCTCAAATGTCTTAAACACACACCCAAGGCAATATTATCAACCCTGGGGAACTGGGGGTGGGGGCCACTGGAGGGAGAATGGCCATGACGTCTCCCTCCACAATATTTACGCTACTGGTATGGAAATCATAATGCCAATCATTATTCTTATTTGTACGGTTACTCTTATTTACGCTTATGAGTGTAAATGCCGTGGTGGTACGACTACCGATGGTACAGTTAGTACTAATATCAGTACTGCACTACTTCTATTATTACTAAAACTACTGTAGCAGAAAGGTTAAGAGCACAGACTCTGGCCAAATTTGAGTTCTAGACTCAGAGTTACTAACCTTTGGGCAAGTTATTTAAGTTCTCTGAACCTCAGTTTCTTTATCCATAAAATAGGCTTAATACCAGAGGTTATTTAGGGGGCTTAAATGGGGAAAAGGTATTTGAAGTTCTTCGCACTGTGCTGAGCTCCAGTTAAGGACGCAATACACGGGAGCCGTTATTACTCCTGCCATTGCCATGCTTACCGGGCATTCTCGCAGCTCATGTTCGCAGTTGCCTTACAAGGTAGGGACTGTCACTATACCAAGTTTATAGATAGCTACTTATCCATAATCACACAAGCAGTACCTGTCCACGTTGGGATATGAACGCCATTGTGGGTATTTCTAAAGGCTGTGGCTTTTCCTCCATACCACACTGATTCTCACTGTCACTTTAGTGGCAATCAGTCCTCTCCTGGGGCTTGGCATGGCTTTTAAAAATGCCCTTCCAACTAGCTGTGCTTGAAAGAAGCAGCCAGTTTTCACATTTCAGGTGTCTTTGGCTTCAACCCCAGTAAGACGGCAGACTCACTATCCTTGAGTTTCACCACCTTAGCTTCTGAAAGCCATGTGTGATCACAGGGCCACCCAGCACCAGCCTTCTGAGAGCTCAGAGGAAAGGACAATGCAGAGGCACTCAGGGTTGTGACCCCTCCCTCTCACCTCTTTCACTTCCCAAGTCTGCCCTACTGAAAGGGGACATGAGTCAGGACCAGCTGATGGCCCCAGGGAAGGACTGTGCTGGATTCCATTTTACGAATTTGGGCTTTAGAATGTTCCATGAGTCATTTATCTGGTAGGGAAGTTGATAAACTTTGGCCTCTGTAGAGAGAACCTGGAAGTAAGGGCAAATGATTATTCAGTGACCTGTTTTTACTGATGGGTGGTTGAACGGTGCATGATGATGAAAGAGTCATTTCAGGAAAATGTTTACACTTTATTTTGTTTTAAGATTTTATTTATTTATTTGAGAGAGAGAGAGCATGAGCAGGGGGAAGGGGCAGAGAGAGAGGGACAAGCAGACTTCCCACTGAGCAGGGAGCCTGAGGCAAGGCTCCATCCCAGGACCCCGAGACCATGACCTGGGCTGGAGGCAGATTCTTAGCTAACTGAGCCACCCAGGTGCCCCAAGATGTTTACATTTTAAAATGTTCTTTGGGTAGACAAAGTTATTGCCACTCTTCAAAGAGTTACTCCCACACCACATTCTCCTCTTGACAGGGACCAGGGAGGAAAGAGATTCTTCTGGGATGTCTCTCAGTTCAGGATTCAGAAACCAGTTAAACTCAGTGCAACTTTGTACTGTGTTCTCGTTTCTGAAGACCGCTGTGTTATTTGCTTAATAGACTTTGTGCTCAGAGCTAAATTCAGACTGAAGCATCGTGGCATGATAGTTCTTCACAGATTATGTGTATTGAGGTGGGAATTTTATACTCCAGTGCAGGCTTGAAGTGGGAGAAAGGTGAAGAAAAGAAAATTCCTATAAGAATTTAACTGCCCAGCATTTTAATGCATTCTGATATTTTTGGAAAATATGTGGACCTGACATCCATAGGCGTAAAAGTAAAAGGAAATGGAGAACTTAGAGTGGTTTTTAAAATGCTTCTTTCCCCTAACATGGGCCAATGGAGAACAAGGAGATTGCCAACACGAATGTCCTCATAGCACGCCTTCGATGCCCGTCGTCTTTCTGAGATGGACTTTAACAACTACAGCATAAGAAATAATTCAGGGGGCGCCTGGGTGGCTCAGTTGGCTAAGTGTCTGTCTCTTCGACTTCTGGTGACCCTAGCAAGCAGAACTCATGGATCTCACTCCAGAACCCATTCAGGGACCAAGGTGGCAGTGAGGTTCTTATTCAATCATAAATAGCTTTTGTCTACAGTAGTCAGTGTAAGAAACACATACAGGAAATATTTGAGAAGTCAAAGGACTTCAGGCAGTATGTGAATCTTGCCTACTTCTTGTGGGTACTACTAATTAAGGTATTTTATTTGGAGATGCTACGATAAAGAGTGTCTACCATCTCCTTATATTCATGCGTTTTGCTGGTTCATCATCTGTGAATTTACGGGGCTTAAATTACATGTTGTTGGGACCAGGAGTAATTCTCAGGCAATTATAACCAATTGGAACCTACCTTAAATTATGGTGAAGACCTTCCCTCTGAGTAAAAATACTTCCTTGGGGGCTTAATTCTTTGGTGACTTCTGTTGGCAGCACTGAGAGTGTTTCCTTTGTAGAGAAAGTCCAGCTCAGATGCAAAACAAAGGCTAAAACTTAAAATAAAATACTGTCTCTAACACCTTCCTAAGTATTTCAGAAAATACCGGAGAATAGAATGCACAGCTCAGACACGACTTACTGCTTTTTTTTCCCTTCTGTGTCAGGACTGAAATGCTAACCATGATCATTTGTTTCTTCACAGGTTCTTCTTGAAATTTTTCCTCAAATGTAACCAAAATTGCTTAAAGAATGCAGGAAACCCACGTGACATGCGGAGATTCCAGGTGGGTTTGCCTTGTCTTTCTTAAATCTCAATAATGGTGTGAATATCAGGAGAGGGTAAAAAAAGTCTTAGGCAGAAGATACAGAGTCTAGTTATTTCCCCAGAGGTGAGGAGCAGGTGAGGCTCCTGGTCCCCCAGGTCCCTGCACTCTAGGAGTTGTTTTTATCAGGGAAGAGTCGGGACTGAACCACCTGCGGTCACTGGTTGAGGCAGTGATGTCCTTTGAGCCTAGTTTAGCTTCCTGAATAGACTCACAGGCTTAACCCGCTGCAGGTTAAGTAAAGTACATAGAAATGATGGATGCTTTCTCAAGTTTTACAAGTAGAAAACTCTTACATAAGAGCTTTGTTCTGTTTTAGGATTATGTCCTCTTCTTCCTTCCTTTCTCTCTGTTCTCCTCTTCCAATTTTGGAAATTGTCAGTAGTAACTGTTCATTAAAAATGGACCCCTGATGCAGCAGGGCACATCTAGAAAGTGCTGTGGGTGACACTCTGTTCTGTGTCAGCAATGTCCTTGTACAGCATGTGTGAAAGTCCTCAAGCAACAGTCAGATCGGCCACCGTTCAAAGCATGAGGGGTGTGTTTGCCTTGTATAATTACGCATTCACTGATGGAAGCAGATGTGAAAGCAAAGTGTTAATTTCGAAGACACAAAATGGTAGTCAGGTTTTAGGCAAGGTCGCTAAGTTCTAGATACTGGTGCTTCCTCAAACTTGAAAGTGTCAAGAACTCCCTGGGGATCTTGTTAAACTGCTAATTGAGGTCTCAGGCGGGCCTGAAACTCTACATTTTTAACAAGCTCCCAAGCGATGCCAATGCCACGGACCACACTTTGAAGAGCCAGGTTCTAGACTTGTGTTGCTTTCCATCTCATTTTATGGCTAACTCATTTGCATGGTCAATGTTAGTTTTCCTACCAGAACATATATTCACCCATATGGTCTTTCAGTGAAAGTGGCGTGATGTTTAAACTATACTCTTAGGTATGGTTAGTCAGCTTTAAGCGTAGATTGAAATGTAGGCTCTCTGAGAGGATCTTGAAAAATTTTAGTTGCACATTCTCTGATGGGGGAAAGGGATGGGATGATTCTGAACACTGATTTTTAGAAGTCAAGGTCTCTTTGTCTCCGAGATGATATTTTTTTGAGAGATGAGACTTACTGATCTTATGAAAGAACAAATTTAGTAGAAAGAAGACATTCTCTCCCAAGATCCTGAAGTATGTTTTGTAAAATCATGTTGGCCTCGCCACCTTTTGTCCTGACAAAGATGAGTAAAGAGAATCCCTGGATTCCTAGTTTCCTGGAAAATGCTTCTCCTGTCTGGCTGCTGACCCCAAGTTGGAAGACTTGGGTACTGTCCTTCCCACTCAGGATTTTTTTGTGTGTGTTGAGATGGAGTTGGCTTTGCTGGTAAATAACACATGTGATGCCACTAAGTGTGTGTTGCTCGGTGTCCTGCAACATGAGGTTGGGTTTCATTATAAACTGTTGTGCAGCTTGCTCTGGCCTTAAGATGAGCCATATATCTCCCTTGTCCAAGCTGGGTTAGGAACAAGGCATATCCAGGCACGAACCAATTCATGTCTAATAAACGTGTCTAATAGACGTGTGTCATGCCTTTTGAATATCAGGGTCAACTTTGCTCCCCTTCTCGGGGCAGCAGAGTTAGAGATGGACTTTGGTGACATTGGGAACCTAAGAGTTATTTGTATAAGACTTCTGGGACCTTTTTTTTCCCTCAAAGGACCTGCTAGTGAAATGTCTGAAAGCCTTAAATTATAGAAATGTAGCTCTTTTTAAAAAAATTTTTTTTATTGTATTATGTTAGTCACCATACAGTACATCCCCAGCTTCCGATGTAAAGTTCGATGATTCATTAGTTGCGTATAACACCCAGTGCACCATGCAACACGTGCCCTCTTCACTACCCATCACCAGTCCATCCCATTCCCCCACCCCCTCCCCTCTGAAGCTGTAGCTCTTATAGGAGATGAAAAACCAACTCAGTCTGTTATTTTTGGTAGTATCTAGAAAGCTTTATTTTTGCAGATAAAGTAGTTATTATTTGTTTAATAGAAGGGCTACTGAGACAAGGGGGCATGAATTGAATTTCTGGAAAGCCTCAGTTTCCTCAGCTCTAAAATGGAGTAAAAATTATGATTCTGTTTATTTCGCAACACACAAATGACACATTTTGTATGTGTAACTAATTTGCAAATAATAAAATATAAATGTTAGCTTCTGGAGAAAGTACTTGTGATACACTAAAACTGGGTCATTATTTCAGTACAGGGTTTCTCAACCTAGGCACAAGTGACATTTTAGACTAGATAATCTTTTGTTTTGTGTGGGAGAGTGGATTTGTCCTACGCACGGTAGGACGTTTAACAGTTCGTCCCTGACCCGTACCCAGAGAGGCCAGTAGAGAAACTTCCCCAGCTCCTAGCCTAGTTATGACAACCCAAATATCTCCAGACATTTGTTATGTTCCCTGGTCGGGGTGGGGATGCAAAATTGCTCTTCCTTGAGAGTCATTGGTCCAGTCTTATACCTAATGACTTCTGACAGACTCTTCCTGGTGACAGTGCCATAATCCCAGAAGGCTCTTTTTTTATTGGGCATGAGAACTGCCTGCCCCAAGGTCCATACTGTCCTTCAAATACATGTTTTCTTCCCTGTGAGTCTCTAGCCATCCTACAGTAGGTAGACTTCTCTAAATAGGGGCAGCAACCTTGGCCACTACAGAATTAATTTTTGAATTGAAGAAGAGCTCTTTCCATAAGCAAGGACAAATTCCTTACTGGATCTCAGATTTAACCTGCTTTGTCCCCATCACCCCTTCATCACTTCCTGGGAGAGGATAAAGGGAGCCTATGGCAGAACACACACTGACTCGTTTGTTTTGTATCTAAGTATGTCTATACATTTAATTAGTTATCATTTTTCCACATCAGCACATGGTCTTATGCATGTAGGCATGTGGATGTTTATGCAACTGCCTCAACAGAGTTAAAGTAACACCTCATATACCCCTACCAAACTGTTCTATTTTTTCCCCAGTCTTGTTTTTTTTCATGACTATTATGTCCTCCTATGTTTCTCTGTGTCATTTCATGCTGGTAGCCATCCTACCCTTCTTGAACCCATCTTTTCCTTGGGTTCCGCAACAACATTCGCTCATTCTCAGCCTTCTTGAAGGGATGCTATTTGTTTCCTTTCCTGTATATATTGCCATTCCCTAAGTTTTCTTTTGAGATTCAGATCTTTTCTCACTTTGTAGGGCTCTCTTGAGTATCTTCTCCATTCTCAGCATCTTAGCCACTGTTTGGGCGCTCAGAACTCTTCAGTCAGGTTCCATGAGACCTGACATCCAGATCCAGACCTAGCTGCCAGCTGCCTGTTGGAAACTTCCAGGAACTTCAACTCAGTGAACCCCAACATCCATTGTCATCTTTCTTTCCTTTTCTTTTTTCGTGTGTCCACCAAAAGCTGGCTTCTCTCCCTGTGTTCCCTATCCTGGTTTACTTGTAATTACGTTAAGTGCTGGGGAGATGACAGCTTATATATATATATATATATATATATATATATATATATATATATTTTTTTTTTTTTTTTAAGATTTTATTTATATATTCAACAGAGATAGAGACAGCCAGCGAGAGAGGGGACACAAGCAGGGGGAGTGGGAGAGGAAGAAGCAGGCTCATAGCGGAAGAGCCTGATGTGGGGCTCAATCCCATAACGCCGGGATCACGCCCTGAGCCAAAGGCAGACGCTTAACCGCTGTGCCACCCAGGCGCCCCGACAGCTTATATTTGTGTCTACATTCAGTGTGTTCCATATATGTGTGTATAAATACACGTGCCCACATGTGTATCTTGACATACATCTATGGACATTGGCCATGATGATGATAATGATAAAGCTAACATTTATTTAGGTACTTATGTAAGAGGTATCATGCTAAGTATTTTACATGAGTTATCATTTTATCTTCACAATGTCCCTGTTAGGAATGTACACATATTATATTTGTAAAATGTAATTTTACACATGAGGAACTGAGGCTTAGAGGAGTTAAGCAGTTTGCTTGAAGTCACACATCTATGAGGCAGTGAAGAGGTGGCGATTCAACCCAACGGTCTGACTCAGATGTGATCTAATGTGGAACAGTAAAGAAGTTGTCCGGAACCTGTAGGGAGACACTTACTGTGAGGAAAATAAGGCGGTCTCTCAACATCTGAGAGCCAGAGTGTCTATCCATGACTATGTGCCGGAACCTCAGGAAAGCCAAGGAGAGGTGTTTGCTCTGTAACAAGCCTAAAGCTACTGCCTGCGTGAAGAACATCGGAATGCCACCAAAGTTCATCAGGCAGAGTGGAGTTGCGTGGAGAAGAAGAACATGAGCATTGTTTCTGACCAGAGCTACAGTGTTCGCAATTTTTACTTGTATAATCCTTAGAAAAGGAAGCTATCACGCAGAAGATGGCTTTAGCTTTACTTAACCTACGGAGGTTTGGGCCCCTTCTCCAGAGCAAGAAAGACCCATCACCTAGATGGAGCATGAGTAAAGTGACCCCTGACATCTCAGAGAACTCTGTGAAGAAACCACACTAAAGTTCTCAAATCTTAGGACTCGCCCAAGAGGGGGAAGATTAGTCTTCCCTGCAGCTACCCAGCTGACAGAGATGTGTCATAGAAACATTGCTTGAAGGTTACCTGCGAAGAAGACATATAATTTCCATCATTCCTCTCATAGTACACCAGTAGGAAGTAGGTTTTATGTTGCTACTGCCTTTGAGGAGAAATGAGAGTGTCTTTTTGGCATGAGAAAACTCTGGTCTACCCTTGACATCTCAATGTGGCTTTTCTCACTTATATTGAAAACCTAAGACCTAGAGACATCTGATCGAAAACGTGCTCTCCTGACTATTAAGTGGGCTCTCTGCAACAATCGTGGCTGCTGCTTTTCTCTCACCTCATTTTGTATGCTCACCAGGCCAGCTGATCTTCATACAGCCACGCCAGAGCGTGTCTCCTCTGAACAGCAATCAGGGGCCTGTGTAGGTGACTGAGGAGGACATAAGAAAGGTTGTTGATCTCTTGACACGTAAAGACATTCTGTCAAGCAAACTCAGCCTCACAGCGGCTGAGCTTCTGGTGTGTAAACAGAGACTACTTAATTACACAGGTCATGTCAATTAGTGTGACCTTAGCGTTTTCAAGAAATTAATCACTTTCCGCAGAGCTCGGATGTGTTCATACTTTAAGGCATTATGAAATAAGCCTTGTAGAAAATCTGGTACAATCTTTTTTTTCTCCCTCTTCTTAATTTACAATGGATGTTTTCTTTTGAAATCCCCAGGCTGTGGCTAGGGTAACAAACTTGCTTAAATACAACAGGGGATACAGGCTTCATTCAGTTCGGGTGGGTTTGAGGAAGTGGGGAGGAAAGAAGTAGGTGGGGGTAAGCTAGGATGGAAGCAGCTCATGACAGGGAGAAATTCACTGTGACTAAATGAGCCTGTTTCTTCATCTTGACACTAAAAAGATGCTAATGTCAAAGGACTGTGTTAAAACCATGTCATGGGTCTGGTTTTTAACTGACAGGAGCTAGACAATTCCAGGTTAAGATTTAAATCCTTATCAAGAGCTTCCCTTGTTGGGGCTGGCAGAATGAGGATGGTGAGGGGAAGAACAAGAATTGGGTACAAACTGTCATCACAGAAGATGCCATAGTTCGTAGAGACTGTGAAGCAAGGTATAAATGTCCAAATTCATCTTATCTCTTCAACAAAATTTTTCCATAGGCTACAAATTTATATTCACATATAAATGTTAGATGTACGACTATAGATGAATATAAATTTAAGATATATTCCTTCCTTCATGCATACATGCATTCAGTAGTATTTATTGATATGGCAAGTGGTGAATATATCGTGATGAACAAGAAAGACAGGGTGTTTGTCCTAATGAAGCTCATATTCTAGTTGGGGTCTATTTGTTAGGATAATACTAGCTGCTGTAATAAATAGAACAAAGAGTATAATGGCTCACACAAAGCAGGTCATTTCTTGTTCACATAACAGTACCAGGCAGGTGTTCTTGGTTGGTGAACAGGTCTTGTACATAAAGTGATTTGGGGACCAGGGCTCCTTTCGTTTTGTGTCTCTCCTACCCCCTAGAACCTTGTTGTCTCTGTCCGTCCAACTGAAGAGTAAAGAGTACATGGAGGGGGCTCACAGACTTCTTAAAGACTTCTTAGAAATGACCCTTGTCAAATCTGCCCATGTTCTATGGGCTAGAATTCTGTGACATGGCCATATATAACCACGGAGCGACCTGCAAATGTCTACTTGTAAAGCCCGAGAGGAGAGGAAATGGATGTGTGGGTAGTAGGTACCATCAGTGGCTACAATGTGTACACATTAGTAATTACAAATCATCAAAATTTTTCATTATTGCTATAAAGAATATAAATAATATGAGAGAGAATACATGTGGGGTGGGGGAATAGGGACCTGATTTAAAGTGGGTGACCAGGGAAAACTTCTGAGGAGGTGATATTTAAGCTCAGAGCCAAAGGATAAGAATAAACTGTCCTGAGAAGAGCCAGAAGAATTTTCTGAGCGGAGCTTATCTCATGTGTATTGGAGGAGACAAACAATCCTCTTTCACTTATTAGTCATTTGGAGTGGGTGATAGGAAATAAGAGGAGAAACCACCAGGATATCATCCCAATTTCCCACCAAAGGTGTGTTCTTTCAAAAATGATGGCGTAGGAAAGGAGAGTAAAAGGCAACTCTCTGCTCTTGCTTTTGGTGAATTCTATAAATTTTGGAGAATCCTTATTATTTATTCAAAAGCCTACAGAGGCTCTGAATCAATGTATTATAGGGCACAATTAGAGAATTCTTAAAATACACGCCCTAGCTCGGCAGTTCCAGTCCGCTTTTAAAAACACTTAAATAAAGAAAGAAATATTTGTATCCTTTTTATTTCTCTCCCACTCTCCCCCACGCCTTGTTTTATGTTGTTTTGACAAACAGTGCATCTTGCAATTAAATTCTTTACCAACAGAATGCTAGGGGCCCAAGCTGCAATCACTCTCTTCATACAGAATAATTTCAAGATGCACCACGCTGATTAATTATACTGAAAGCAGCTCTAATGATAGTTTCAGAATACAGGATTAATTCACATAACATGGTAAATACAAATGGTGGATTTTCAACCTGATATATTAAACCATTACGGCTTATTGGGCAAATATGTATCTTGGCATGAGCCTTATGCTGGGCCTTGGCAGAAAATATGCATCACTGAGAAGGAATCCTTATGAACGCGATTTGATGAGTGGTGGCTCTGCACTTAGGGGAAATAAATTTCTACATTAAGTACAGTTGCTATTGAAGAAATGTAAAATACATGAAAGGATACATGTTTAAAAGTGTTTGGTTTAGATCGGTGTTGCCAATGGATATTGCTTCTGAGAAAGCCCGTACGCAGTGAGACTGACCAACGAAAGATATTTTTACGTTCTATCACTTTTTAAGTTGTAACTTCCAGAGCTCTTACTATGTGTGAGACACGTACAAAGTGTTTTGCGTGGATAATCTTATTTTTCCACTGCCCTTTCCCTTGTTTACGTTCCTCCAAACACGCACGTTGGCCTTCCTTCCTTTCTTCCATTTTTCTTCCTCGGATACACCAAACTCACTTCTGCCTCGGGATCTTTGCCCTGGGTATTCCATTCTCCTAGGAAATTCTGCCACTTCAACGAATAGCTGGTGACTTCTTTTACTTAGATTTCAGGTAAAAACATCACCTCCTCAGAGACGCCTTCCTTAATCACCCAATCAAAAATAGCTCCCACCTAGGGATCATTCCCTCTCCATTTTATTTTCTTCTTGGATCTTTTCACATTCAGAAATTTGCTTTCATTGCTTACTGACTGTCTGAAAACCCTTTTCTGCCTCTGATAAGCACTCAGTTCTTGGGCAAACAATTTATCTGTCTTGTTCATTGCTGCTTCCCCATAGAATAATGCCTGGGATATAGCAGGCTCACAACTTTTTCCTATGATTAAGTAACTTATTTAAGGTTACATACTGATCAGTAATGGGGCTGGAGTTCAAACTCAGGACTCTCTGACCCTAGAATCTGAGCTGTTGGCTAATATGGTCTTTTCTTGCTCCCAATTTTCACATCCGTGTGTCATGGCCTCATTGGTTGAGAGCAGACATGGCACTTCTGTATGTTTCGGCTCACTGCTACTGAAAATAGCCAGTGGGGACACAGAAGTGGAGAGCACCTGTTAAATGCCAACGACACCATCAAGAGTCACCAAAGGTATCCGGATCCACAGAGGGAGTACCAAGGTTCAGGTCACGGATGAGCTTTTATGTTGAACATGTGTCACAGTGCAGGGGACAGAAGCTGAGTTTAGTTTCCAAAGGTCCCAATTGGTTTAGCCTAAGTATCTGAGGATTTAGAAGTGTCTGCTTTTGTCTTCCTGTTAAGCGAAGAGATATTTTTGCCTTGAGCCTAAAGAGTAGATTTAATTCAGTTGCTCACTCCCTTTCTCCCGCAGTTCCGCTCTGTTACATCCTGTAGGTTCACGCGTCCTCCATAATTTTTAATGAGTTATTTGGGATCTTTCAACCAGATAGAAACTAGCAATCAGGCAGGTTTCAGAGACTATCTCATTCCATATCAGTCAAGGATATTTTAAAGGACAAAGTTAATGAAGACCTAACTCCTAACTGCTGCAGACCATTTTTATGTATATAATACTTAAAGTGTAGTCAGTCACATAGACCCCAGATATGTGTCCTGGAAGATACCAGCAGAGTCAGGAAAGAAAGGGCTTCAGCCAGGAGTTTTGTTGAGAGGCCAGAGGCCGCTGTGGTGAGAACTGGACCTGGAGTCTGAAAGTTTCCCTTCGGGCTTACCTCTGCTCTTCATTTGTCCTATGACCTTGAGGATGCTTTTAAACCCTGTGGGCCTCAGTTTTCCAAGCCTCAAGAGGAGGTGTTGGAGAAATTTGCAGTGTCGTAACTACTGAGGACTTCTTTTATCATTTTCTCTTATGAATCCCATGTGATGACCCATTTTTTGATCCTGATGGCTTTTATTAAGAAACACAGTCCATTTTAAAATTATTTGAAAACATGTGAATCCATCAATTCAGAGCTTCTCACATGCATGAGATAACAGTGTTTCCATGCAGATGATCCCATCCTAAACTGACAAAGGAAAATGACTGTTTTAGTATGCGGTCTTCCTATGGGTGAATTTAGGGTTCCCGCTCTGCTGTGTTGTTCCTATTAGTACATCTGAAAACTCTTAGTTGGAAGCTACTAGATTGACTGATTTCTTGGGTCTTTCGACTGTAAGGTTTAAGGAGTCTGTAAAGAATGGCTCAGCAGACAGGTAGGGTGGAGAATGTGGGCTGTGTAGGGTTGAGGGTAGAAATTGGATGACATAAAGACTATTTTGTAGAGCAATTTTAGGTTTACAGAAAAACGAGGGGAAGTATAGCAAGTTCCCATAGACTCCCTCAATCCCCTGCCTTACTTCCCCTATTATTAATATTTTGCATGAGTCTGATGCATTTATTAGAATTGATGTGCCATATTGATACATTATTGATAACATAGTATAAAGCTTATGGTTTATACTGGGATTCATTTGTATGTTTTGTATTCTATGGGTTTGAACAAATGCATGATGTTATGTATCCACCTTTACAGTGTCAGATAGAATGGTTTCACTGCCCTGTGCTCCACCTATCTCCATCCATCCCTTCTCTCTGGCAAACTCCTGGCAACCACTAATCTTTTTACTATCTCCATAGTTTTACCTTTTCCAGAATGTCATACAGTTGAAATCATACAGTATATAGCCTTTCCAGATTGGCTTCTTTCATTAGCACTCTGCATTTAAAATTCCATGTCTTTTCATGACTTGATAGCTCATTTCTTTTTATTGCTGTATAATATTCCTTTCCATGGATTACCAGTTTGTATATCCATTCACCTATTGAAGGGCATCTTGATTGATGATGCCTTTTATGTAGTTGAATTTTTTATTGATATAATTGTAGATTCACATGTGGTTGTATGAAATAATAGAGTGATCCCGTGTACCCTTTACCCAGTACCCCAATAGTAATGTATTGCAAAACTATACAGTACATAGTACTATACAGTAAGCATGCAGGATTTGAATATTAATTAAGACATCACCTCATTCAAATTCCTCTAGTTATACTTATAGTCATTTACATATGGGTATGTTTTTAATTTTGTAAAATTTTATCATGGTAAGTCTGTGTATCTGTCACCACAGTGAAGCTATTGGGCGTTGCCATCACCACAAGGATCCTTCCTATTATTTTTTTGTAATAGCCACATCCACCTTCCCTCTGTCCCGAACCCTTGGCAAGTGCTAATCCATTCTCCATTTCTAAAAATTTTTCAATTTCAGGAATGTTAAGGAAATGGAGTTATGCAGTGCATTACTTTTCCATGACTTCCATAACCAAATATCACTGACTGAATGGCTTAAAAATGGAAATTTATTTTCTGACAGTTTTGGAGGCTGGAAGTCCAAGATCAAGGTGTCAGTGGGGTTGGTTTCCTCTGAGACCTCTCTGTGTGGCTTGTAGATAGCCACCTTCTTGCTGTGTCCTCACATGGTCTTTCCTCTTTGCACGTATACCCTGCTGTCTCTCTGTGGGGCCGAATTTCCTCTTCTTAGGGCACCAATCAGATTGGATTAGGGCCCACTCTAAGAGCCTTATTTTAACTTAATCACATCTTTAAAGGGCCTGTCTCCAAATACAGTCCCATCCTGAGGTACTGGTGGTTAAGTATTCAGCATGTAATTTTGGAGGAGAGTGGGGGGGGGAGGGGAATAAGCCTATACCATGCAATACGTAATCTTTTGGTATCGGCTTTTTTTACTCAGCAAAATTCTCTTGAAATTCACCCAGGTGTATCAGTAGTTTGTTTCTTTTTATTGCTGACTATTATGCCATGGAATGTTGCTTACTGCCTTTTTATTTCTTGTACTTTAAGCCAGTGCATTTAATGCCTTATGTTAGGGTTCCTGAATTGATGCAGACATAGAATAAGTTAAACCCAGAGGTGAGAAGCTCATGTAACACTGAGTTTCCTTACACTGAGTTACCATATATTAGCTTTGAAAACCAAATTTATAATTTTATATTCATTCAAAATTAATTTGTTAAAGCGGTTATTTTTTGGAGGGAGGTACTTACCACTAAATATTCTAAATTTAAATATTGAAAATATTTTTATGGTCTAATCTCCCTCTTGATTCCATATTTGTTGTAGAAATGTTTAAAAACACAAATTTCAACTCTTTTGGTTGCTTTTGTCATAACCCCTTCTTCAACATGAGCTGCTACTTTTGTTAATGTGATCTTCCACCCACGACTGAATTTAGCGGCTTTTGTCTTTTTGAAAATCTGCTCATGAGACAGAGATTATGGGTCATGAATCTTAGATAATTTAGTTTAGTTGGGACATACAAGATTTCCTTCCTGATATGAAAAAAGAGGGACAGCCTGAAGAATGATAGCAGGAAATAGTAACCAATAATAAAACTCCCAGAGAATCCTTCATTCATATGAAATACTGGGAAAACTAGACTAAATTGATAAAATGTCTAATTTATAGATTTTTTTCAAAGCAGTAAGATTTTGTTTAGTTTCAAGCCTAGAATGTTAAAGGCTAAGATGCCAATGGGTTCTAGAAAGGAAAATTATATAAACCAGTGAAATTTGCAATTTACATGAAGCCTAAATTACATAATTACATATTGTGAGCACAAAGTTCTTTAAAATTGTGCAATTTCATTGTTAGACTAATAAAGCAGTGAACATATTAGAGATAATTTCTGCAACCTTTTATTTAAAATAACAGTTTATGTGGGGTCCTCTTTATGGCTTCAGATGATCAGCCCGATACATTAACTTGAACTTTTTGGTGAGTATCACCAACAAAGCAATAGCTACAATACTACCGCTACTAACAATTGTTGAGTGCTCAGTATGAGCCAGGAACCATGCTGGCCACTTTAAATCATTTAAGCCTCACAGAACCAGGTACTGTTACTAGTATTTCCGCTTGATAGGTGGGAGCATGGCGGCTGAGGGTTAAGTTAACCTGGCCAAAGTCACAACAACGAGGAAAGCTTGGGAGTCAAGAATCATCAATTTTGTGTTGAATTCTTTCTAATTCTAAATAGAGGGGGTGAAATTGCAAAAATAACAACCTTTAGGGATAGCTAGGTCCAGGATAAAACAGAGGACATTCTGAACCACTAAGATAAGGCAAGAAACTGAAAAAAAATTAGTGTAAAATCTCCAAAGTCCATGGGTACCTGCAGATTTCTCTTCTGGTTTTTTTTTTGGGGGGGGGGTTGTTTTGTTTTGTTTTGTTTTTAATCCCCTCATGCTTAATGCCCTCACCTGGATGGCTGGACCTGGATAGAAGGTACCATGGAACACATTGCGTGTTCATTGGCATATCTATGGATTGCTACATTAGAAAATTATGCCCTAAACAGAAAATTGATTCTAAAAAATATAGTGATAAGAAATACTTGTATATAACCTGAAACATGTCCACTTAGACTAATACCTATTTCAGGAGATATAACTTGGACATCCTCATGAATAACTTGGAATAATTTATTTCAAAAACCATTCTACAGCAGCACTGTCCAATAGAACACTCCACAATGAGGAAAATGTTCTATATCTGCCCCTTCCAATATAACAGTCTCTACCTACATGTGGCCACTAACCACTTGAAACATGGCTATGGAGACTCAGAAACAATGGAATTTAAATTTTTACCTAATTAGCTTAAATTGAAATAGCTACATGTGTGGTTACTATCTTGGACAGTACAAGTCTAAAGAGTACAGACTTAATTTAACAGATACCATAAAGTTCTAAGTATACCTGTTCTTCACATGCCTTCATCTCTTTCCCTGGGCAGGCGATTGAGGAAGGGGAGAAAGAGAGGGAAGTGTTGAGTCCAAATGTAAAATCATTTTCCATGTTTACCTGTCCCAAATTCAAGCTGTGTTTTGTTGACAAAATTTGGGAAGGTTGAAGATTTGGCAGGCCTGTCTGTCCCCATGCCTGCATGAATGTGTCAGCACCTCATTAATCTTGTGTTAAACTGTAAAGGCCCTTTTCCCTCCCACTATGGGCCTATTTTTAAAGGACACTTCAGTGCCCCCTTTGCAACTCATGGTTAGATTTTTTAAAAAATTTACAAGTTGCTCTGTGGATTAATTTCAGCATATGTTTTATTTAAATATATCTTGATCATTTCCAAATTGGAATGAGAGAAATTATTTTGGGGAGAGGGAAGTTAAAATGTGTAGTCATGAGTTTCTGTGAGGAACATTAGGTGTTTATTTTCTAGAAATTAAAGGCATGAGGATTCTGTTTTATCTTTCTCCAATTTTAATGGAACTTTCAATGAAATGATTCTGTCACACATGTGGGTCTTGGTGATTCTTCTTTTGTCAAGAAAAAAACACATAGGATGTAGGTTTTTTTTTTTTTTTAACTTAACCGTTTTTGTCATTTTTGTTCAATGTAGGAATTAGATGACAATATCTTTAAACAATACTGAATATTTTAAGCCTAAGCCTGTAGCATTTTGTCTTACAGGTGCATGGTGAATTGTCATTGCTTTTTTTTCCTCTTAAGACAGACATGTAGAATAACAACTTTCTGTATTTCCTGACACTGGAAACAGATACCGTTTGGGATTCCTTTTATAGTTTCTTCAGCTAACGACTCCAGTGACCACTCAATTGTGGTCTCGTAGTAAATCAAAAATTCTTTGAAAGACCCAGCTCTGTTATATAATTGTAAATGTCCCACCTCCCTAACTAAAAAGAAAAGTGAGTTTCCTTTGCCTTAAATAATATGGACTCTGCACTGGCACATAATACTTTTTGAAAATAAAAGAACAGACCATTTTCTTCTCTTCCTTCTCTTTTTAAATTAACCTACAATTGATGAGGCATACACATAACCTTCAGGCTGTGTCAGTTCTGGTTGGTCAATCATGAAGAAAGAGAAAAACCACTTTGCAAACTTTGCTACTTCAAACGTACTAAGTCCTCCCATGAATGACTTGCCCTTGTTGGAATTTTGGTTTTCACAATGATTGAGGCAAATACCCCGCGTCCCAGAATGGACTCTCAATTGTTTACTTTGTATTTAAATAAAATAGAATTAAAAAATAAAATCAGGGGAGGATCCAGGCCTGGCCAGGAGTCAAGGAGAAGATCTTGAGAGAGGGCCCTGAGGGAGGACCCCACAGAACCCCTGCTGGGCAGTCATCCTGGGAGGCTCCCAGAGTGGGATGACCAAGCGCTTAGATTCTTGAGTTTGCTGACTTCCGCATCCGGGTATGAAAGCCTGTAGGGGCTCCATGTAAAGAGCAGGGCCTCGGGTCTGCAGAAGTGAGAGCTTGGAAGAAAAAAACAAAAACTGTGACTAGATCAAGTCAAATAGTATCAGATCAAATGAAATCAACCCCACCATAGTATTGGGAACAGTGCTTCACAGCCTGGAGTTCGTGGCCATCTTTGAGGCTGCGAGAAAGGGACTCCGCCATGTTTTGGCTTAATGCGCTGAGGTAAAAAACGCCGACCCTGGAACTTTTCAGTATGGCTGACGTTGGTTGGGGTGGGAGGCTACTGAGGAGGGCATTTCGCCAGGCAATTCGCAGGCATAGGCCAAGGCCCAGCGTCTTGCCCTCTGCCCTACTCAGGGGACGAAACTGCGGCGTTGCACAAGACTCTAGAAGTCGGAGAAAAGGCTTCCTCAGAAACTGGGGCCTCAGTATGGGCCAATCCTTGTAAAGCGTTTCACCTCTTCAGAGGCTAATGCCTCTCAAAACCAAGAACAATTAAAGCGAGAGTCTTTCTAAGCAACTGGGGAATTGAGCAAAATAAATCAGAAATCCTCAGCTTTGGCTCTGGAGGTTCGCCTCATTATGAGAGCAGATCTATTAGCCCTCTTGCCTTTGTCTTTCATTTCTCAAGTGAGGTGATTCTAATTAAATTAATCTGCATGTCAATCTATCGGTGATCAATCAAAGAGCCTGAGGTCTCCCCTATGCTGCAGGGTGCTTGCGGCTGACAGGGGCTGATAATGGAGGAAGAAATAAACTGTCGAGGAAAGTTAATTAGTCAACATAATAGGTGGATTAAACGGGAGCTGGCTGATTGCTGTTTCCCATGTCAAAGCATGAGGTGGGAGCTGGAGCTGCAATTACAGACAATTATTATATTTGGTTGTAAGAGGTCGCATGAATAAACATATCTCTGTGGGTTTCAGTTTTAATCCTCTTCCCCATTTAATATAAGGAGAAGTGTAGGTCATTTCTTCTCATTGTTTTAGTCAAAGTTCTCTGAGAAAACACCTTTGCCCGTGTCCCTTCTGGCAAACTAACTTCAGAGTCCGTTTATGAGAAGGCCAGGATATCTGAATTACACCCGGGCCATTGCATTTCTTCTTTTTTTGTTTTGTGTTTTGTGTTTTTTTTGGGCTTTGAAACACAGATGTAAGACTGTTAATTAGCAGGGATCTTTTGGGGAGGGCTGCTGGTGGTGGTAGTGGTGGTAGTGGTGATGGTGGTGGGGACAGGGAGAGGTTGGTCTGATTAATCCAAGTAATGTGGGAAGAGAAAAGTACAAGAAACCCGAAAAGACACCGGGGAGAGAAAGCTGCATCCCAGCTCTCACTGAAACCTCTCTTTTTCATTTCTCTATCCTCTTAACCCTGACGCAGTGGGGGGGAAATATTTTAAAGATTCAAAAGATTTTTATTTGCATGATCAACTGTGATATCTGCTTCAGTGTCTAAACTGAAGGGTAATTTAGGTGAAACACAACCACCGTTGTGTAAAAAAATATGCTAATAAAGATCCTCTTGTTAAAATGATGGTTAACAGTGTACCTTCTGCTGTATAACTATAAACTGTGCAATTTTACTTAAAACTGCATCAAAAGCGTTCCATGCCAAAGACCCACTCATCAATAGCTCCTCTTGTTAGACTTGTACAGCATAAGCACCAGTTATTATGTGAAATAGCTATGCAATTTTCTTCAGCTCCCAGCTGTTATTTATTTAACTTGAGTTTATTACCCTCCATGCTTTTATATTAAAATGTTCATTCATTTCTCTCTTCTGTCTCCAGGTCGTGGTGTCTACGACAGTCAATGTGGATGGCCATGTCCTGGCAGTCTCTGATAACATGTTTGTCCATAATAACTCTAAGCATGGGCGGAGGGCTCGGAGGCTTGACCCCTCGGAAGGTACGCCCTCTTATCTGGAACATGGTAGGCAAATCATTTTCATTGGTTGGCATTGCTACTTTAACTGTAAATCTATTTGATTTCTTTTTCCAACTCCACCACATTTTCTACTCTGTTTCCAATTTCAAATGTTCTGTTGAACGATACTGATAGCAAGTATTTAAAGACAGGAGGATATCTTTGAGGCCCAGCCTTTCTGGTTGCACATCTCTCTATCCTGGAAATGGCTGAGGCTTCTTTCCTTCAGGCTGAGAGAGAGTGGGAGACCTGGACCCCTGCTTTATTTTATGTTCCCGCTTGACTGGAAAACAAAGGAGGGCCAAAGCAGGGTAACAAATATTGTGATACATTTTGAGTTTCCAGCTGACTTGGTTGTATAATGAACTCCATCCTCTTTGCAGTCCTGCTGGTGTAGCTCTATAACTTCATTTTAAACTTCATTTGGAGATAAAGTCCAAAGTCAAGGTCAGAGGCATTTTGTGAGGATGAAGCCCAAACTAAATGTCTCTCCTCTGCCTTGTATATAATTCTCCCTTCATCACCACATGGTAAAGTCTACTTTCTGTGGGTGGATTTTGTTGGGGGAGATCTCACGTTTGTCTCAGATTTATGGCTAATCAGTGGTATCTTTGAGAGGACTGGAGGAAACTGGATAAAAATTTGAATCAAGGAAAGTGAATGCCACTCAAAGAAACCATGGGATAGATTGAATGCACATCTGAAAGTTTTTGTACTACATGTATATATAATGTACACATCCTTCTATCCGTCCATCTATCCATTGATCCATTCATCTACCCATCCCTCTATTTATCCATCTATCCATCATCCATCCATCATCCATCCATCCATTCACTTTTCATTCATCTGTCCGTCCATCCATCTGTCCATCTAGCCACCCATCCATCCTCAATCCACCCAACCATCTATTCATCTTTCATCAATCCATCCATCCAACCATCCATCCAAGAAACAGTGATTGAGACTATACTGGATACCAATCGCCATGCTATATTTTCTCTTACATCCTTCAAATTAAACTCTAAACCCACTTCCCTACTTCACTTTCCAGTTTGCTGGGTCAGCAGGATTCTTTTAAAAACAGTACTGCACCAATTACCACCCGATCGCCTGATTTTTCCAAGGACCATAAGCTGTCCATGATATAATTCATAAGGTGGAACACTCCCTTCCCTGCCAGCATTCTAATTTAATAAAAACACCACTATCATTATTTTTGCCCGATTTTTTTTCTGCACTTAAGGAATACACAAACTGTACTTTTTATTAATTAGCCACATGTAACACTCTTAGAAGGGATTCTTCACCACATCCAGTTTTACAGTCTTTTTAAAGTAAACCATCATCTTTCAAAAGCTGCTTCTTTATGGTTTCATTAGTGCTGAGATGGATGGATATTACTTTTTTTGCAGGAGGCCATTTGAAACACCTGCTCATGATTACATTCCTAGTTCCATTCCTGTACTTAAAATTATTCTGATCCTCACTTTACGGTAATGTTGCCTTTTTAATACCCTTGAAGTCACTTAAGGCATTGTATTACTAGAAGTATTTAGGGGAAAGGAAGAGGAAAAACTAGGCAAATACTCAGTGAGCACAATTTGGAAAGCTGTGGTTTCAAAACCGAAGTCTTGTTTTCCACTGTGGCTGGTTAGTTACAACGGTTACTGTCCTGTCCAAGGACAGACTTGACTGTCAGTTTGAAATCTACCAATCATGGCTTCACAGTTTCAAAATACGCTCCGAGCGCAGACACAGCATCTCTCATTCCTGCCTTTGGGAAGGCAGTAACAGACCACATGCCGTCATCAAATCATCCCTCCACCGAAAAAAAACCAACACAAACCAACAGACACAACCTGCTGGAAAGGACACCTTTAGAGCCTGGAGGTCAGAACATTTTATTTTGCATTATAATGTGGAGGAAAGGATCTTGAAGTAGGAGCCAGGAAACCTAAATTCAATTTCTAGTTTCACCTCTGGCTTTTAAGTGACCTTGGACAAATCACCTTACCTTTTGGGATCCCTAGTCTTCTTCTTGGGAAAATGAAGGCGATGCTCTGTAGGGGGTTAAAAAACAATGTGTGCCTTGAGTGGGGGCAGGTCAGGTACATAGGGGAAGTGGGCTGGGTGGAGACCGCAGAGGAAGGGTAAGAACAGGCTTTGCTGTCCCGCAGCCCCAGGCAGTTGTGGCCAAGGGGACTGAGAGCCCAGTGAGGGCAGATGTTCTAGTTTGGCAAGAATTAAAACTCCTAATTTTTAACTGTTGGTAACTAACTATAAAACTTTTAAACCCTCTGAAGGGAGGAAGGGAAAAATGTCACTTAGGAAGAATACAGCCATAGGCTAACAGGTTGAGATCTCTAGACCAAAATGTTTCTAGGCTTCCTCCCAACTCAAATGTTCTCGTGTCTATGTGTACATATTAATATTTCAATTGGAATATTCTATTATTCTAAGTTTTAGAGACAATATTTTATTCCTCATCTCCAGTTTACCAATCCGCAAGTGGCCATGTGATTATTAACATATTGTTCAAGAAAATGATGACATTTCACTCTTCATAAATGGTTAAGCATCATTGCGGGTCTGAGTATGTCCTATCTTCTTCAGCTAGGGGGCCTCGCTCTCACCAATGCCTTACTTTATTTCTCTTCAGAAGAATAAAAGGGTAGATACCTTGAGGTTCTTTGTAATGACAATACATGGAAATCTGCTTCTCTGCAGAATGAATCAACCAACCACAGAAAACCACCCACTCATTTAGACACTTCAAGCTGATACATAAATATCTACTCAGCAAAGGGTGACTATTGGGCTCTTTCATTAGGGATGTGTGGGAGTGGACTCAGATGCTAATGTGTGTTGATTTGGGGGTACGGTAATACTTTATCTTGCCATTGAAAAATCCTATTTGAAATTGCCCTGTTTAAGACTTCCAGAACCAAGCTCCTACGCCTCAGCCACTCCACTCCTTCAACCCCACTTCAGAAAGCTAGGTATTTTCACACAGTGAGACTGCGAGGTATTTTCACCTCATAGGTGACCTGTAAGAGCCTTCGTTTTTCCTCATTCTGGGCTTTTTACCATCTCATTTACAGGTAGCCTGAATTATTTTGAGAAACTCTGCACATCTCTATTTATATCCTGCTTGTCAGACAGTTGGAGGAAAGTTCCCTTTCGTAGCTCATCTTTCTGCATATAAGTAGAAAAAGAGACCGTGCTTTACATTCATTCAGTCATCCCTGTGTGACCCACGGACTTCCAAACCTCCATGTTCAAATAACAGCCCCTGTATTTCAAGTAGGAGAGTTGACAAAGGCAAATTTATTTCATAGTATCTTGCATGGTCCAAAGAGGGTGAATCCTGGCATCCTGTAGCTCATGGTAATTGCTCTCCCCCGTTTCTTTCTTCATTCATAAATACTGAGATTTTCTTTGGCTGAATATTTATGGGAGAGTTTAGGCTAGTGAGGTTTCGGCTTTAAGCAAGCAATAGCTTTATGGAAGATGTGCACCGTGGAGAGAGGTAGCGTCAGGAGGTGACTGCGATCTCAGGGCTTCAGTGTTTGAAAAGCATAGGCTTGGGGCCAAAGATGCAGAATTGTCCCCACCCACGGTCATGCATACAGCCCTAGCTTATGCATCTGCCCTGTCTTCCCGTCACTTGGGCAAATTCCTGGGGACGGTATGCTGGGGATCTTTAAAGGCTTGGGAGTGTTGATATTGTTGTTATTGTTCTCCTGAGTTTCAGGTTGTGTTTACTTGAATTTAAGGCCAATGGGGGCATCAGTTTCTCTGTTTTTTCCCCCTGTGGCAAAATGCGGTGCCCTCCCAAAGCTATAGTGCAGGGACCCTGTCAGCTTGCATGCGCTAACACTTTATTATCTAATGATCTAATATGCAACAAGGCAAAGTGCCGGCGCTCATCATTCTGACATAGAATGCCGGGAGAAGTGACTAAATTACTTTATGTACCATTAGCGCTAGCAGCTATGGTGAACTCACCGGCAGCATTTATGCAAATGCCTGTGAATACACTCCAGTGGCTTTGTCAGGAAGCCTTCTGACAAGCAGTTTAAATGCTCATTTTTTTTAGGGGACTTTTTTTTTTTTTTTTGGCATGCATGTGTTTTATCCCTTCCCCTCTTCTCCCGCCCTCCACTCTCTCCCCTTTTTGGGTTGTTGGAGGATGTGCCTCCTCCATGATCACTGGGAAACCTGAGTGGGTCAGAGAGCTCAGCCGGTCATCAGTAGGCACCCTTTCTGGTTATAAGACCCCAACTGGTACTTTTCATACTTAGGTTCCTCTTTAAAAATTGTACAATCATCATGTTTATTTCAAAAATCAGTTTTTAGATGGTGAACATTTTAATGTTCACGAGTTCCGACCTGAGGTCCTACTTAGTTTCTTGGCTCAAATATAGATGTTTTAAAACACCCCTGCTTTCTAAAATTGGGAAACAAGTGAAATTTAGCTTTTGTGGGCATCAGGTACAAATGAATTAAATTTCCTTTCAAAGTAGTTATACAGATAAAGACATGAAGTATAAATATGCCAGGATCCCAAAATAAAACAAATCTAAACAAAAGTGGGGTTCGGTTAAACTAAAAATACTTTGTAGAATAGAGTGTGGTAATAGAATCACTGGGCCCATCTCCTTGCTGTAATTACAGCGTTAGAGAAGGAGAATCAGATTTTCCCCACCGCCAGTTAGTTCTGACCTCTCCATTGTAGTGTCCCCTTCCAGCTGTCCCTGACAATATGGTGTTATTCTTGCTCTTTAGCATTTGACCTTCTTTAATCCTTTTGCTCCAGACAGAAGCAGTTTTTGCTTCTGTTGGTTGCCCCTGGGTATCCAACCCCATTGACTCCTTGTGCCCAGCTGCACTTAAATTTGTTGTTTTATGGACATGTGGAGAAAGATGATTCAGGCTTGGGAAGATTACTCCATATTGAGAGACAGCATGGAGCTTCCAATAGAAAGGAGAGCCCCCCCCTCCCTTCTGTGTAATGGGGCTTTAAGAAGGCTAGTAAATATCAGTTGGATCTAATGGAGAGAAAATCAGGCTGTCCAATGGAAGAGCTGGATTTCCGACCCGACTCTGCCATGAACTAGCTGTGTAACTCTGGGCGGGTTACTTTGTTTCCATAGCCTCAGCTTCGTATGCGTTCAATGAGAGCTGGGTTGGGTCATCTCTAGACCTCCTTTTAACATGCACATTTTTTTCGTACTCTGAACTGAAGCCGTTGACACAGGCCTCCTCTTGTCTGGAGGTGCCTTTGGAGAAACAGGGCTTCAGGAGAACAAAGACATGCACTGGCTATTTCTTGTATAGTCCTTTCTTTGGCTCTCCAGCCAAGGAATAAGGTGTTGGTAAGTTGGACTTCAAATCATTCCTTCCTTCATTTGTTCTAAGCATCTAGAACATGCCAGACACCAAGCTAAGGTACAATAACACAAGGCAGATGCCGCCCCTGTCTTCACAGAATTTATGATATAAATAGAGAAGAAAGATATTAAACACAACTTACAACCAACTCACGAGACTTATGTTTAAAAGGGGGACCATAAAAGGAGTGGGGAGGAGTGAGGTGTCAGGGAAGTCTTCCTTGAGGAAATCACATTTATGCCAAAACCTAAGAGCTGAGTAAGTTTTCACCAGGTAAAGGGGACAGAAACAAATTTCCGAAAAGAGGGGACAGCGTGTACAAAGGCTGTTTTGCTTAAGTGAGTTAAAGAAACCCAAAGGAGCCTGGGATGCCTCCTGTATCTCCCAGTCCCTGGGAGGATGGCAGGAGTTGAGGCCAGGATGGCTGCCGAGGGCCAGATTATGCAGGCCCACGTGAGATGCTCAGGCCGTGGTCTGTGGCAATTGTGAAATGGCGTGGGGGGCCAAGTAGGACTTTGATGAACTCATTTTCAATTACATGGACTCCTAGCGTGTCACGAAAGCCCAGGGCAAGATCACTCTGAGTTGCTTATAACTTTGCTCTTCCCTGCCGGTCCTTGGAAGCTCACCAGGGAGTTGGCTGTGCCTGGGAGCAGTCCCCCTGATCGCTCCTCATTCTATCAATAGCGCAAGTGTTCAAAATAGGAAGTCAAACATTCTGAGAGTTCTTTTTCCAGGTGGTTTTGACTTATCGATTTACTTTTTGCATAAGTAGCTTTTACCTCCTGACGTCTTTTGAACTTGTAGAGAGCTTTCTTAAGGCCTTTAGAATGGACGGCTGCATGTGGCCTATGAAATGTATATTATTTGTCTAACCCCAACAAACTAAAATTGGATGAGTGAATGGAAACTAAACCACAAAGAGAAACGTACCATCCCAGATTTCGCTCTCCTCTCCCGCTAGGGTGACAGCTCATGCCACGTGAAGAGTCATTTGAAGTATGGAAGGTCATCCAGTACATCCTCTCCTTTTCCAGAGAAGGAAACTGAGACCTAGTGAGGGGATGTAATCTTCTCACATTCGTATAGTTTCTATCAAAATCCATTTAGTGCTCTTTGCCCGTGGTATGCTGGTGGGCAAGTGTCCATTTCAGGGGTACACAGCTTAATGGTTGCTGGGTCACACAAAAAGTTGGAGGATTTGGGGTCCACCCCGATGCCTTTCCAGTTCACGTTGGCCTAGGCTTGCAGCGGTCTCCCTGGGATTCTGGAGATCGTGCGAGGAATGTCTGTAACATCTCTCCAGCTTTCTGACAGAAATGCACTTTCAGAACACAAGGGCCAAGGATGAACGATGCAGAGCTTTACACTTAGGCAGTGGCCCTTCACATGACTCCAGCTGGGCCCACTTGGGCAAGAGCATTTTGGTGAAGGGTCCAGGTTACCACAGATAAATACTGATGTCATGTTTTGTTACTTAGAGTGGCACATTACATCTTATCAATGGATTTTCGTATTTGAAAAAGCAAGACAGATGAAAGGACAGAACATTAGGGCTCAGAATATCCAGATGTGTCACAACATGGAGCACAGAGGTGCCAGATTTTCAAGCATCAAATCAGGTCTTTTTTTTTTTTTTTTTTTTTTGAGCATTGGGAAAGTTGTCTTTTGTCTTCCCTTGTAATAAAAAAGGGCATGGCAAGAAGTCAAGATAATGAGTAAAGACGTAAGTGAGACTGATTTCCAGTGTATCCCCAGAGTAATCCATAGAGTGGGTAACACCAGAAATCCTAATGTTGGGGCCTCAATAGCCAGCAAGCTCTCAGTGTCAGGCAGATGGAAGAGTTCAGGAGCCACGGGTCACTGCGAAGCAGGTGATCTGTGTTATCCATGTGTGAATCCAACACTACCCATAGCACGGCTGGCAAAGGAGAAATAGTGCTCAGACTTTGCTGTGCTGCTTGGGGGTGACCAGACCAGGTGGTAAAGTGTAGCAGTATTGTTATTGCTCTTGTTGCTATTTGGGGGCTATTATCAACTAACATTTATGGAGCAGTTACTCTGGGCCAGTACTGTGGTAATTATTTTACTTACATCATAAGATCCTTCAACAAGTCTGATGAGCTGTAACAATTATTATTGCCATTTTACAGATGAGAAACCTGGGATTTAGAGAGGGTCAGTAATTTACCCAAAGCCACAAAACTGATTAGAATCAGACCTGGGACTTGACCCCTCGTCTACCTAACCACATAGCTCTGCGTAATAATAGTACCAAGAATAACGACAGTAACCCTCCCTGATCCCTTACTATGCCAGGCACAAAGTGCTAGAGGCACCCCTTGTGAAGATAAGGACACTGAGAGTACAGAGAAGTTCAATCACTTGCCCAGAGTTGCACAGCAAATAAGTAGTATATCTA